>NW_020653854.1:15303420-15357182 GCF_003589595.1 Hyposmocoma kahamanoa | reverse complement strand
AACAAATATACGCGATTTAAATCCGGAAAAATAGTTTCATTTCCTATCTTTTCAATTGTTTTTTTATCGATCGGCGTCCTCGGCAGCTACTATGGAACTCATTTTATTTATATTGCACATGGACCTACCAATTTATTGCTTGGCCGTTCACGCGATACATGCAGCCGTAGACGCATACCACACCTAGAGGTGCCGGTGATGATTTTATACCGATTATCGGATATCGAAGTTAAAACAGGTAAAAGAACTAATATTAATTGCTATTTCGGTAACTACTCTAGCAAACCATAAAGTTTTTAATGCCAGGGTCTGTCATTTAAAAAAAATAAACAACTTCAAAAATACGTCACGACACGTGGTGTGAGTATTGTTTGGGCTGGTGATTTCGGTGTTTATTTATTCAAAACATGCCGTAAGTAGCGTTTTTTAAGTTTACCCTGAATATAAATGTTTATAAACTATACTTTAAGGAGTAATTTAATGGTAAACTTTAGAACCACTCAAACGGAATATTATCATATTTATCCAAGTACACCAAAAATTTCATTAGTGCTTTTTAAGTGCAGGATTTGCGGTGTATTACTGCATTTTATTTGAGATGTTTTTGTTGGTAGTACGGAGGGTATTTATTTAGCAATGCAGAATAATAATTTTTATTTATAAAAACTTGTTTAAATAGTTTAAACAAGTTTAAACAGTTTAAATAACTGTATGCTTTTCTAATTTGCAAAGCCAAATAGCCGCCATTTTGCGGTAGGAGGAGCGCATCGCCTGAGCGGATAAAAATTTCACGACAATCATGTGTTTTTTGTTTGAAAAGTTGACATTACTGCTTAACATTTCAAGACGCTCAAATTGTAATGAAATAATGTGAAAATTTAATTAAATTACGCTGTCCAGTTTCGAACAAAAGTTTTTAATGTCCAAGTGGTGATGTAAAACTTTGAAAGTAACCCATTGGAATGAATTAATATTTTTCTTTACGTTTTGGTCCTTTTAAAAGGAAAATAAAGAATCATTCCCTCCAATTAACTAAGGAGCGGTTGTTATCTGTCCATCCCGCGCAGTCCGTCGTTCGCGGCTCTACGAGGCCGGTTACAGTGATTAATGGCCGACGCCATCTTGTGCTATCATGCCTTCGGCTTTCATTCTCTACTTTCATAATAAGTAAGGAACGCTTCGTTAAGTGCGTCCGGGTATGTGTGACGCGATTGTTATGTGACAATATGGGCCATTTTGTGTGAACATTACGAAATCTATTTTGCTACGGAGTCGTATTGGGGTTGCATCGCGTATTATAGATAGCCCTTAGAGCACAGATGTTCAATATGTTCTCAACTGTACAAAACTCACCGACCACATACCATGGTATGAGGTCGATGAAGCGGTATCGATATGGGATAACCATAGTATAATAATATATGTACTGTAAATCACGCGAGTCTCCGATGTGTACGAAGTGAAACATCATACACACACAAGGAGTATAATGTCTCCTATACATAATCTCGACAATAAACGCTTTACCCAAATGGAGGCAGACAATCGCGACCACACGTCATATGTCACTCAACATTAACTCCCTGAAGACTACGTGACCAGAGCCGGACAAGTTGAGCGTAGTTATAAAAGATAATTTTTCACCTTGCTTACGAAGATGTCAATTCAACATCTATCAGAACTTTAGGCCACTTCAGGCATGTGAAAAACATTGAATCGATTTTAAGGCATTGTAAGAAGTTACTTTGCCGTCTGTCATCTATCAATAAAGTGTAATGGATAAGTGCAAATAAAGCGGTGCCGCGTTTTCAATAATGTAATTTTTTAAATAATGTTAGAATTGAAATTCGTCATTATTCTATTAACAAATCCTTTGTAATGGAAAGAGAAAGTACCTTAATTAGGAAAATGTCACGTTTTTTATCTTTTTTTTACTTTTTGAATGAATAAGTAATTTTACGCCTGGAATCCTTGATACAGCCCTGTGCACATCTCATTTGATAAATGACTGCCTCCATTTCGGGTGACTTCTGTCCCTTAGAGTTGTTACGGAACGGCTTGTGTGCCTACATACCTATTTATAATTTAGAATTGAGATCATCTGAACTAAATTTGAAAAAAAAAAACATTTTTTTTTCTATGTATGATCCAGTTAACTGTACCAGTTTGACGAAATAATCTGACCGTATAGAAAGAATCTGCCTTTGAAGTAAAAGGTTTCAGCTGATGATGATGATGATGGTGATTTGACAATATACACGTACTTTTCTCGCTCAGACTGACACATATGTTAAAACTGACCGGAATACCAATTTAATCAAAACAAGCTTTCGTTGTTTAATTAAATAACGCACACACTCAATATAGCCCCGCACTAGGGAAACCCTGTGTCGCGGGTGCCATGGACGCACACATAGACAACCACAAATCACACCCAAACTCACGAGAGAAATAATTGTAGGCCATGCAACTATTTCTCCCGGCCCGGGAACCGAACCTGAGACCTTTGCGTGGCAGTCCGGCATGGTATCCGTTCGGCTACGGAGGCAGTTAATTCCGTCTGTGTTATGCTAAACGGTTGTAAACCTGGAGACTTAAATAGTATGGATGAAGTTAATTCCCACAATACATTACAAGACAATGTACCCGTTAATAATCAGGGAAATTGAAAAGTTCCTCTTAACGAAGGAAAGTGCAAAGGTTTCAATTAAATCTCGAAGTTGAAATTGGAAATGAAGTCCAAGTGAGGCTTTATCTTACTGGGTGTGCAACTGAAGCAATTCGTGGATTGAAGCTGGTTCTTTTGTTAGTGAATCTTTAATTAAACTTAAAGCCGCAGAATCTCGGGGTATTCGACATAATGTTCTCGCAGCTGCTTCTACGTGGAGTAACTAGAGATGTGCAGTGGGTTAAAACCTAATGAACGAATGAATGAATGCCCGGGTCTGTGTAGGGTTTTTACCTAAAGGGTCGGGTTATTTCTGTCTAAATCACGATTTAGACAGAATTTAGGCGGAAACGGCGAATACGGAATTTGGTATAATTGGTATAAAGTGAATTTTTGTATAAAATATATACATTACAAATTTCTAGTAAGTATGGAATTATAATAAGAATCTTTTTTAGATGAACAAGAGGCAACTCCACCCAACACGCACCTTGCAATCCTGTGGATTCTCACTACTAAGGACGCACATTACGATTCGATTTGTATGAAGATCGATTCAAGTGTATACATATATGATCTAACGATTTTTTGATCGGTTAATTTCAATGCGATTTTCAAGCGAGTGATTCAATAGAAAGTCACGTCGAATCGTCTAGATCAGAAAGCAATAAATATTTTATAATAATATCATTAAAAGAGAACAAAGCTCGACATACAACAAATGACTGTATATCGAGTTTTCAAATTTAATTATTATACAAAGAATTGTTGTAAATAGCTTTTGCCCTCGATTTCGGGCGTTAATGGGTTTAACCTGTTTTAATCCCAGTGTTAACAAGCGCCGGGTTAAAACTCACACGCTTGCCCATCCTTAGAACAAATTCACTCCAAACTTGGGTGTAAGTGTAATGAAAGTCAGGGTATAACAAATAAACATAAACAATAAACAGAATAAAGATAAAAATTAGAGAAACTGTAGCTCATAAAATATGAACTGCCAATTATTCGTGTTGATGCTATATCTTCGGCGTAACAAGTGTCCGATTTTATCCGTTATTCCCTTAATGTACGGTAACTATATCGGCAGCCTCTTCACTGCCACGGTAGTGGTAGCAATAACCTCGCATGCAACTTAGACAGTTGGTGCGTTCACCGAAGGATAAGGAGCCATTGAATGTTCCCGGTGCATACAAGATTCCCTGCTCCCGTGGCATGAGTTACATAGGAGAGACCGGCCGACGCCGCCTGCGCCCGTTGCCATACTGAGTGATCGGGCTGCCAGGGCTTTGGCGCGCAATTTCCGTCGAGTCACCGCGCATTTTAAGAATTGCGATACAAAAATTATGTGAATCCCGGTTTATAAATTATAAGAAAAATTTGCTTCGAAAAACCAAATAAGCTGAGACTGGAACACGCTGCCTGCATCTATATTTTCATGTACATGTAAAAGGTACTGTACATAGTGTCTTGGCTTAAGCTTGAATGGGGTTAAAAGAGTTTAAAAAGTGGTATCAGGTCACAAATTGTGTGTAAGGCGAAGAAAGTTGAATAAACCGACGTCGTGTTTGTCGGGCGCGGAGTTAATTAAATACAACAAGCTGCCGACTGATTTAGGGCTCCCCAGAGGGCAGTTGTCGTCGGCTATCGCCAAAGGAATTTAATAAAATTAACTAAACAATAAAACGATTTCTTTTTCGCGTAAACTCACTTTTGTGTTAAGTGAATTATCACCATGTAAAACGATTTTGGATTCTGGATTACCAATATCATTTTCTAACTGGGTCTAACATAAAAACACGTAGAAACTTTTTTCCCTAAAAAAACTTTGATTCCGTGGTTAGAAAGGACGAGGAAAAGTTGAGAAAACGTACAAGTTCGGGTTTCCGTTTCTTTAAAGACAAAAAGGGAACATTGTATTTCAAATTAATAGAATATTTTAACCAAAGAACCTAGAAATGTGTAGATTTACGAGATTATGTAAATACCAATGTGGCTTTGTAAATAAGCAGTTATGTTAATGTCACTCTAACAGCTACAAAAGCGACATTTCAGGGGTATAGCCATTTTATTCTACATACTTGCTGCTCTATTAATATGTTAATAGAGCAGCAAGTGTCAGCCACGTTGTTTGGATGAAGGTGAATGATCTGATAGGGTCCTTTAAATACTGGTCGTCTTATCGTTCCGTGCTGTTTTAGCTACCTGCTTATAGACGGTTTCACCTATTTTGAAGGCTATCTCCTTGGCGTCTTGGTTACGTTTCGCTATGACCTGTACTTTATTTTTGGATGTGAGCGCTGCGACGCACTCTTGAACAGCTTCCGCGTTACTACGGTGTTTCTTAACATAGTCTTGGTAGAATTCGTGAGGGTGATAGATTTCTAAAGGGTTTCTGGATGCTGTGTGACCAAATAAGAGTTCATGTGGCATATAGCCTGTTGCAGAATAAATTGCGTTGTTATAAGCAATTAGTGCATAGGTAATTATAGTTTGAATGGGGTCATCTTTATTCGTCATTCTCTGAATTCGAATGATTTCTGCGATTGTGGAATGGAATCTCTCCATAGGTGAATTAGAGTTTGGGTTATACGGTGTCGTGAAATGAATGTTTATATTATGGGATGCGCAAATTTCTTTAATCATATCGTTATCAAACTTACTGTCCGAATCGGTAGTTAATTGAAGAGGAAGTCCTAGGATGGAAAATATTTTTAGTAAAGCTTCAGCAACGTGAACGCTGCTGGTCGCTGAAAGGGGAATGGCTTGTGCATATTTAGAGAAGTTATCTATAACAGTTAGAAAAGTGGCTCCTCCAGAACAGTAAAGGTCCATGAAAAGGTGTTGCATTGGTTTTGTCTGGGTTTCAGTCAAGGCTAATGGTGGTCTCAACGGGTTGTGTCTTAAAACCAAGATGTCAGATTTATTAATAAACGATTGTATTGTAAGTAGCATGTTAGTCCAATGATAGTTCCTATGTAAATGTTTGTAAATTTCTTGAATACCACGGTGTATAGTTTTGCCTTCGTGGTATTTTTTAATTAATTCTGTTTGTTCGGATTTATTTTCCACCAGAGTTACACCAGATGTGCACTTGATAAGCTTAGGGCCCCTGTCGTTAAATATAGCGGTGTAGACTTTAGAGAAATCATAATATAGTTTATCGTCGTAGAAATAACAATGAAAGACTCTATTCGGAATAGTGTGTTCTTTAAGAAATTTGACTATTTCAGATTATGTGTTATTTGTAGGAATAAAAACATCTTTGATTACTATATAGATTTTAAGACTTTCGTGGTTATTCACTAAATGATTATCACTAGTATCGGGTTTCTTACGAAATATCGGGAAAATAAAAAGAAGTCATACCGTGGTAAGAAACCCGATACTAGTGATAATCATCTTTGATTACTGTTCTAGAATTTGTTGATCTGTTATCTACGCGATATGTTGAGCCTGGGGTGGTCCTAATATGGAATTGCTTCAGTTGTCTATCTATTGCATCAAATATGATAGGTATGCCTCTGTTTTCATCATCGTCTTGTGTATGAGCTGTGGCTACTATATATATCATTTGACTGTGATGTCACCATGCTTATACTATCAGATTCGTTTTCTAAGATTTCTTGAGCATTATCTGCCGTCAAGGTTCTATTTATGTTGTCAGTTTCAGCACGTACATCGTCAAAGATCCTATCAATAATGTTATCGTCGTCGTTATCAAAGTTGACCGCTAGTGAATCGATGCTGTTATGAAAAATTTTAACTCGGGAAAGGGCATCGGCGTTAGTGTTTTGTTTGCCTTTTTTATAGACAACTTGGTAATCATATTCTGCTAACTTTAAGCGCCATCGCGTTAATTTGGAATTAGGATCTTTCAGAGACATAAGCCATGTCAGGGGTCTATGATCTGTGTAGATCGTGAATTTGCGACCATATAAGTAAGGTCGGAAGTACTTATCGGCCCAGATAATCGCCAATAGTTCCTTCTCTATTGTCGAATATCGTGTTTCAGTATCTGAAAGTGTTCTGGATGCGTAAGCTACCGGTTTATCTGATCCAATGCTACCTTGGGATAGAACAACACCTAGTGCTACATCGGATGCATCTGTTGTTAAGACAAAGGGTTGTTCGAAGTCGGGGTATTGCAACAGTGGTGCGTTAGTAAGGATATTTTTGCATTTATGAAAAGATTGAATGACTTTCGCGTTCTTCTTGAGGCACGATGTCAAAGGTTTTGTAAGTCTCGCGAAATCTTTAATGAATTTACGATAGTAACCAACCAAACCTAGAAATGCTTTAATTTCCTTTTGAGTGGTTGGGATTGGAAAGTTCAGAACGGCTTTAATCTTGTCTTTGTTCGGTTTTAGTCCGCGGTGAGCGCGAAATATAGGCTTAAAATTATTAAAATTAGGTTTAGGTGCTTCGAGCTTGAGTTTAAATTGTGACGTAGACGGAAAACTGTTCACCATGCTGCGATTGCATGAGTGTCTAGCCTCCTCCTGTCTAGCAGCAACGATGGCTTCTTCAAGGGTTGTCGGATTTGCAATACGTACGCCCATCGAGATGTGAAAATCTAAGTGGTTTACATACTGTTCAATGACCATATTTTCGTAGTATGATTTGTCCGCGTGTTTGCCTACTGAATACAGAGTGTCCAACAACTCGCGTAACCGTTTGCCGTAAATATCAGCATCTTCGTATTTGTTTCTAAGTATCTGTGTTAACTCTTGTATAACCTGTATCTCATTCCTAGGTTCTCCTAATCGTCTTATAAGAGCGTTTTTTATTTGCAGCCACGAATCTAAAACGTCCTCGTACGCTATCGCGTCAATTGCAGCTCCGCTCAATCTACTTTTAATTAATAGTACTAGTGAAGGTGGATGGGGTTGTTAAAGCAATGTTACTAAACGATCCATTTTTTTTATATAATAATTGAGTGTACGACGGTTCCCATCGTACCTCGGTATTAAGTCAGAAATCATTCTATATGACTCATCGAAACTTGCGAACGGCATTTTTCCGAGAATTAACTTAAACAATGGGTTACAAATCGATTATGAAATTCTCTACACGGCGATATAAAGCGTATAGGGAGAACTCACACGTTTTAAATATGTAAAATTTATAAACAGACGGGAAATAGAGCAGGAACACTAGGGAAACGATAGTAGCTTACCAAAGGGTCCACTGCATCTCCAGCCTCTTGCGACTTGCCATGTAGCACACTCTACAGCTCCAGAGTCCAGCAGGTCTGCTCGGTCGTCTCGCCAGCACGCTCCCAGTCAGGTTATTGGAAACGCGCCTAGGTCCTTCTTGGATCGCGACTATCGATTAAAATCGTTATCTCGGTAGAACACTGATTCGAAGGATTCAAACCGAGATCTCGCGATCCTACCGACTGCGCCAGTTATGTCCGGGCGACCGAAAAAAGCCCTTTTAAAAATAAAATTTATTTAATTAAGAGAATACAAGTTTGTACCAATGCCACGACAAGTCTGATCTTCGAATTATAAAATAAATATTGCATTAATTTGCTAATTGCATCGGTTGCATTTTCGGCAGCGCTGAGTCGGGGGTTTTCCAGGAATAATCGTATACGACTTAACTAGTGCTACGATTTTCTATCAAACATTGTTGTTATGTTTTTAACCCACTTCAAAAAAGGAGGAAGTTCTGAATTCGACTGTTTTTTTGTATGTATGTTACGCGATAATGCTCTGGCCACACAGAGGCTCCGGTTCCGGGCGCGGGAATTTTTGTAATGTACGCGTTTATAATTATGAACCCTGACACTATGAAACGCACGGCGGCCGCGCCTGAGCCTAACTCCGGCCGGCATTGAACTGATGTTGATGATTTTATTTGTTGGAAAGAGGACACCCCAGAAGAGGTCCCATTTAAACTAGAAGAAAATATTTCACCTCTAAGGGTAGTAAATAGGGTATTAGTGACTTTTGAGATTGTTTTTTTAGTACTCTGTACTGAAATTGTTAGTTTAAGTTGTTTGTTTTCACGAGCAACTACAATAACTTCTAACTTAAGAACAAAAAAATTACAGTATCAGTTATTTAAATTAATGTCCAGATTCGGCGAGATCGAGAGCAACAGGCAAAGATAATCTGAGATGGCGCTACCATCGCTGGTGCTTATTGTCACTTGTCTTTGATGCTATACTGTAATGTGGTTAAATGAAATTTACCGATGAAATACTCGTTAAATATGTATAAATGATTTAAAAGCAATATTGAAGGAAAAAACCTACCTGGTGTGTAAAAATACGGTACCTATTGCAAGATTAGTAACAAACTTTCACTAAAATTGTATTGACATCTATTTATTCATATATAATTGTTAAATAATGACTTTGACCAGAGTAACTTTGAATAACGTTGTAACTAGTGTTAAATCAACATAGGTAGTTTTTTCTTCGATAAAACTGGTTTAAAAACTTACCAGTTTCAAGTTCGTATAGTCTTTCCAAACTTTTAATTGACCATAACAAAGCTACTTTCATACTCCCACATTTTTTTAGTGCTACCACAAACTTTTCTGTCGTGTGCCATAGACAAAAAATACCGCAGAGTACGTTTTGTTTTATCAAGTAATAATAATGTGGGTGTATATAACATGTATCACAAGCATATTCTATATAATGTACGTGTATGTGTGTTATTATATTATATACGTAGTAAGTTTTACGAAGTTTGTTTAAAAGTGTATTCGGTTCAATTTATACACCGTTTAGCTGCCTTGTGTACCATTAATTGCCCTTAACCTGCAACTCCGTAATAATTTGTAAGGTTTACTGGAAGAGATCCTTGTGAAAGAGTTCGTCCTGGATAATACTGCCATTTTTGTCGCCAAGCATTAATGATAGCATTACTGTGTTCCGGTTTTGAAGGGTAAGGGTGCAATTACAGGCACATGGGACTTGTCAACTTATGTCTCAGGATGACGGGCGCAGTGATAGCGCCCCTCAGATCTTTGCGATCTAAAGCTCTGGGTAGCACTAACTGTTATGGACACACTGTTACAGCAGGTAACTGTTATGGACAGGCGTGTAGCTTACCATCAGGCGCACGACTTGTTCGTCCCGTCACTTGATGTTATAAAAAAATCGCTGTCTAGCGATAAGGGCGCCGATTGTATCTTTAACTATGTCTTAGCATTGTTAAGGTTTTATTATGTCATGCTTATTATATTCTATCCTATTCTAATAATAATAAATATAATAAGTTAATAACGCACACACTCGTACTCCCACATTAGGGAAACCCAGTATCGCGAGTACCATGTACACACAAACAACTACAAAATACACCCAAACTCAGAGAAACATATGTAGGCCATAATACAAATATTTCTCCCGGCACGGAAATTGAACCTGAGACCTCAAACATGTATGGTAGCCGTTCGGCCACGGGAAGTTAAGTCTTGTAAACAATGACTAACGCGATAAAAAATCACATGTTTAAAATTTGACAAATAGGAAAGAAATACAACAGTGATAATACAATATTTAAAATTCCGAAGCCAAAATAAATACATAAATAAAAACAAATTACTCGTACAAGTTATTTTAATACACATACCTCTTTAGATATAGTAATCATTTGCCACGTTTATCAAAAGTTACAAATTAACGTTATTTTCCAAAGATTTATATCGCTTCTCAAAGATTTAATACAGTAAATGCCACCAAAAAACAACCAAATAACAGAAAATGCACGATCATTGCCGTCACTTGACTTCACAAATAACAAATTAAGTAATTGTCACATGATGTAGCGAAAGCTACCATAAAAAATGTCATAGGCTACATTCTTTGACCTTATTTTGGTGAGCCGAGGGACCTGGACAGTGGATGCAACAGATCGCTTCCACGCATTGGTGGGTGTGAATAACGCTTTGCCTCGCTGGAAAATATATTATTTTGCTAAGAAATTTTAGACACAATAGTAACATTAATGTCCACTTACACTGAACTTAAGTACCTATGTCTTAAACCAATTCTGAAATTGATAAGACACTCTCAACACAATGCATTAAGTCTTTTGCATTGCAAAACTTGGTTTAGTGCAAGTGGACATAAGGGGTGTTCGCAAAGTCTTCGAAGATATAAAGAATACTTTGAACAATACTTACGTATCCTTGCATGCTGATATATATCAAACAAATAGGGAACGGAATTAAGGTGGAAATCCCAATCACCCAACCAAAAAGATTAGCGGTCCATGGAAATACGTAATCTTCATAATACGCACTCGACCAGTGGATAAAAACAAACGCGAGGATACCCTGAAGAAGAAAAAATAATTTTAAAGTAAAATATTGTATAATATAACTAGTTTTCTTTTTACTATAACTGTAATTCGGGAGTTCTCTGTCTGAGTGGATATATCCGTCAAACATATACGACAGCCTTAAAATATTAAGATTTTACCACACTCTAACCGACAATTCCTACAGTCGGCCACCGAACACGTCTAAAGAGCAATAGTGCGGGGTGTGCGAGGCAAGGGAGGGGCGGGTGCGAGCCCGAGCTGCCATACACTCGCTCGGGACATAAACTTCAGAGTTGCGACATTTACGTTAAATATTTCATATGACTGTTGTAGTGATTTAGTGAGTAGAAAATGTTGTACATTGTGCTGTTAGAGACTGCATATCATCATTTCGCATAGATAATAGTTATTTTTGGTACAAGTGCGGAAAGTTCTTCTCTTACGGGTTTCATAGAACCTTAGGCAAAAAATACAGCTACTGTAACCAAACAAGGGAGTAACTACAGGTGAAGAACTAAGAAAGTCTTTTTGTCCACATTACTTGAGTGTATTTTATGTAAGTCAGCTACTTTTAGCTTTTTATTTTTATTTAAACTCTTTTAGACATTTTACGAAATGTTTCTGTACAATATGCTGTGCTGTATAGAAAATAAAGGTTAAGTTACGGCCCGCTCATTTCTGCCATTACGACGCTAGATATCGGTGTGAACGGGCGCATCGCACGCGCACTTTAACTAACCAAACGCTGTATTATTGAGCTATCCCTATACAAAGTGGTGTATACGTCACACGTACCATATTATGATGTAATCAGTTGGCTATGCTACTAAGCGAGTAGGCTTGTTAAATAAGATTCAGAAACTTATTGCAAGATTCTTATTTATCTTTTAAAATTGAGATTCTTGCAACTTATTGCAAGAACCTCTGATATTAGTTAGAGAGAATATTTTTGTAGAAACGAAACCTAAGAAAAATACTTACCATACTACCAAAAGGAAGTATGAAACACCAAACAACTTTCCAAAATAATGTCATGTATGGTCCGAACTTGATATTCATACTTGTCAGATCTCGCATGGCTTTGTTGATACCATAACTCCAGGATACTGATACGCACTAAAAAATACTTAGTTTAATATAGATTTTAAGGCTTTCATGGTGATTCACTAAACGATTTTCCATAGTCACGGGTTGATGCAGCGTGTAACCGTTCCGAAATATCGTGAAAATAAAAAGAAATCATATCGTGGCAGGAAACCTGTAGGAATTAGTGATAATCATCCTTATTTGAAAACTACACTTCGCATATGTGATCATACTTAAAATGTGCTTTTATCACAAGAAAGTAAAAAATAATACGAACTAAATGAAGCTAATTGTGTATACGTGAAATTTTATAACCCTCCTACTTAGAGACCTCCCCACACTAGCGTCTTTCGAGCGTTTATCGAGCGTCAGAGTCTTGCCAGCACATGCACAACGTCGGCGCGACGTCTGCGTGGCGGCGACGCAACGCGAGTGTTGAGCGACTGCCGAATAGTACCGAATGTCGAGTAAACACCGCGCTAGCGTCGCAACAGTGCAGCGCCGCGCCAGCGCAACGTTTTTTTGCGGAGAAGTACATACAAATGCACAACGCACTAGCGCTTCTCTCCAACTCCAGTACCGTTGTGATCACGGCCTAATCACTATGAATATTTTTGCTCTGTATGTCCATGGCGACATAAAAACAGTTACTTCGTGAATCAATAGATGGCGATGGAATCTCCTTTTTTATGGGCCATACAATTTTAATATAATTTTTCAGAACCCGAAATATATTTCATAAGGGGAAAATTTATTTCAAATTTGTTTTTATTTTTGTATAATTTGCAATAAAATAATAAAAGATTAAATTATTGCAACAAAGAAGAAAATGGTGTCCACTAAATTTCATTTGACACATTTACTTTGTTCTTGATTAATATTGTATATTACATATTACCACTATTACGACAGAAAAGTAATAATAAAAACAATTATTTTGTTATCTCCAAACACATTGGAGCTTATTATATCATTCATATTAATAATAATGCAGCTTCGTAATAATAAAGCTTAAATGAAACCGAATAATATTTTGTTTGGAAAGGAATGTAATCTGAGCTGTCAAAGTCATGTCAACGTCATTTTATCTTGTATTACTTATCTATTATTGGTTTGTGATTTTAACAAAAATGGCGGGTTGTTGAAGTTACGGTTTAAATTGTGTTGTTTTAAGCAAAGTTTTAAACAGTAGTAATGGCATCAATATCTCAATTTGTTTATCCCGTCTCCGTCCGTCATCGAGTGTGTTCGGGATTCCTTACTTGGTTTAAGACTGTTGAGCTGTGTTTTTGGATTCTTGTGTCTGTGTTTTAACTGTTGACCCCTGCTTTCCCGATTATAGTGCTATTTTGTTGACCTCGGCTTGGTTTCTATCCTCTTAGTAACATTAGCGATACTTATCATGTTGTTTTAATATTATCGAGTGATGTTTGTAATTGACTTATAATTTTATTGTTTTTTTAAGTCACGTCAAAGTTGATTTTCATTGAATAAATGTTTGAAAAAAGAAATATAGGAACGTGATTTGAAAACAAAAAAATTGTATCATTTTAAATTAATGTTCGTTAAATTTAATATCCCTAATAAAAATAAAACGCCCCCGAGAACCCAGTAGAAAGAATGAACCTATAGATACATGTATGTACAGGAAAAAAATAGTTCTGGTGTTACCCGCATGGGGCTCTTAGGTATGAATTGAGCTGATAACTCTATATCAGCATATATAATGTACTCTTTGGTTCTGACATTGTAGAGATATAACTGAAGCGCAAAAAACGTTGCGCAGACGCGACGCCAGAGCGGCGACGTTACCCGACGTTCGGTACTCAGCACTCCGCCAGGTAGGCGTTGTGTCGACGCTGTGCGTGCGCTGGCAAGACGCTGACGCTTGAAAGACGCTAGTGTGGGGGGTCGTGCATAAAAAAGTTTTAAAAAAGTTAAAAAAGATTCTACGACAAATTTCATTCGTAGAATCTTTAAATCCTCTCCTGAAAAGTTGTCATTTTACAGGATGTGGTCTTATTATACCAAGCGTGCAACTTCGGGTTGCTATCATCATAAAACCAATAATAACTCGAGAAGACTGCTAATCTACATACTACATACAGGTTGTAACTCGGAAAAAGGTAAAAATTCCGTCTTATATCTAGATCAATAGCCTGAAAGTGTTTATATTGTGTACATGGCCATGAATATCAATTATTAACTCCTCTTTAATATGAAACATAAAGTCAAGTTTTTTTCTTATAAAATATTATTTCAATATTGATCAAAAAGTAAAATTATTTTCTGAATTTTAACATATATGCGTGTCAATAGATGGCATTCTATGTACAAACTAATTTATAAATTAACTTCCTATTAGGTATGGGTAGATTGAGCTAATCCTAAACGAAATAATAGCCGATACTATCCATAACAAATCTGAGCAATAGGTGCCATCTAGTACCTTTGTTCGTTATCACAAGAAATTAGAGTAGCGTTGATACATTGCAGCTTGTCAATGTAAAACGAATTAGTTACATAAATAGCAATTTGGTACTCGTCGCGACATCTAGTGTATCAATAGGTACTAAATATCGGACTACGCTGTTGCAGCAGTCCTTTTGAGTTATCGGTTTTGGTGATAACATATCACCAAAACCAAAAGTTTCTTAAGGGAGTTTTATGTTTTACTTTATATGCTAGGTTTATGTCATGCAATGTAGAAAACAGTCTGTTTTAATAGAACAACGTACTTCTAATACGCCAATAATAAGAACACCCCAGGAGGCCGTATTCCAGTCCACTACGGTTAGTAAGTATATTCCTCCACTCCGGCACATCGGGATTCCCAGGACGAATAAAACAAAACAAATGAATGCTGAAAGCTAAATAAAATGAAAGTTAATATGTTTTTTATTTATACGGATACTTTTTGCCTACCGCTTTTCAAGCAGAGGTCATGGCTTCAAATCGAAATTTCATTTGAAATTTACCATGAGCTTTTCAGTGAAGGAAAACATCCTCATGTAACCCGCTCGTCGAAGACGGCTCACAATACTCTGAAAACATGAAAGTCCACAACCCGCATTGGGCCAGTGTGGCGAACTTTGGTCTAAAGTGTAAACCCTCGTCTGAAAGGAGATCTGTACACAGCAGTGGGATGTACTGACGAAATGGGTTGATGATATTTTTAACCGACTTCAAAAAACGGAGGGATTTTGCGAACCGATTTTGAGGATTATTTTTTGTTGGAAAAAGGTTACCTCTGTATTACCCCATTTAAATAAATATGAAGAAAATATTCCACCTCTAAGGATGGCAAACTAGAGGATGAACCGGTTTCGTGCACTTTCCGATAACCGATCTCAATAAAACTTGGCAAATAAATGTAATTCCACGGACTTTTGAGGTCGGTTTTTGTTTATTATAAGCAAATACTGTTGAGTATTTTATTGCTTTTTAACAATTTAATTATATAAAATGTATAAAGAATTAAACTGCAATTAACCTTCCACTCTCCTTTCATAGGCCAGTAATCCAAAATTGCCGATTTAATTGCTGCTATACCAGCAAGCTGGCTGCCAATGCCCAAGACGAACAACATTGAGAAAAACAGGATCGACCAAAATATAGGTAAGGGCATTTGAAGTAACGCTTCTGGATACGCCACGAACGCCAAGCCTGGGCCGCTATCAGCAATGTCTGGGTGTAACAATAATTCGAATTAATATTATTTTCAAGACTAACTAACTGGCAAAAACACGGACCAGTGGTACCACACCGTTTTCCATCCTCTTCAGTTTGATTTGTAAAGCATATTTTTCTTATTATTTCGTAATTTCTTAATTCAACTCACCATCAATGCTGACGCCCATTTTATACGCCTGGAATCCGAGAACGGAGAATATAGCAAAGCCAGCGTAGAAAGAAGTTAAAAAGTTTGCCAGACTAACAAATACTGCGTCGTTGTAACTATTGTTGTAGAAGTTATTGTACGAAGCTAGTGTGACCAGAGAGCCGCAAGCTACTCCAAAGGAATAAAAAATCTGTGGACAATAATTTTTATGTAAATGTTCAAGAATTCAAACTAGTTCGATATTGGGTGTAACAGTTATGTTATTGCGTTATTACTGTCGTATGACATTTGGAACTCACTACGCATACGAATCTTCAGTGTCAAATAAAACGAAATAGAGAAATCCCAATAAGGTGATCAAGGTGCTGAATTAATTACCAAAGTTTTTGCCCATTCATATCCAAATGTATTGTATTATAAGATTAGTAAAGCTGTATTAAGGTTTTATTTGTAGCAATATTTTCATTGTATACTACTTAAACAAAGTTAATTGAAGCTCCTATAAAACTATAAGTAAGTCACTGAAGTTCGTAATTGGTACTTAATACTTCTTTTATAAAAATTAAATAGATTTCTATTTGAAGTTAACTAGTTAATTAGGCGGTGGAAAGGTTTTCGAAGTATCATTAATGCTTTCAATCTATCCTGAAGCTGTGATTAATGATTGTACGCTAGACATTGATCGTCTACCGAATAAGGTTCTATGAGTAAGTCATCTTAATACAAATAATTTATCTATCCAATTTTGTTTAACCTCGTCGGACTATTGTATAGTCGATTGTTGAGTAAATCACATTTCCTAATTCAAAACATTGTTAGTTTGAATTCATTGCTCACCGAATCATCAGACATAATTTAATATATTCTAATTTATTTAAAACTAACCATATTTAAAGAAGAAACTATTTCTTCGGATTGAAATCGCGTATATTTGTTTTTTCAAACAAACTAACTAATACGTCCCATACATACATATGTATGGGACGTATTCAGGGTTTGAAACGTACGCCTTTTTCCCCTCGGGGAGACGGTCGCAGCTAACTGAGATTGCAATTGCAATACAAACCACCTTATTTAGTGAAAAAATTGCTTTCGAATGTGTAAAAATCGCGAAAAACTAAGAAATGGACAACTACATACATATATTTCATTCGTGAGCAAATTGAGGACAATTGTATCTTTATAAAGGAAGCAGAATAAAGCTATGCGTTTAACAACCAACAGTAAACTGTCATTTCGACATCATCACGCCACTTATCCGTTCGCCACAAAACGGTCTTACTGTGAAAACCAGATTTTCAACTCAAACGCTTTTTAGTACTTTTAAATACACAAACGGCTTGACGCCAAGCGGAGATTTATTCAAAACGATGTTGAAAATAGCTTTCCAACTCACTTCTAGAAGCGATCAGTGAATTCTTAATTTAAAGTCAAAGCTATTACGGTCTATATTGACAAGCTAATTGACAAGACTTTAAGCTTTATATATACCGTGCATTATTTCATAGTAACAGCAAAATCCGATAGGGCTAGGAAAAGATTTACCTCGTTGCTGAAACACAGTTCTTCTCCACTCCATTAGACAAAGGGCCGTATTAGCGACTTTTGTAAATTTTTAGGTGATTTCAGCGAAATAAAAATATTGTACCTTACGCACCTTTAATCAAGTTTTGTTTGGTTTTAGAAACGTTTAGGTACTTATAAAGTTATTAGATAAAGAAATACGCCCCAACTTTATTTTCGTACAAACTACATTATGGTTGGACATCAACTTAATAGTGACATACCTGCGAGGCAGCGTCACCCCATACTGCAGGTTGTGTAAGCGCTTTCCAATCTGGCATTAAATAGAACTTAATGCCATCTACAGCTCCTTGCAAAGTGACTCCTCTGATAAACAAAGCAGTCAACATTACGTATGGGAACAGTGCTGTGAAATACACTACCTTGCCCATTAATTTGACCCCCTGAAACAATACATTTATTTGTTTTCACACATACATACACACACTTCACGCCTTTTTCTCATTGGGGGCTTGCTACGATCCTCACACACATTTTTCGTCTCATCAATACGCATCAATGCTTTCATACACACTCATGGGTTACGGGTACTCTTGTCCTGGTCTATGGTATACATATAATTACATAATTACAATACAATTTTATTTTAAGTACAAGAGCGTATTTAGACTTAATTAAGTCTATATACGTTCATGCGAGCGTACAGTCATATATGTACATGAGATACCCATAGATATAGGAAAAAAGGGGAGACATGTAATTATGCTATGTAAGATCGGGTACCGATGTCGCCACTTTTTAGCTTATGTGCAATTCAAACTTGACGCTCTATTACCTATTACCATAACTTAAAGATTTTGATTGGGTAAGGCTTAAAACGTAAAAACGACGTAACACTATTTAAAATTTAACAAAATTAAAGTTACAGTCACTTGAGTAAGAGTTATATTACAATATTTTATTTATTTTTTAAATGCATTTGCTATGGAAATTTAAACAAAATCAGAAATAATAATAAGAAAACCAATCTTTCGATTTTCCTGCAGCTTTAATCCAACCTCTCTTTCTAAAAGAACGAGATGTTGATTTAGAGATTTTTAAGTTTTTCCAATGAGTTCAAAATAAAAATTTTGAACTCATTGGAAAAACCTAAAAATTAAAAATACTCTACGTTTAATCTACGAGTATAACGTAATTTAAATATCTAAATTATCTAAAACAATAATACACATACATTTTACTTCAAGCAACAGCAATATACAAATTGACATGAAATTGAAACGGTTGTCCGAAATACGAGTTGTGTTAAAGTTACTCGAAATAAAACGTTTAGTAATAATAATAATAACCCTGACCCCGGCCGACTGTGCCATTGCCGGGAACATACCTCCCCTCCCAATTGAAAATTCAAAATTAATCTTTTAGGCCTTGGGAGAGGCGAGAGACTAAATAGATATAATAGAATAAAAGAAATCAATTTAACGTGAATGCTTTTCGCTTCGATATTTTAGGGACTTTAATTACAAAAATCATATAAGAAATTCGAACATTTCAGTAAAAATATATTGTCGACAAAGATCAGTCATCGTAAATGAACATCACTATATTTGAGTGTAGAAATTTTATGGAGGCAAAAAGAAAACATTGAATTATAATAGAAATAGTAACTAAATGCAAATAGCCGGTGGAATGTTATATCACTGGCTTTAAAATTTTTGTTTTCACTACAATTTTTACAAGATGTATCGCTACAACTTTGCATTTTCATATTTTACGAGAGATCTTGTATGTACAGCGATCGCCATGTCACTGTGGCGATGTTTGTAGGCGTGTCACCTCGATATGCTCATTTTGATCATATCGAGGTGACACGAACCACGCCCACATACCAAATCTCCCCTTTTTTTCTATATCTATGGATATCTACCTTACCCACGTAACATGCCCAAACCGACCTTTTGGTCCTGAGAGCCATCTTACGTATTGGAAAAAGGAATTTCAACTTTATAGAGTAAGCAATACAGTGGAGTGTTGCTTGAAGATATCTCAAGCAACATATCTTTAAAACCAATACTAAATTTCGTCATTTAACTTCCAAGTAAATAGGACGAGCGGCTTGTGTCGACTGCCATTAACAATACCCGTGGTTCGATTCCACGAGCACTGTTTTGTATTAGCATTATATTTTTAACAGCATTGTTTCACTTTTTAATCACATCACAATATTTGTTCACTGGAAATTGCCTAAGGTGGACGAGTAGATATTATTAGTAAAGCCTAGGGTGGGTATGGATAGTATAACAAATCACGAAATCGTTCTGCAGTTTATATACGATCGTGACTTCTGTGATTACGCTTTGTTCCACGTTTCGTTCCTATTTGTCTATTCAGTTTTAGTTACTTTTAAGGTTTAAGTGACTTTCAAAGTATTCTTTCTTGTTTTAACAAACACTTAATGGAATTGTTAAAATTAGAAATTATTGTTCTGTATGAACAAGACTTAGACAAACCTTACATCTAACCTTTAACCTATCCAGACGTTAAAAAAAAAAACAATATTATATAGTTATGGCTAAAGAATATTTTATTTTTAAAGTGAACCATGAACCATGTTTCACTCGAACCATGCTTGCCTCAATTTGCAAAGCAATCCTTATACCGTTTGGCCACGACGGCGTTACTAAAGCTGGTTGAAATTTGTGTTCTGCATTTAAGTAAGAACCATACGTTAAATATCAAATTCGCATAAAAACTTTCTTAAAATGTCATTCATTAATGAGACGACCAGGGAGTCATACCAAAATAAAGTTTTACGGCTCACAGGTTAAAGATTAAGTTTGTTTACCAATTTTCTCCACACTTTTGTGCTCAGAACCAAAAGGTCGACAAAGTCGGCTTGGGGGGGTCAAGTATCTTGTGTATATGATTGTACGTATTACGTATTTATATATTTCATCTTACAAACGACTATTATCACCATGAATTATATGTTTATCGTTACAATACCAAAGTTTGTATACAAATTAAAATGTTAACACGAGGTACCTGAATAAAACAGAGGAAGGCAATAAACCATGAAAAGAAAAGGGTGCCAACTAATGGCCATTGAACGGGTCCGAAGTCATCCCAAGTAGCATTACCTTTACCGAGCACGTATTCACTGTAATATTGAAACTCATTTGTAATCAAAACGACAACATTTTTAAAATAAATTATTTTGTTGAGCGAACCATAATTATTTTTTACTTATAATATTCCTCAGATGCCAAAATTCGGTTAAGTCCAGTGTACCAAAGTTGAGGTATCGATCCATTTACACAATGCGTAGCATTGAATTCTATCAATTCTTTCTCAATACAAATTGATTTTATACTGATGCATTGCCTATGAAAATAAGTAAGATCATGTACAGTATTATTATTGTGTAATCGACAAAAAGTGTCGTATTGCCCACTGTAGCAATCTGAAAAACGTGTGATTTTGTAAACTTTGTTGCGTAAACATACTACGGTTAAAATATTCAAGAAATTTCTATTTAAAGCAGACGAAGTTAAATACTCACTATCACTGTTGAAGTAGTTATTACACGACCCCCAATTAAGATTTCCAGCTACAGATACTAAAACATAAAAAAGAGTCCAAGCTACAATGATCATGTAGTATACACAAATTAAAGTCATGACCATTAAAGTACAGATTCCCAAGCCACTGAAGAAAGGTCCTATAGCAGCAAACGCTTTTATTGGTCCTAAACCAGTGTACTGTCCAATGTATAACTCGAGGAAGAAAAGAGGAAGACCGATAAAGACCAACATGATCAAGAACGGTATTAGGAAAGCACCTGCAACAAGAAAATGCTTGTCAATAGTAATAATAATAATTTGATTGCATTTCCAAAATTTGTATTCTTCAAAACTTTTATTGTTCAATCATGTTTTAATCTTCAATGTACTGTGATTTAATAGTTTAGTTTTCAATGCTGGTCTATGATTTTAATAAAGTAGAATAAGTTTGATATAGCTTACCACCTCCGTTCTTAAAAATGAGGTATGGGAACCGCCACACGTTCCCCAGACCGATGGCGTAGCCCATACAAGCAAGTATGAATTCTAGAGGCTTACCCCATGATACCCTATGTACAGCGTTCTGTGGAGTATCGGCCAAAGAAGGCTCCTGCGAAATAATTCACAACTCATTAAAACTGATTGTATATACAGACAGCATGCAGTAAACTAACTAAATATCCACTGTCCACTTCAAATTTATCATTAAATATATATTGGACAAACCCTTGGAATTTCTCTCAGGATGGTCGATCTATTTATCGAATCTGACTGTAAGCTTGTTTTGGAAATAGCTCGCGACATTTCCGCGAAGAAAAGCTTGAATCACCAAATATATCGTTCTTGATCGTCAAACTCTATTTTCTGCAAGTATCATCATGTCTAAAAAATTGAATCGTGGAATGACGTACAGCTTCCAGTCATTAAAATATTAGTGGCCTGTATTTAGGCGGGGTAGCAAAACCGTAAAAAAAGGTCAACAATACTTCTTGTAGTTTTACAGGAGTGAACTTTTATTTTTTTTAGGATCAATTGGAACCAATTGAAATCATTTTTTCGAAAATAAAAGCCAATGCAACGATAGTAATCGGTTAAAATAATTAATAAATAGTAGTAATCGGTTGGTTAGTGGGCGGGGTCCGCGTTACCTAGCTTATGAGCAGATGCTCCCATGAGTGTCAATAGCGCGTCAGTTGTCGTTCGAATGTTCAAGAAGATTGTTTTGTGAAAAAATATAGAAATATGCCATTATATCGTGTCGCGTAAGAAGGCCACGTTTAAAAAATACTTTGGGAGTGATTTAATTTCATGAGTAAGTACTGAAACTCCGAATTTCGTAACATTTTGAACAATAGGTACAATATTAATATTTCAATACAAGAATATGTTGTGGCAACCCGCTTATAATAATATACATTGATTGCTAGCCATCGCCGCCGTCAAAAGAACAATTCGAATGACGCTCAATTAATTACGTTCTTAGTTTTGTCACAGACATAATCCATATATGCAATTTTGTTTTGATTTTTTTAGTTTCCCGCCAGATCCTTTTTAAATTAGAAATGGACTGACGCAACAGGCAGAAAAAGCTGGGTACCTACTAAATGAAACGCCATGCTATAGGCATTTTATGACATCAGATTATATACCTATGAAAAACAATAGAAAAATTCTAAAAGCAGGGGCAATTCTCACGCAAGAAATAAATAATTTGGTTAATCGGGTAATATACGACATGAAACTCAGGGTCGCCTTCGCAATTTATAGACCTCATCTAAATGTGAAAACATTTTTGAAACATTGTCAGTTATATTTCGTCAAGTTTTCTTGAAACAAATGATTCGCTTCTTCGCCTTCGGAAATAAGTATCTTCATTTTCTTGACAAGCTCGTCGGTGCTGTAGGTGTTGTTATGTTAAGTCAGTTCAGAAAGAGGTAATTGTTGAACAAATACGTGGGCTGCACTATAAGTTTCTGGAATGAATGACAAAGAAATGCTATAAATGGTCAGAAATTAATTTATTTTTTCTCAAAATGTTCTCCGTTAGCGTTAATGCGGTTTTCCATACGAATGAACCAATTTTGAGTTTTGATAGTTGGCCGCGACTTTTATTTATTTCCAAAAATTAAGAACCAGTTTAATCTTTGGAAATAAATAAAAGTCACATGGTGCTAGGTCGGGACTGTACGCGAGATGGCTCATAAGGTCAACGTTGTTCACCTTTAAAAATTCATTTGTCTGTCTGACCGTGTGAGAACTGGCATTATCGTGGTGCAAGATGATACGGCGTTTTCGGTTATTTTTAGGGAGTTTGTCAATAACTTCCGGCAAACAAATGGTCGTGTACCAATCACTATTCACGGTACGATGATTCTCCAAAGCAACAGTAGCCACGTGTCCAGTTGTATTTAAAAAAGAAGCAATCATCCGCTTAGAGGCACTTTGCACGCGCGCCACGTTGGTTGGTTTTGGCTCATGTCGAAAGATCCGTACGCTCGATTGCTGCTTTTTTTTGGTATCTTAACTATAAATCCATATTTCGTCACCTGTTACTATGTTTCACACCAAATTTAACGCCCCTTCCTTGAATCTGGTAAGCATGGCATTGCACCAAGTGACGCGATTCGTTTTTTGAGCCTCAGAACAATTGTGTGGGATCCACTGAGAGCACAGCTTTTTCACACCCAAATGTTTGTGTAGTATTCATTATATTTGACTCATGTTTATGCCTAAAGATGCCCGAATCTCGTGGTACATCACATGCCTGTCTGTTTTGATCATACGGCGCACAGCATCGATGTTTTTGTAGTGGACGGGCGACCACCACGAAATTCGTCACTGAGATTCACACGACCGAGTTTGAGTTCTGCAAACCAGCTATAAATAGTCGTTTTGCTTGGTGTTTCATTGCCAAAAGCAGTTTGAAGCCTAGCGAAGCTCCGTCGAGCTGTTCATTTACACTTAAAGTTGTAGAAAATCGTACTACGAAAATGTTCACGAGTTAAATCCATGGTGATGTAGACAACCAATTTCTAAAATGACGCCACAATGTAAAAACAAGTGATTTTTATGATGATTGTTTTAATATTCAACCCGTACAGCGATCGGATAGACTCGAAATCTAGTATGATCAGAGATCTAGTATGATGACAGTACAATAAATCATTAATGCTATGATTGTAGCGTGTAGCTACCACTATACGCACACGCCTGCGTAGCTAACATCAATTAATATTTGTGTGTAGTAAAACTTTATACGTATTTAGTAACAAATGTGTGCGCGTAAAAGTCAGCTATGCTAGTTCTCGAAGAAATTGCTTTAAATGTCGTTTCCATATACTCCTTGGTTAACCGTAATTATAACAAGTATAAAGCAATGCCTAGTTCAATATTCCGCTAGTTATGAAACGTAATGTCGATATCAATTTAATCTGTTCACATCCCTATCTGTAGATTGTCAACTTTTTGCTTTTGTTCCAAGAAGGTGATGTTCATAGGATTCTTAGCTTCATATGACTAGTAACAGTAAAATCTTGTTGGATTCAAATAAGTTTGAATTTTTTTACCAAAACTTTTTTATTATTGTCTAATTTCGTTTGATAATTTATAACCAATCCAAATTATATTATGTTAGTACAAATGTAAGGTCACGTTTTGAAATGTGTGCCCATTTTTGGCCATGGATTAAATGTATCTGCCGAAATTCAAATTGGACGACAGGTAAATTCCAAGTAGCTGAAGACAGTCGCCTATGGGTATGAATATATCACGAAAAGTTGGAGTCAGCTCAAAGGGACTCCGTTTTGTGGAGAATAGACACTCCTGCATTTTGGTAGCGTTAAATTTGACAAGATTGGCAACACCCCAATCGGAGACTGCCTTGGCTCTGAAATCCAAACGGCTGACCATGGACTCTCGACATGACTGGATTTCCTCTCCACTGCCCCTTGCATTGGTCAAGTACCTATCTTCTTACTGTGTTGTCATCAGCATACGCAATGGTACCTGGAATTAACATATCATTGATATGCAGCAGAAAGAGTGTTGTAGACAGTACGGAACCCTGAGGAACTCTATCGCCATATGTTCGGAAGAGTAGCTTTCTAAGACCACTCGAATCGAACGTTAGCTCAAGAAATCCGAGACCCTCAATCAAGTGTGTATTTACAATAATTGTTAGGGCCCTAAGAGACGTGAAATAAAAGTGGACTGTATTACAATAGGACTGGTATATTCGCTGTCTCAATCACACGTGTACTCGTTTATAATACATGAATAGGAGTCGACCGTCGCCGGTGGCTGTCGATAAGGCGAGTGTCCCTGCGCCGCTCGCCGTGACGTCACGCTCGCCGTGTCGTCCTCCCCCGCGTCTCGTGCCGAGCGGGTATAAGACCGGTTCGCAACATGCCCCCGGGTCGAAGCGTGAAGACTTCAAAGAACTGGAAGAGGGCAAATATTATTAAAGGCTCTACGTATGGTGCCTCTCTTAGTTTTTAACTCCGCGACTCTAGTGACTCCATCACTGCCAGGGTAGAGCTGAGTAACTCGGCCTAAAGACCACAGTAGTGGTGGCAACGCCTTGTCTTTGGCGAAAACAAGAGAGTCAAGTTTTAGCTCCTTAGATGAAGTTCGCCATTTCGACTTTTCTTGAAGCAATGTAACGTACTCCAAGGAAAAACGCTTCCAAAAGTGTTGTTTCGGCAGCTCAACTCGTCTGAATCTCTCGATGCGGTTGATGTTCGTATCAGGAACCTGCGGCTGAGGAACGGACATAAGTGAGCGTCCAATTAAAAAGTGAGCAGGAGCGAGAGCGGAAAAATCTAAGGGATCAGTGGAAAGAGGGGTGAGGGGACGAGAATTTAGTACAGCCTCTATTTGAATGAGGCATGTAGCGATCTCCTCATAGGTCAAATGAGTTAATTGTAACAAGCGTCTAAGGTGATGTTTTGTAGAACGAACGGCTTCTTCAGCTAAGCCATTGAAATGGGGTGTATAAGCCGGCACGAATTTAAATTCGATGCCTTCTTGAGCAATGCGACCTTCTAGGTCCGACTGTACGAGGAATTGAGCTAGCTCGTTACAAGTACCAACGAAATTGGTACCGTTGTCAGACGTGATGCTTTCAGGCTTGACGCGACGTGAAACAAAACGATTTAAGGCGGCTATGTACGCTTCACTACATAGAGCCGTAACGAGTTCGATATGACAGGCTTTAACCGAATTGCAAATAAAGATTGCCAAAAAAGATTTTATTACTTTGCAACCTATACCCTTTCGGTCTGTTACCAATACTGGCCCAGCGTAGTCAACGCTATAATATAAAAATGGGAACTCTAGCTCCGTTCTAGAAACTGGCAGCTGACCCATGATAGGTTGAACAGTTTCAACCTTGTGTCTGAAACATCGCACACATTTATTGACGATACTTTTTGAAAGGTTTTTGCCACCTAAGGCCAAATAAGTTTGTCTTATATTTCCTAACATAAGTTGAGGGGGTACATGTAAATATTTAATATGATATTGTTGAAAAAGCATTTGCGTAAAGTGATGTTTGCTGCATAACAAAATTGGGTGTTTTGTTTCGTAACTGTAAGGAGAATTGTCTAGTCTCCCATTAACCCTAATTATGTCATCAGAATCTATAAATGGACTTAAAGCAATCAATCGGTTTTTGTTAGGCAGAGCCTTCCCGGCTCTAAAAATAGCATATTCATCAGGGAACATTTCCGACTGAGATTTACGTATGATTAATTTTAATGAGTTTTGAAGTTCATGAACTGAAAGATGTCTATTTAATTTATTTGTTGGATGCCGGCAATTGTAAACAAATCTTTGTAAATATGCTATCGTGTTTTGTAAGTTTGTTAATTTAGATTTATTTTTGATTAAGTTAGTTATTAAGTCAGCGTTATCAGCATTATTATCAAGCGCGAAAGAACAAGTAATCAACTCGGGTAGATCCTGTTTCACGCTAACGTTCTGCATTTTAGGCCAAAAAGCTTTATTTTTTGATAAATAAGGTGGCCCCGATCACCATAACGATGAATCGCTGATGAGATCAGCCTTCAGCCATCGAGAAACAAGATCCGCCGGATTGTCCTTCGACGGTACGTAACTCCACGTATAATTCTCTGTGCTCTCCTGTATTTCATGCACACGGTTGCGAACAAAACTTTTAAGAATTAGTAGGTGATGTAGATAACCACCCTAATACAATCATTGAGTCACACCAGAATCTGCAAATGATGATAAAGATGATAATACTTTGGTACACAACGTTACAGCCAGAAGAGCCGCGAGTAGTTCGAGACCAGGTATTGTTGTTGGCTTTATTGACTCTACTCTACTCTTATCTACGGAGCGGATGTAGAGGTAAGCCCCATACACTCGCTCTGATGCGTCTGAAAAAACATGAATTTCATGGAAAACAGGGTCATTTGTAAAAATCCAGCGAGGAACCTGTAATCGGTTAAGAAGGGGTAACGTGTTGGCAAATGACAGCCATAGTTGTTGCATCTCTTGTGAGACCTCTTCATCCCATGAACATTGTTCGATCCACAACCTCTGCATTATCATTTTGGCTTCGACAACACACGGTCCCACGAGGCCCAGTGGGTCGAAAATTTGACTGATGACTGAAAGTATGTGTCGCTTAGATACATTTTCACAAAATTCTATATTTATAGAATACGATAGGATGTCTCAATTGCAGATCCAGTTTAAACCTAAAGTTTTTGGTGACGCATGCATGTCACTGTTTGAGATATCTAAGACGTCGTCTGATTGACAGAATAAAGGCGTAATTTGATGAAGAATTTCTTGACTATTTGACTGAAATTTTACTTAAATTGAATTTGGCGGTTTTTAAAGTGGTTATGACTCCTTTGCAAAGCTTCACAGTGTTTTCAACAGTTGACGAACCGCCTAAATAATCATCAACGTAAAAGTCACGTTGAATTGACTGTTTCACGTCACTATCAACTTTTCTTCAGCCATAGCTATATAGCGGTAATGTGCAACAAAATAAATAAAATCTATTCAATAAGGCAATAAAATACTGCGGGATATTAGCTCGTTAGGAGAACAAAAGAACAGATGTGCAAGCAAACCGGACTGGTAAGCTGACGATGATAAGAAGCGAGCGAGTTACGTAAACTAGTTACCGTTATTTGAATTCCTGTAGTTCAAATTACGCAAAATTTTGCTTTAAGCGTATGAAATAAAAATTGATTTAAAATGTGGATGAGAGATTGATGTGTTGCGAGCAAGGCATAAATGACAAGGCACTCACTAAATAAAGGCTGTTTTTGAATTTAAAGAAATGTTAAAGAAAGGAAAAGATAAAAAGAAAATTGGAACGAACTCACAAATGAACATCCAAACCGTCTCCTAGATTAATCGTAGATGATCAGCTCATTCCATTATCCTCACGATGACACGCACTCTAGATGGGTCCAAAGTCCGTCGCGCGTTCAACCTCAAAATGACTTTCAGTTCTCGGGCTTGTGCGGTTGCTTGACGAAGTATACTCCACAGGATAATAATGAAGAAGGCTCCTCGAGGTATCTTCTGCAGCTGAAGACCACACTGTAAAACTTCGAGTCTTGATGATGAGTTGATGACGTTGACCACACTTTTAATTAAGACGGTGAGAATCCGGCTCGAAGGACCAAGTTAGGGTCCTAAGGAACGTGAAATAAAGGTGGACTGTATTACAATAGGACTGGTATATTCGCCGTCTCAATCACACGTTTATAATACATGAATAGGGGTCGACCGTCGCCGGTGGCTGTCGCTAAGGCGAGTGCCCCTGCGCCGCTGCCGTTCGCCGTGTTGTCCTCCCCCGCGTCTCGTGCCGAGCGGGTATAAGACCGGTTCGCAACAATAATGATCTAGGGGTTTATATCCCTAATGTTTTGACGCTAGCTGCGTAGACAGCCTGTATATTAATGTTAATGGCGTTGCGTGGATATGAAAATTAAGAATGCATTATAACTCCTTTAAACAAGGGAATAATCGTTCTCATTTAAATGTAAATTCGTCTCGACTGCGAGCATAAGTTCAATGGAGTCTCCAAGTTTTCCTTCGATTCCCGCTGTTCAAATAATATTATACAGAAGTTTGTCAAGAAGGACTCGCTGACAACTACTGCAAAAGTTTCTTCATAATACAGTCTGCTTATTAAAGCAGATTATTATTAATAAAATATTTCTTTTTCATAGCTTCGTTAATTCTTTTTCTCATCGATATATTTTAATTACACTCCCTTGACTTAGGCGAGTAATATTTTTAAATTATTAAACATAAATAGTGGCATATGTATTAGTTTTATAAATGTTCACATCTAGTATTAAAATTGGAACCTGATGATGAAGTTTTATTCCTGTATAGAATCACAAGTAGAAGACACTTTTATCGTTATTCTGTCATTACAAATCAAATTTCACATTTACTATGAAAAACTGCTAGGTAAATGTTAAAATTACTATCCATTTTTATACACTTCGTAGTAGTTGGATAGGAAGACTGCAAATCAAGTCTAATTTTAAATCTGTAAGTTTCGCGCAGGTGCACAGAAGTCACCGACGTAGGCGTTAAGTTGTTGTAGAAGTTTGCCTCAGCGAACGTATTTTCAAAGTTCTCACTTGAGTTGAATTTTGAATCATTCGATAGTGATAATATTATATTTAATAAATTAATTGTACTTAAACAAAGCAACAAGAGTTGAATATCAGCGATTGCTATTGGATTATCACTATTGTTTAAAAGACTGGAAATGCGAATATACTAAAACAGTGTGTGTGTTGGAATGTATGACTACGGCTAACCAACTTATCTAAGGCATGAATTGTGGCGCTAGCATCTATGCTACGCTATTAGTAACACTAGTAGAGGTACCTAATAAGTAATCAATGTTTTTCAACATTATAATTAGCCTCAGTTCGTTTAAAGTACATTAGCTGTACGCACTTTATGCTACAGTGTTAGCTTTTTCATAAATCACTTAAAATTATAATTAGTTTACTCCTATTTCTTATAATCATATCTTCTTTACTCAGTATTATATAGGCACTTTTAATAACTTCATAATTATGTCGTTTAATTTAGGTTAGGAAATATCGACATATATAAGAAGCCAAGCAGTTTAACAATTCACGAAACTGTTGGATTTTTTTCAAGTACTATCGAACGGCTATCGAATGGTATGCCAATCGCTCTCTTGCTTTGAATGCAACGGATTCTCGTGCCAGCATTTTTGTTACTGTGTTTTGATTTATCGCTTCGGTTTCTGGAACAAAATTGGAGTTTTTAAGCCTACATACAGGTAACACTGTGTTTACTGTTGAAAATAGTAATGTTATTACGGGATTATGTTTATTGATCTTTTCAGTAAGGTACAGGGTAGGTAGCGTATAGCAATATCGGAAAGCAACAATTTAATAAAGCGAGAATGATTTCTCTTATTAACTAAATAATTACCACTGTCTTCTGAAATATCAGATTTATTATGCAGTATAAATGATTTCTTTTGATTTATGTCAGCAGGCCGGTAAACGCTTTTTACTTTTTAGCATTATAATTGTTTCAGCTAGAACCTTAAACTGCTCCATATTTACTATAGTTTAATACCTACTAAAATTGTTATAACCGCTGCCATAATATCCATGTGAAAATTCCAACGCTATTAAATAAGAATCATCTGGAAAGTGGGCAAAACAAAAGGAAATAATTGAAATGGATTTCTTTCGGTTTATCGCGATTTAATTAAAAAGTTAGGAGCAATCAAGGCATTACCGACACTGAGGCGCTGTGACATCGACTTCTATCCAGTTAAATGGATAAAAGATAATAAAACTTTCGTGAAAAAAGTCTCCGCAGTTGGCATCATAAGAATTGAATATGCGCTATTAGGTATGCCATTTGTTTTCTTATCTCTCTATTCAGCAGTAACATTTTTTTGAAATAATCATTTATGGGCGGTACATTTGACACTAGTGGTTTCAAATTTCCTTACCATTACCTTACAAATTGTAAATGTGTACATTTCAGCTTATGCGAATATATCAACAATCATGATTCACTTATCGTTGTTTTTATTACTTCGTGTGTTATAAAAATATTTTAAGTATAATATTTGTTGTTTAGTTATAATGCTATAACGGTATTAACTGAGGTGATTACAGTATATTTTGGGGTGAAAACTTTACAGAATATTTGCAATTTTGGCGAAGTCAAGACGATGAATGATGTGAAAAGTTTAGGTTATGATTTTATCTATCCATGTATCTACGTATTATGTGTATGGGTAATTTGTTTAACATTCAGTTGGCGTCTCATTAACAGATATGCTGTAGTCGGTTGCATTCACCAAATCTACAAAGTTCAAGTGTATTACGTACTCTCATCAAACGCTTTAACTTTTCTGGTTCTTGGTGTTGTCACGTGTTAGTCTTTATTTGTACTGGATTAAAGTTTGTTGTTTTCTTTTTTACACCACATTCTTTAATGAAACCTTAAAACGTGTATATAATATAAAATATTTAAGTATTACAGAACACTTACCATTCGAAATTCCATTCTATGGTTTATAAGATTAAAATTCAAAGTTCTGTTTACTATACACAGTAGATCTGATCCAAGCACAGATCAAATAAATACTAGTAATAAACTGATTAGTGGGCGGGGCCCGCGCTACCTAGCTTATGAGCAGACGCTCCCATGAGTGTCAATAGCGCATCAGTTATCGTTCGAATGTACAAGATTGTTTTGTGAAAAAAAAAATAGAAATATGCCATTATATCATGTCGCGTAAGAAGGCAACGTTAAAAAATTATTTGGGAGTGATTTTATTTCATGGGTAAGTACTGAAACCCTGTATTTCGTAATATTTTGAACAATACAATATTAATATTTCGAAACAATATGTTGTGGCAACCCGGTAATAACAATATACCGGGTAGAAATTTGTAATGCCACCTAGAGGGAAAGTACTTTAAATACTGGAGATTAAGTCAATGCTGGAGATAGAAATTTTTACTTAAAGGAAACATTCCTTTATTTTTTTAAAAGAAATAAAATTGCATTCATAGATTTTTGAAAATTTCTAGCAACACCCGGGAATCGAACCCGCTTTTATCTGAAAAAAGTGCACCCTGCACTTTTATTGCATCGATCAATAGTTTAATTGTAAGAATAAAATCTCTCTCACAAAATTGGTTAATTAAATGTAAAAAAAACCATGAAAACTTAACGTATTTTAATAAAACAAAAAAAAATTATAATCTAACTAATTAGTTGCTCGAAATGAGCTCCATTTTCTTGGATACACAAATTTAATCTTTTAACGAAGTCATTTTGAGTAACTTTTAATAACGTGTTGTGATGAATTGTTTTACAAATCGTATTCTGAACCTCAACCTTCACTCGTTTACACTCGCATAGGATTTAAGGTAAATTAGATTTTTAACATATCCCCACAAAAAAAATCTAAAGGGGTGAGATCTGGTGATCTCGCAGGCCATCTGATTGTGCCGTTTGTACCAATCCAGGTGTTAAAATGGTTACTAATGTAGGCAATAGTGACTCTGCTGTTAAGGGCTGGAGCGCCATCTTGCTTCAGAATTATTCGATTTCGCTCTTTCTCGGATAAAACATTTAACTCATTTCTTAAGAGATCCAGTATTTCAAGACACTTGACAGTGTTCAAATGACCTTCGTACACGTGGACTAACACAACCATATTTCTCATAATTTCGCACCAAACGTTGAAAGAGAATCTTACTTGATTGTTACTTTTATGAACACGAACAGGATTCACTCGAGACCAATAATGGTTATTGCGACGGTTGTACATGCCGTTATTACTGAAGTTGGTTTCGTCAGACCATTCAATGTTACTCAAAAAATTCGGGTTACGGCCAACTTCTCTTAGCATGTTTTGACAAAATTGAAGTCGTCTCTCACAATCCCCAGGATGCAATTTTTGCACCAACCGGCCGTCACGATAACATTTATACTTATACTTTTTAAGCGCTTGGAGTACGTGAGTGTGGTTCGTTCCAATATCTTCTGCAGCATCTCAGCAGGCTTGAAGCCTTTGGAAATGCTTCGAAGTATGTTAAAACATTAAGATCAAATTCGGAATAGTTCTGTTGAGGAGTTTGCTGTCGCTTTTCGTAGCTACCTGTACTTTTTAAATTATTTACCATTTTTTTTCAGAACGAATCGAGTTGGTGCTTGTCGATCCCGATATCTCTCTTCAAAGCTAAATTCACATTTTTGTTTCCATTAAATCAAATTGTTCCTGATATGCTATTTTTACGATGAGACAAATATGAAATTTATTTATTTACAGGAAAACTATCAGTACTTAGAAACGATATGTAAAAAAAAACAATCAAATGGAAATAACAAAAGACAATCCATTTTCAAATGAAACATTCCATATTTAAATTACCTCATGCCACTGACCAAAGATTATATACATTACAAACATGTGCAAATTGCAATCTTCTTATCTAAATACTTCGTCATTTTAATGTATAAATGACGTCAACGATAATTAACAAGTAATCTGATGGACCTTTGAGTAAAAGTGCTTTAACTTGACCCATTAAATTTATAACTCCAGATTTCATGGTTTGTAAGAGAGTTTTCATCCTCATAATTGACTCTATCGATTGATTTAATAAAAGTACAGGGTGCATTTTTTTAAAGATTTTAGCGGGTTCGATTCCCGCGTGTGGCTAGCAATTTTCGAAAATCTTTGAATGCAGTATTATTTCTTTTTAAAAATAGAGGAATGTTTCCTTTAAGCAAAAATTTATATCTCCAGTATTTAACGTACTTTCCTTCCAAGTGGCACTACAAATTTCCACCCTGTATAAATATTGGTTGCTAGCCATCGCCGCAGCCGCCAAAAGAACAATATGAATGACGCTCAATGAATTACTTGTACTAGCGACATACTCCACTTGGTAGTGGGTCCGCGTGTTGTAATCAAATTATCGATAAGTAGAAACTCTGTATTTAAAAGCCCGGTTTTGGTTTAGTTTTATTATAGCGGTACCAATGTGTAAACATAATTATTTAAAATCTAACAATTTTGATTACTTACGAGTATATGTTTTGGTCCCGACGCTCACAATAGCGCGGGAGTTGTTAGTAAAAATTAATTTAAATTTTATTTTTTTAATTTTTATGATAAGTAACAACGATATAATAACAGGAAAAAGGAAATATAGACAGGAAAGGTACAGTATCGATAATTTTACCATGCGCGTAGGCTCGTGGAGTATCGAATCAAAATTTTCGGCACGAGAAAATTATTTTTTGTGATTGATTTTGATGTTGCATTTTTTAAGCATTTATGCCATTAGTAAAAAGAAAAAAAGTACAAAAAAATTCCCTCTCCCAAAACCTTTGCAAAAACCCTCCGCACGATCATGGCATCCCGTCATGAACCTTACCAAAGCATTAGCGTTTTTTTATGACTTAATAAAAATTTGAATTAAAAGCGACCTATAAAGCAACTAAATCAACTATATTAATGAAACTTGAATTTTATCACATGTTTCACATGAAATATAATAAAATATGAACTTATTATTAAATAACGCAAAATACTAACTAATCGGGATTTTTTCGTCGATTTGTCGTCAAGATACTCAAGAAAATAATCAAAGGGTGGGTGGCAAGTTCCAGTCTTAGGGTGAGATGGGTACTATAGGAACGTAGCCGTAGTTTTAGCGTTGCAAGAGGTACTTTTTAATAAGAAACGAGGAATATGTTCATAATTAAAGATTTACTGTGAGCGTTCGGTTTGATAATAATAATAATAACGCACACACTCAACAGAAGATTTGTCCAGAACTCTCTCGATGTTCATTTGACAACAACCTTCAATTTTTTATAAAATTCTAAATATAAACCCACTTTATTCTTTAGACAGTTCTAAATACAATAATTATATTGTATTTAGAACTGATTTGATTACAAGCCAGCTTGCTACAGTACCTACCACAATTGATCCCTATCATCATATGACTTTTGCCTCCACTTCCTTTATCTATGTGATGACGGTGCGTCAGCCGAACGACTTCGCCTTTCTGATCATGACCGTTCCCGAAAAGAAGTATGGCTTTGAATAGATGATGACTGACTACAACGTTGGTGAGCATCACGGGTACTTGAACGGGTACCGTTAGAAAATCGACCAAGTTTGGATGATAGAAGTGACTGTGGAGAATTCGGGTTCCAAATCTGAAAAACGACTGGTCTGGGCTGGTGAGAGTTTCCGCTGATGGACACCTTCTGGATACAGATACGACTTTATTAGATATACGGCTGCGAATAGTCGACCTCCTACCACAACTGCGATGACTACCACAACGAGGCTACATGAGAGTATTAAATCCAGGTTGAGGTTTGATTTCTTCTGAGCTGATAGAGGGGCTAGAAAGTGACAATGAACAGTCACTATGACTTTCCGTCTCCTGTTCTCAATGTTCAAGGTCAGATTCACCTAACTCCGATTTGGCAAGGTTTCCGATGATTTGTGCGACCAAATCGCATGTTAATGTCCCTAAAAACAAAAAAAAATTAGTTAAAAATAAATTAAGCTTGTCATTTTCATCCTGACACTCACGATCGTTGTATGACTGAAAAAAAACCAAAATTTCTTATAATTCACTGTTTAAATATTATTTATGTGACATATAACATAAACTTAATAAAAAAAATACACCGTTAGGTCAGAAAACACGAAATGATGAAATTTAAAACAATCTTGCTTGTCGATCTCCCGTCCGTCACGTACACTCCCACACTTGTCGCTCTCGGCACAGGCGTGTAACACAGCGAATATTATCGAAACGATTGGTATCGATCCGACGCGGTAAACTTGTATTTATAACTTATATTTGTAATACTTTTATACCTAAATTTTTTCAAAGTTAAACGCACGATTGTGTCATTTTGTGCTATAAGGGTTATGAGAATGGAGATTTTCTTTCCTTCGTGTACATGATTCCTATATACTTGCTTATTATGCGTCAGTTTCATTCGCTTGAGTTCTTAGTTTTATCACAGACATGATTCACATTTGCAATTTTTGTATTGATTTTTTTTAGTTTCTCGCCGAGTCTTTTTAAAGGAGAAATGGGCTGAATCAACAGGCGGATAAAGTTGGGTACCTACTAAATGTAACACCATTTGCTAAAGGCATTTTATGATATCAGATTATATACCTATGAAAAACAACATAAAAATTCTAAAAGCAGGGACAATTCTCACGCAAGAAATAAATAATTTGGTTAATCATGTAATATAAAATATGACATGAAACTCAGAGTCGCCTTCGCATTTTATAGACCACATCTAAATGTGAAAACATTTTTGAAGCATAATTGTCAGTTATTTTTCATCAAGTTTTCTTGAAACAAATGATTCGCTTCTCCGCCTTCGGAAATAAGTATCTTCATTTTCTTGACAAGCTCGTTGATGTTGTAGGTGTTGTTATGTTCAGTCAGTTCAGGAAGAGGTAATTATTGAACAAATATAACAGGGAGAATAAAGATTTTTTATGATGTGTGTTTTAATATTCAACCCGTCCAGTGATTGGATGGATATGGAATATAGTATGATAATTAAAGTATGATGACAGAAATGATGATGGTGAAATTACAGGCACATGGGACTTGTCAACTTATGTCTCAGGGTGACGAGCGCAGTTGTAGTGCCCCTCAGATCTTTGCAACTTAAACCTCTGAGTGGCACTGTAACTGTTATGGACAGGCGTGTAGCTTACCATCAGGCGCACGACTTGTTCGTCCCGTCACTTGATGTTATAAAAAATTTGTAAAAAATTTGATTGTAGCGTGTAGCTACGTATACGCGCACGACTGCGTAGCTAATAACAATTAATATTTGTATGTAGTAAAACCTTATGCGTATTTGGTATCAAATGTGTGCGCCTAAAAATCAGCTACGCTAGTTCTCGAAGAAATTGCTCTAAATGCCATTTCCATATACTCCATGGTTAACCCTAATTATAGCAAGTATAAAGCAATGCCTAGTTCAATATTCCGCTAGTTATGAAATATAATGTCGATATCAATAAAATGCGTTCACATCCCTATATGTAGATAACTCAATCAATCAACTTTTGCTTTTGTTCCAAGAAGTTCATGTTCATAGGATTTTTAGCTTTATATGACTAGTGTAAAAGTAATAATAAAACTTTATCGGATTCAAATGTTGTAATGTTTTTACCAAAACTTTTTTACTATTGTCTAATTTCGTTTGATAATATCTTAGAGGATGGAAAAAAATAAAAGAAAGGAGCTGCCCTAACTACAGAATCAACGTGCTTATAACCAAAATTTGAAAGTTATAAATGGCGGATTTCTTTAGTGTTGTACCATAATCTATCGATAAGTCATTATCGACATGCAAATGTATGGCTTGAATGTTGAAACTGTTTTTTTTTTGTTTCTTTAGTTTACTATAACCAAAGTATGCCTAAACAAACACAAGTCTAATAATTTAATCTCGAGTGGTATATTATTATCAAATCCGAACGATGGCAAGGCAAGGCAAATAGGCTATCTATACATTGGTATTGGCCTTTACCCGGCAACGTTGGACTAACGTGTCATTGTATTGCAGGCTTTAAAAAAATAGTCACTTTTAATAGTTAGAGTTGTCATTAGGAAAAATAAAAAACGAGTGGATAATTTAGTTTTCAGCAACTGAGAATAACTAGTAAATGAGTCTTGTTTAATCTAAATTGAACATAAAATTATTTACCTATAAACCTAACGATGGAATAGCATTGTTCATCATGTAATCTAGTTACATTCAAAATTCTGTTAAAATTTGGCTCTTCAAAATGAAGCGAACAAATGAAGATGGTCTTTGATCCAACGTTTATATTCAGCAGTCCTATGATTTCCAACCATTCTTTCTTCCTTTTTTCATTTGTAGGAAAACTTGAAATAATAATAAAAAAAAAACAATAAAAACCTCGTAGTGAATTGTTTTAATAACAGAATATCGATAATATGTATGCTTACAAGTTCAACACTATCTCAAAATAATCGTTAGCAACAATCATCAAAATATACAAAACAAACAGGCAATCTAAAGTAACAAAAGCAAAATTTTTCAAGATTTATAAATAAACTACTTAAATAAGTCTAATTACATGAAATATTTGGGCTATTGTGTGATTTATAGACAAAAAAACAACACATGCCTGTGCAATGTAACATTCGATTGATTTGCACTTTTTCTAAAGCCATATAAAATATATCCCTTAATGCTGGAGCGTCGCATTTTTATTAATACCTAGTTATTCTCACTGTCAATATGTTTGTCCAATCTAATTATAATACATGCGAATAATTCAATAGTACATTTGGAAAAACGTTTGTTTTGCCATTTGATGTACTTCCCTTTGACAACGGTATCATGTACCTCATGCACTGCAAAATGGACACGGTTGGCATTTAAGATGACGTTACGTGTTTTCGATTCCGGTGTTTGACACAGACCAATGTAATGCTATCATTTTGGCTTAAGACGGCACGTAATAAACAAAGACAATAACATATTTATGTTTTCGACGTCGAAATGCATCATATACATACATATAACGTCTGATTTATATATGTCAACGTAACATATCCCTTAGTTTCCATAGTCTAAGAATAATATATAGCCAATCAAAATTATACATATTATCTTAGTACTAATGTAGAATTACGTTTTGAAATGTGTGCTTCTGGCGACACCGGTTTTGTTTTCATACTAATATCGCTTGATACCATTTCCACTCTTTTTTCACGTCCGTGTATCCAAGTATATTTTCTATTCTGTGGTTTTACTATGCATAAAGTTGTCTTACGTTTAAGCGATGCCAATTCTTATAACGGTAAGTCCACCCAAATTCAACAATTTAATTTAGTTTCATTTAAAAGGGATTAGACGGATAATGAAAATTGGAATGTAATCTAATAAGCCCGGGAATCCAAACGAATTTCCCTTATCGCCGATTAAACTTTATTTTTACACTCGAACAATTGAGACGTCATTATTTAATTTTAAGATATCCGCTTTGAAAAATGGAAAGTCGCTTTTAAACAGTCTCTCCTTTGTAATAAAATTTTTATCTGATTTTGATTGAGGCTAAATGTGGAAACGGAATTTGATTTTTAAATATATAGATGTGTTAATTGAATAAGTCTTAGTATTTTATATTTCTATTTCCTCCATTTGATTCCGTTGCCGTTGCTTTAAGCAACCACAGACGAGTCGATACCTTTTCATCTCGTACACAATTCCACACAGCACACTCGCATAGATTCTTTTGCTTCCTTGCTACATTCCTTTACTTTAAATTAAATTCTACATTGCATTATTTCGCCATGAATAAAATAGAATGTAAAAATACCGTCAAATTGTGGTTTAAGAGTAAAACTTACAATGAAACTGAGGGCTTGCTGGATGATGTTTCATTATTATTTTTATATATGTCACCATTAATTTATAATTACTAATAATTTTATTGTTAATTATAGAAAATCTCTTTTTAAACCGTAATATAAGGAAATTTTCCCAAATAGATGCCGAAAATACAGGTACACATTTACTTAGTTTAGGCATCGCAATGTATAGCTTTACTATGACGAATGTATAATTTACATCTTCGTATCCCTTCGTAATGCTTATTTCAATAGTATAATAGCTTTATTTACATTTGTTTTACTTGTATTGTATTAGATACAGTTATCTTGAAATAAATTTATCTTTATCTTTATAATAATAGTAATGATAATAATAAAATCGTCTATTACTCTCAACATAGTAACATACGAGGTATATATACCCTTCTGATCCCCTACAACCGACCGACCCCCTGACCTGGCGGATCCGCTCAGGCTGCTACCAGAGGGACTGCGCTAAATTGATCTATGGTTGTATACTGTAAGTGCCTAGTTATCGCCGCACGCCTAGCTCAGGAGCTCAGTGTATTCTTCGACGCTAAAATGGACCCACAGAGTTACATAAAGCTGGTCTCGGTATTTAGAACAATTATTATTCGAAATGCTGACTTTTTATTAAAAAAATAAACATATTTCAGTTTGTCCACAAATGTGCGCCTGTAATCCCCGATTATACCTATTCTGAGGTGGAATTTGTGATCAAAAATGTAAACAAAGATGTTATTACAAAAAAAATATTTTAAGATAATTAATGTGAAAATTAATTAATTAATTTTTTTAATGCGAAATAAATTCATTGAAAAAAGTGTCACCAATATTGTTTTGTTTTTCCATAATGTTGGTCAAATGTCAAATAAGTATAATCGTTACTATTTTTGCCAATGCTGAAACAATCAAGTTGTAAGATGTAAAAATCAAGTTATAATTATATCCTCTAGAGACTATCAATTCCTGCTTTTGTCTAATTATCGTTGATATCGACTACAATCGAGTTTTGCAGTCGGCTGTAGTAGTCCATATTTGCATTAATTGCAGACACGTAGCCCTTCTGTTAGCAGCTTAAGATTGGCATTTGCATAAAATAGCGAATTTCTGATAAGTGTCATAATCAGAGAAATATTCACTCATAACTAGACTACAAGGTTTCCCTCCTCCAAGGTTTGCCGAAACTAGAACCAGTTAAAACATTTCTTATGAAAATTGCGCAGTGAGAAAATATACCAGACACGTACAGGTCGGGAGGGAGATCATTCCGCTTTGGAAATGGTGTATTTGAAAGAATTCGAAGACCGGCCAAGAGATCTCACAAAGAAGTCTTCAGTTTTCTTTTTAAATAAATCGGAACTCTAAAGCAAGCTGTAGCGGAGCGTTAGTTCCAAATGACGCCGCTAGATGGCCACTTTGAAGCTATTTCTAAAACACGGTGTTTAGATTTTCCCTCGGCACTATAAGTAGTTAAGCTAAGTATGTATTGTTGATACGGAATTCAATGTGTGTATGGCTCACTCTGAACCACATTGGGTATTTACTGTGTACAGGCTGTGTACGAGAACTTACCGGACCTCCCGTTACGCCTTTTGTGTACTGCCGCCAATAAAGTTCTGCTTACTTGTTTATTAAGCGCGTTATTTTTCTTTCCCTGACGAAACGAGTTCTTGCTACATCGTCCTGGATCCCGTTACGTATCTGGCGACCAATGTGAGGACCAGGAACCTCAATCTGGAGCACAATTCTAGAACACCTACCTAGACCACCTAAGGCATTTGTGGCAAAAAACACGCTTAAGTCACCTGTAAAGAAGAAACATAAATCAATAAACAACGTAAACATGACTTCAGTTAGTATGACCACTGAACAGCTGCAACAAATGGTGTTAACCATAACATCGGTAACCGTGGAAGCCATCCAAACAGCAGGTACCACCAGCTCGGCCTCATTTGCGAATGCTAATTTCATCTTGGATGGAGCCAGGAACCCAGACAAAGTGGAGGAGTTTCTTACTACTGCTTCCATTTATAAGAAGGTGCAGAAAATATCTGACCAGGTTGCTTTTCAAACGCTACCGCTTGTATTAAAGGGCGAAGCTTCGACTTGGTGGCTGGGTATCAAGGATAGCATTGACACATGGGTGGAGTTTGAAAAACGCTTACGTCGCGCCTTCGCACCGAAGAAGCCCGGATACCTTGTATTTTAAGAAGTATTTGCTTATAGACAACCTGCGAACATGTTAACAGAACGTTCATCGCTGAGAACCATGCATTACTCGCGCAGCTGTAGCTCCCAAAGCTAAATGAGGGACATCAACTAGGCATCATCTACGGTCAACTCAAAATAAACATTCGCGAGAAAGTGCCCCGTGACAGTGTCTATTCATTTGATGACCTGTTGCAGGCAGCCCGTGGCGTAGAGCAGCTATTATAAGAGAAACCAAACTCAACTAGTTATAATAATATCCAACAAAACCCAAATGAGACACAAACAGGGAAGAAGGCACGGTGAGGATACTGTAGAGTGGGTGGCACCACCATCGAACAATGCCGCAAAATTATTAGAGTTCAAGGGTTACAGCGAAGTGCTACTGAATCTGTGAGGGAGATAAAAACCAAACCAGCTGCAATGCAAGCCCCTTTCCCATCTCAACCAGCATTCTCTTGTTATGGATGTGGTACGTCAGGAGTCATACGTAGTAGATGCCCTAAATGCTCAGCTACGAACCCGACACGTACAAAAACTTTAAATTTTTGTGCCTTAAATATCAAATCCAATGCTCGGCCGAGACCTGTTGTAGCAATAGGAATATACAACGTAGTCGGCACTGCATACGTAGACACGTGTGCTAATACTAGCGTTGCAAGTTACCAACTATATAAGTGCCTCAAACAACAAGGGTGTAACTTTTCGCGACAGCGTGTCATCAACACTATGGCCGACGGAATGAAGAAGAAAGACGATGTCTAAAGTGTTACAGTCGCAGTCAGTATCCACAGCAAAATAGTAACTATAACGTTCATTGTGCTACCAGAGGCTACGGAAAACAGAACCCTGCTTGCTGTAGGCTTTATCTAAGATGCTGGTATGATCCTCAATCTACCTCAACTTACATGGCAATTTATTGATGCTCCCTGTAATACTTACGATCTGATTTAAGAAGAGCATGACGGTTTCTCGGTGGCTCTAAGATTAGCAGAACTCCCACCAGGCCATTCAGAAGAACGGTTATTTTTTTCTGATAGTATAGGTGCAGAGGTAGGTCACCATCTAAGTAACCACTTACAGCAAATGGTTAATTATTGCTATCCAGGAGCTACTTTTAGTCAAATTATTACACTCTTAAGTGGTCACAACTTTGATAAATGCTCAACCGTGATTATTATGTTAGGTAATAGTAATGACATTAGCAAAAAAGAAATCAATAGTAGCATTGACGTGTTCTTGAGAATACATGAGAATTGTGGATGTAAATTCCTGCTTAGTGTATTCCGGTACTGCTCCAATCTAGGCACTACTTATAAATACAAATTCATTGTATATAATATAAATTTACAAATTTACAATTTGACATGCCGTCATAGTGACGTTATATTTTGTTTTGAGATCAATAAGTTCGTAAGGAATTTCAAACTTTTTGAGGATAGTTTACATTTACCCCTAAGGTATCCGAGACATATTGCTAGTTTACTAGCTTTTATTATTAAGATGCTGTTATAGAAGATATAACACAGTCTCACGACAAATCTCTTACTCTAAGTAGCAACAGTTTACTTATTGCTAACCAACATTTAAACTAGAAAACAAGACAACAGAAAAGTCTAATCTTTTTCATATAGTTCATCAAAACTTTCAAGGCTTTTCTGGCAAAACATTAGAAATAAGTCTGTTTATAAAACGATATTTCCGTTGACGTGTTTTGTGTAACAGAACACTGGTTGAAAGACTAGGATGCAACTAACAACGTGGAATATTATGTAATAGTTAGGTCGTTCATAAGAAAGAACTTAAGTAAAGGCGGATCAATGATTATTATTAAGGATAATGTAAAATTTAAAGAGCGTAAGAATATCACAGATCTCTCTATTGAACGGACTATTGAGATTTCATGTGTGGAATTGGATCAGTTTGTCATTTTATGTGTATACAGGCCCCTTCTACTAATTACAATGAGTTTGAATTAATCATGGAAGATAGTTCAAAACATTTTACCAACTAAAAAAAACATATTACTCTGTGGAGATTTCAATGTAAACCTGTTGGAAAACTGTTCTACTTCTTTAAGACTCATTAATTTATTTGAAAGTTTTAACTTGATCAATCTCTTCTCGAAACCAACTCGCATCACTGCTTCATCGTCTACTTGTATTGATAACATTTTTTGCAACACAAACGCAGTATCTAAATCAATACTTAATTGCTTAAGATCAGACCATAGTGGCCAATTGGCTACTTTTTATTGTAAAATGAGCAAGAAGGTAGACCAATTTCTTTGCAGATCGATTACCACAGAACGAATAATTAGATTTCAAAAGAATATCGACAATAGTTTAAAATCCCTCCACCATATAGCGGAGGTTCCAAATATTTTATATAGCACTAACTTTCCACAGGGAGACTAAATTCAATGACTGGGCAACAGTAGGTATTCATAAGAGTAGGTCTCGTTTGTATGAGCTATATGCTATGAAAACTTATAATACTAATTCCAGTTTTATAGAATATGTTAAAAATTATTCAAAGATATTTAAAAAAGTATGTGTAGCTGCTAAGGTTAAGTTTCACAGCGAAAAATTATATAATCGAAAAAAAATCTAAAACTACTTGGAGTATAAATAAATAAAGAGTCAAAGTTAGTAAATAACATGACAGATATATAGTTCTAGAATTAGACGGCAAACTTATTAAAGATGAAATAGCCAAAACTTTTCAATTATTCTTCTCGGGAATCGCCGTGAACACTACAAAATTATTAAATTCCCCTCCATCTCTTGCTATTGATCTCCTAAAGAAAAATGTTAAAGTTTGTGGCAGTGTATTTCATTTTCATCGTGTTAATTCAAAAGACATCATTAAAGCTTTTAAAGGTATACATGCTAAAAAAACTGGAAATCTCTGGGGCATATCGACTAAAGTTATAGACTCGGTAATTTATCTGATTTCCCTACATTTAGCTGATGCATTGAAATGGGTGTGTCGACAAAGGTCTTTTTCCTGATTTGATGAAATACAGTAAGGTTTATTCAAAAGCGGCAGGAAACTTGATCCTAGTAACTATAGGCCCATTTCAATTCTACCAGCTTTAAGAAAAATATTCGAAGAGGTTATGTTGACTCAACTACTATCGTATTGCGGTAGGAATCATGTTTTTCATAGTGAACAATATGGGTTTACTAGTGGTAGATGGACTAGCGATGCGGGGGTAGCACTATGAAAACATATCTTTGATGCTTGGGAAAGGTCCCAGAATGCTATTGGGGTTTTCTGTAACATCTCAAAGGCATTTGATTGCGTGGATCATAATTACTCTTATTAGGAAGCTGGAATATTACGGAGCAAATGGCAAGGCATTGGAACTTGTCTCGTCATATCTTAGCGGTAAAATTCAGAAAGTAGATATAAATGGAGTGACTTCTTTGGGTTCTCCGGTAAAAATTTGTATTCCGCAGGGCTCAATACTTGTACCTTTCTTATTTCTCACTTATATTAGTGATCTACCGTTCTTTGTTATGGACCTTTGCGAAATAGTATTGTTTGCTGACGACACATCCTTGATTCTTAAAACAGACAGACATGACCTTAACTATGACAATATTAATGGTATCCTTTCAAAGGTAGTTTATTGATTTAGTATTAACAATTTATTACTCAATGCCAAGAAGACAAAGTGTGTTAAATTTGAATTACCTAATGTAAAATTAACTAGCCCAATCATAGAAATAAATGGAGAAAAGTTGGACCTTGTTAACAAAGCTGTCTTTTTGGGAGTGACCTTAGACTAGAGTAAACTCCAATGGTTTGCACGTATATCTTCCTTGGCCAGCAGATAAGCTCTGCTGCATACGCAGTCCGTAGAATACGTGAACTTACCGATGTTGTTACTGTTAGACTAGTTTGCTTTAGTTACTTCCAAAGTATAATGTCCTACGGGATCCTCATGTGGGGTAAAGCGGCAGATATACAAACCACCTTTATGTTGCAAAAACGAGCGATTCGTTCTGTGTACCGTTTAGGTTCTCGGATTTCTCTCAGAGTAAAGTTTAGGGAGACTGGTACTATGACTGTGGCATCACAGTAAATTTACTCTAATATTTTGTATGCCCGTAAACATATATACAACTTCGTTAAGAAAGAAGATATCCATAATATTAACCTTAGAACTAAGGTCAAACTCATGATACTATGGTTTCGTTTAACTAAGGTAAACGGTTCTTTTATGGGGAACTGTATACGTTTTTACAATAAGATTCCGAAGCATATATTAAGTTTACCATTTCCTAAGTTTAAAAGTTACGTTAACAGAATTTTAATTGAAAAGTCGTATTACACGCAAATATGATTCAAAATGTATTTTATAGCATTTAAGTTTATTTGAAAAGAGCAATCCCTAGAGTTTCTTGCTTGTTCTTCTCAGGAAGGTCAGCGTAGTGAACGATATAATATAAAAAATTACGTTTTCAAGTGTAAAAATTTTACCTATGGAATAATATTTGACTTCTTGATTTTGACTTTGACTTCCTAACTTAAATTCCATAGTATTGAACGACAAAAAATACGTTGTCGATTGCGTATTGCTTTCACGCATCTGCTCGTTTTTGTCCGATCACACGTGTCGATTGATAGAAGATCTCGCACCCTATCGTAGAGACGAGGATCGAAAACGATGTCACATTATTATAGTAAAATTATTGCATTACCATTGCAACCGAATTTTTGTATATCAACTTCTCAAATTATCAATAATCTGTATCTTTTGGTACCAATCCGAAAACTCCAATTTCAATAAATTTTCTTCCTGTAAACGGTTAAACAAGCTCATTATCACATCATCACATGTGATGTTGTAAATTTTATCTATGTACAGGTTTCATTAAAATCAACACTATTACAAAGAAACATGATGAAATATTTTCAGTATAAATATTATATTATATGTATTTTTATGCAATAACTTTAACTCGATTTTTGTGTGCAGATGTTATGAGCACTATGGTCGTGTGGATAAAATTGCCGACTTTAGATTTAGACTGTGATACTGACTGAATATTTTTATTAAACAATGCCGTATTGTTTTAAATGTTCTCGACCAAAAAATAAAAATATCAATTGTCGAACATATCGAATGTATTGTAAAAATTTAAATTAGAAACATCTAACATCCTCTTTTAACTCGGTAGACGTAATTGAGTCTGGCAGCGGTACAAGGGCCCCAGTGCGGTGGCAATTGCACTCGTAAAGCAGGGTTTAAGTTCTAACTTCAGTAGTATATTTCTCTACTAAGTAGATTTATTGGGTTGTGTCGTTGAACTGAGGATATAGTTTAGAACATAATTTTAATTTCAATGCTTTGGAACATTTTTGATAAATTTTCAACCCATCCTTGCTATCTTTTAATATAAATATAGATCTTTGGGTATGTAAAATTGTTGGTATAGAAGTGGCTGCATTTCTTACTTGATCGATTTTCAGCCAGACTCTATATAATTGCTTTCTCTGGATTAATACAGGCTGGTGCCTCTATTAATTGAATTGATTAGAATTGAATCGAACCTTTTATGTTATTAGTACTATAATAATGGTTGTGATAGCACTAAGGACATAAAAGATTACAGGTCGTTTTGTCATACAAAAAGTGTGAATTATATTAATATGATATTTTGTTAGCAGTAGAGCCCTTTGTGAATGAGTTCGTCCAGAGATATTCTAGCGCCTTACCTATTTCTCTTATATAGAAAAAAAAGGGGAGATATGTAATGACGCTATGTAAGATCGGATGCCGATGTCGCCGCTTTTTAGCTTGTGTGCAATTCAAACTTTACGCTCTATTATCTACTACCATAACTTAAAGATTTTGTTTGTGTAGGGCTTAAAACGTGAAAACGACGTAAAACTATTTTAAAATGTAACAAAATTAAACTTACAGTCACTTGAATAAGAGTTATATTACAATATTTTAGTATATTTTTCATCCTGGTTCAGCCATTCACCAAGCTATATATATATATATATATATAATAGCTAACTATTACACGTTAGATGGCGCTGAAATTCATTTTTCGTTACACTGAGAACTCACGGATTCACCCGTGTCTGCCGCGGGACCGCGGCATCTATAGTATGTAAAATTAGTAGCACATTTCACGTCGCGTTTTACGCCTGTAGTGGTAACGGTTGTTTGCGGTTGCTGCGGCAGGGTACTAGTAGAACTGCGCAGGACGCGATGACCTGCGCGCTTGGCGGCCGTCGTCGCCCGCACACTTTGGCGGTCGGTTCAGGCGCAATGTGGTGCAGGCGCACGCGGGATGAGTTCTCTATTAAACATGCGACTTGCAATTAACTCCCACTAACTTCCTTTCGACTAACGGTCCGTTCCGCAATAGCAACGGTTTCGTGCCCGCAACCGCGGCAGCTACGTGCCCGCACAAACTTGCAGGGTCGTGAGTATTGAAATAAAACCGCTGTCTAGCAGCACCGGCGGGCGCGGATGGAAACTTCTCCGTGAATTGTTAACCTTATTAACCTTAAACTGACGCTACTCAACGAGTGATGTGGTCCTACCTAATCGATATTTGGAAACCATGTGACTGTTTTTAATATTAAAAAAATATTCCATTTTTCATACTATATCTACACTGGTACTGGTGTATTATTAAATTAATATAAATTATTATTATTTTCTCAATGGCGGCTACTACGCTTGGACCAGTGTCAGTTTTATAAGAATAATATAAAAAATATGGCGACAGTCGCCAGTGTCAATTTTCCATTATACGTTACCACGGGTTGGTGGAGCAGTCACTGTCAAAAGTAAACTCGAACCATCAACAAATTTAATAAATTAAATTATGTTGTTTTTTTTTATGAAGGATTTATGTAATTTTCTATAATTGTTTCTAATTTATTTTGCATGCACAAGTAAAATAAAGCTGATTTTGTTTTATTAATTTTTTAAATGCATTTGCTATGAAAAATTGAAACAAAGTCAGAAATAGTAATAAGAAAACCCATCTTTCGATTTTCCTGCAGCTTCAATCCAACCTTCTTTTATTTTGAACTCATTGGAAAAACTTAAAAATTAAAAATACTCTACATTTAATCTGCGAGTACAATGGAATTTAAATATCTAAAACACATAAATTTTTCTTCAAGCAACAGCAACATCCAAATTGACATGAAATTGAAACGGTTGTCCGAAATATGAGTTGTGTTAAAGTTACTCGAAATAAAAAGTTTTGTAATAATAATAAAATAAAATAAATCAATTTAACGTGAATGCTTTTCGCTTCGATATTTTAGGGACTTTAATTACAAAAATCATAATAAGAAATTCAAACATTTCAGTAAAAATTTATTGTCGATAAACATCAGTCTTCGTAAATGAACATCACTATATTCGAGTCTTTCACTCCAATGTGACTGCCTCAGTGGCCGAACGGTTACCATGCCGGACTGCTGTTCGATTCCCGGGCCGGGAGAAATGTTTTATGGCTTACATTTATTTCTCTCGTGAGTTTGGGTGTAATTTGTGGTTGTCTACGTGTGTGTCCATGGCACCCGCGATACAGGGTTTCCCTAGTGCGGGGCTATGTTGAGTGTGTGCGTTATTATTATTATTATTATTATAATGTTTACAAGGTGTATCGCTACAACTTGGCATTTTCACGTTTTACGAGAGATCTTGTATGTACAACGATTGCCATGTCACTGTGGCGATGTTTGTAGGCGTGTCACCTCGATGTGGTCATTTTGACCATATCGAGGCGACACGAACCCCGCCCCCATACCATGTCTCCCCTTTTTTGCTATATCTATGATTTCTGCCGCCAATCTGTAATGTGACCATTATTGCGTTTCGTCTTTTATAACGGTACTGGTGAAATTACAGACACATAAGACTTGTCAACTTATGTCTCAGTCCCTCAGATCTTTGTGATTTAAAGCTTTTCAGTGGTACTAGTAAAAGTTTTAATAAAACAATCATAACTGTTACGGACAGGGTCGTGGTGCATACCACCAGCTTACTATTCTTCGTTCTGTCATTTCGTATCATAAAAAAAGGACTATTTAAAAAGCAATAAATGGTCGTTTGTAAATTAATAATGTAGCCGGACCACCACACCAATTGCCTGGTCTCGGAATAGGGAATTCCTTGTACTACGAGTACCAGAGTAACAGAATTCACTCTGGGGTACTTCCCAGAACACCCAGACGAGACCAATTTAGAAACGTTCGTTACTCAAATTGGTCCTACCGGGAATTGAACCTGAGACGTCCGCATCCAGAGCCCACAATGTAAACCGTTAGGCTTCCGAGGTCCTCAAAATTAAACCAAGTGCAATAGTTAATTTGATTTGTGCACGCTAACACAAGCGTTTTTTTTTGAGTATTTGACGTCATTATTCTTAAACATTCTTGAACATCGTGTAGATCACGTTTTGTTGACACTTTAAGAGAAGAACTTTTCGTTGTCATGTCTCACAGTCTAAGTGACTTTGCCTGTAGCGTTATTGTTTACATCATTCTTGAGATTATTGTACAAACTTTGTACTTATGGTTACAACTCGACCGAATTATCAGTGGACCTGTCAAAATAATTACTCTTTGTAACAGTATGTAGCGGGGCGTAGCAGGTAGCATTCTATAAACAGGCAGGATATGAAGTACGTGTTTATTGACGTAGCAACTGGTTACAGTACAGGTACGATCAGAAGGGTCTGCGACAGCAAGTACAGGAGGGTCTACAAATACGGGGGCTACGAAACCTGTCTCATTGGGGTATTTAGCAGACTAGGCACTATCACGTCCCAAAGAAGCCCACAAGTCTTGCGGAAGCATAAGTAGGTGGTGCTACGGGATACTCGAGCTGATGAAGATGCGGTAACTAGGCTTTTCGACCAGCTGTCCCAGAAGAGGAAGCAGAGGCATATTACCATAGCACGGATTTCAATAAAAATTCGTCTCTTGGCGAGTACATTGTACGTTGATGAGAACAAGGCAATTCTTTTTTCTTTTTTTTGGCATTGACACTTTACAGTTGGCCGCTGATGGCCTTGGCTGCACCACCGGATAGAAGGGCGAGCTGAAGGCTATCTTCACTCTTAATTTAATATCAATACTTGTTGTGAACACTCTGATAGCGTGTTCTATTTTGATCCCAACTCCATCAAGCGGCAAGGTAAGGTTAATATATTGTTTTTTTTTTAATAATATTAAGTGACGGGACCGACAAGTCATGCGCCTGATGGAAAGCTACACGCCTGTCCATAAGCGCCCAGTTACACGAGGAGAAAGTTTTGGGCGACCGCGATGTGCGCGACCGCCGCGCGGCGACCGCCCAGTTACCACGCCTTCATGTACATTAGTGGCGAATCTCAATTCTATTTATTATGCAACAACATTTAAATTCCTCTCAATAAAATTACCGGTCGTCGTGCGGGCCGTCGCGTATTCACCAAATTCAAGCCCGGCTATCCCGCGTGCCCGGAACGCTCATTTAAATTAAAACGTAGAAGCTCGTGTCGAAGAAATTCGTGTCGAATAAGTGCGATAAAACACGTCCGATTTCGTGTCTTATGGTCGGATTCGACTATCGGATCGGATTCACCCAATACACGTCCGATAGGCGTCCGATTCTTTCGTCAGACTTTTTCTGAACTAACTGTAATGTTGCTAATTTATGGGGAATTCCTCAAATACAGGGAATTTCACCTCAACAACTCGTTCGGGGATTTTGTAGAAAATGAAATCCATATTTATACAAATTAATATTTAATCATGAACAGGACCGGCAATGGTAGCATGAAGTTTTGAAGCTGCTTTCTTTTAGAAATATTTATGTTAGATATGTCTCATTCTACGACGTAGTTATATTATCAATTAATTAATCAAATTTATAAAAAAACGCTACGGTATGTTTTCAATAAATAAACACCGAAATCTCCAGCCCAAACAATCACACTCACACGATTGTCGTGACGTATTTTTGAAGTTGTTTATTTTTATTAAATGACAGACCCAGACATTCAAAAACTCTATGGTTTGCTAGAGTAGTTACTGAAATAGCAATTAATATTAGTTCTTTTACCTGTTATACCTTCGATATCCGATAAATCTGCATAAAATCATCGCCAGCACCTCTTGGTGTGCTATGCAACCAGAGACGCTACTCGTATGTGGCGGGGCGTGTGTCCACGGCTGCACGTATCGCGTGAGCGGCTAGCGGTGTTCAAGGCTCTGCAGCGTCGCCTCTACTAATTCGTAATCACCTATAAGCCTCTTGCCACGCTTGTCTATTGAATCTTCTAACGCTTCATAAAATGCACACTATGTTTAATGGATCCATTACACTATATGACATAAAAACCCTGTACAAACGCTTAAAAGCAACTTAATAAAATACGATTCAAAGCAACAATAATAATATAATTTTTCCGTTGCTCAACTCAGTTTCACGTCTAACGCTCAAAGTCGAAAATCCGCCTTCGTGAGTAAACACGTGTATACCAATTTGCCTAATTTAATGTTTTTAACGCCCGTTGAAACAACGCTCGTGTGAATGAGGCCTAAGGCCTACGGTTCTATGTGCGTGGGCGCCGGTGAAGTGAAGTTCCAAAAATTTTTTCGTGGGGGTGACCTACGAGGAACTGCCACAATAACACTTATAAAAAATCGTTATATTTACACCAAATAAGAAATAAATTATACACACGACCCAAATTAATAAAATTTGTAGTTCACAGTTCAACAGAAACAAATAGGTAAAAATTTAACAAAAAGTTTAATTGAAAGGTTACATAGATTCGTAGTAGACACAATCATAGTCAAATCATTAATTTTAAATAGACCTATTTATCACCAACGCATTTAAATTGTCGTATTATTTCCAGCTGCAAATTATCAATAAAGATCAAATTACTTAACTTTGTCACAAATAATTTATAAAATTAGTTTACATCTTTAAAGGGAATAAAAAAGTATTATCAACACAATTTTTTGATAACTTGACTAGAAAACTAAAAATAATAAGTGGTCGTGTGTAGTCTACGGCAGGTAGCCGTAATTATCAGCACCATTTACAGAAACTGAGTCTGATGGAAGATCTGCGACATTTTCCGCTGGTTTCCAGTCTTCAGTGGGTGTGAACAGCGCTTTGCCTCGCTGAAAAATGAAAATAATTTGTGAATAAAAATATTAAGCTGGCGCTTAACATGCAGCTGTAGTCAGTGTTGAAAAATGTAAATTAGATTATTGTTTATCGTTTGTTTCGAAGAAAATATCGCATAAACATTGTAATATTTATAAATAAAACCTCCTCGGAGACTTGTCAAGTGTCTGATCAGTTTTTGGGCAATATTTGAACATAGCACATTTTGAAAGACAAGTTCTTTTTTGTAAGTCGAGTAGTGTGGAAATTCATGTTAATAAAAATCGACGTAAAATAAAAAATTATGCGAACTCGGGGAAGGTTTGAATCGTGCAAAATATGTGCGCTTGTATTGAATTTTTTAATTATTTTTTTTATAAATAACGCACACACTCAACATAGCCCCGCACTAGGGAAACCGCGTGTCGCGGGTGCTATGGACACACACATAGACAAGCACAAATTACACCCAAACTCACGAGAGAAATAATTGTAGGCCATACAACTATTTCTCCCGGACCGGGAATCGAACCTGGGACCTTTGCGTGGCTGTCCGGCATGGTAACCGTTCGGCTACGGAGACAGTTTTTCATTCAATATAATTTTTCCATCCTACGTCCGCATAAACATAATAAAATGAACGCATTTATATATTTCATTTATTTAAGCATAGGGAGGGTGGGGAATTAAATTAACGTAAACATGAAAAAAAATATTGATGGGAGGTGGTTGTCGTCGCCCACGGACATCTGCAACATTAGGTACGCTACCTATGCATTGCCGTAGAGCGGTTACTCACGGCGGCTTTTAACATCGATACAAAGGCAATGTAAACGCGATGCAGTAGCCATGCAGTCGCTAATCGTCTGCCTTTACACATGTGTCTTTAAGCAGCGATGCAAACGCGATGGAAACGCGATGCAAACGCGATGCAAACG
>NW_020653854.1:15294650-15303410 GCF_003589595.1 Hyposmocoma kahamanoa | reverse complement strand
CGATGCAAACGCGATGCAAACGCGATGCAAACGCGATACAAACGCGATGGAAACGCGATGCAAATGCTATGCAAACGCGATGGAAACGCGATGCAAGTGCGCAACTAATTTATTTATTTATAGTATTCATTACATAGTTTCACTTTTTAATTTACATTTAACAAAATATAATAATCTGTATAAACCTATAGAGATTTTTCATACATAATTATTCAACATAAGCGACTGTATTGACGCAGTCGCCCGTTTGCATCCATTCATTTCACGGATGCGCGTTTGCATCGCTACTAAAAATCGCTGTGTGTGTAAACTCTTAGGAGGGGTGCACGAAAGGAGCCTCCCATGACGTACCATTCCTTTCCTGAACGTCTGACGCATCCTGAGCAACAACGGCGAGTACCTTACGCCGATAGGCAAACCCTTTCACCACAATGGCAAGCATTATAATTTATGCCATCGACACGATAAGAAGAAGAAGCTAGCCTTTGAAAGCTCTGTTGACACTTTTTTTTGAAGAACTTCATGTCATTACGCAAAGGAAATACCATGGAAATACTTTAGTTTCAGTCGAGTTTGTGACTAGCTGTGATGGTCTGGCACATTTTTATTATTATCTTATTATTACTCATGCATTTTTTAACAATATAATGTTTATTTGAAGACCTTAGGATCATGATTGTCAAAGTTACAAGTTATAAGTTAAACACTATTTTGTTAGCAGCCCGATATTATTGTTATTATCTGTGGGTGTAGTAATACTCATATTTACGATATACGATAACGCAACTAAGATAACTGAATGGAAATATTTATTTGGCTTTACTATCGACGTTTTACACGACTTATTTTATAGGATTAAGATAAGAGATATACCAAACATAATTTCGGATTGGGATTCGAAGAATCTATTTGCCGTTGTAGTCGACTGCCATTAAGGTCAGATACGGAGATAGATATAATATATGTTCTCATCATCAAAAACCGTGGGTTTACGTCTCACTGCTGGGTAGAGAGTTTAGAGAGAGTAGAGAGTTCTCTCATAAGAAGGTATAAGTTATAGTTCCCCGCGCTGGCCCAATGCGGGTTGGGGACTTCACACGTTTTCTAAGGGTTATGAAACCTTCTTCGACGTGCTGATATCCTTAAATATTTTCTTGACCGAAAAGCTCATGGTGAATTTCAAATTAAATGCCGCACATAAGTTCCGAGAAATTCAGAGGCGCGAGCCCGTTTAATCAAATATAATATGTAAAGGAATAAACGTGCAAAAAAGTTTACACATTTTTCTATCAGTTCTATCATTTTCCTATATCTATGATTGTTATCTATTAAAAACCTCCTGATTTTTCTTGACGCAGTAAAAAAGATAAATAATTTATTTTATGTAACTCAAGTGTTTTTTCTACGGAAATATAAATGTACACAAGAACAAAATATACATATCTGTTAAGCTTAAATTTCTTAAAATTTAAACAAATAAAAACGTGTATAATCGTATAAAGCATCTCATCGCCGCTGTAAAAGTACTTTGCACGTACCATATTTGCACGTTTAAATTTGTATTTTATCTTACTTTTTGGTATAGTTTAATGCAACAAGCATGCAAACGTATTTATTTTTATAATATTAGAAAGTTTTACAAAGTCACTGCTGCATATCTTTTTTACATAAATAATTGTGTAAATAAAAGTACTTTGAAATTGTAACGCATTTAATTTTCATATTAATGAATTTATAATAAAAAAAAAAAATTTGCTGGGAGAAGAAATAGATTTCCCACAGATGGCGCTACGGCAAAAAAGTCGTTTTAAGTCGTAGTCGTTTTAAAACCAAAAACAAAGATCTGCAATAACCGCATAGAAAAATTCGTAACCTCCGCTAGCTCCCTCCGTAGCTTAGTTGATATAGCGTGTAGCACGGTTTGCTGAGCCGCTGGTTCAAGACACTGGTTCGAATCCAGCCGGACCGAAGGAATTTTTTCTTAGTGTTTGATCTTTGTACTAATTATTATAACAAACTAGTAAAGTAATTTCACGAAAAAATATCATGGTGTTCAAATATCGTTATCATGATATTCAATAAAAAACTTAAACATTAAATAAATTTCAATAAAATTAATAAATTTTCGAAATAAATCCATCAAGTTTTACTCATTTTATTTTTTCTATAAAATTCATGTTTTGATGTTACACGTTTACTCGGTGGGACTGTCGAATTTAGTAGTTAGTCCTAGGACCATGCCGCTACAGTTCGAACCATCGACTTCTCGATAGAGCAACAGTGCTCCCACTGAGCAATGCCCGCTCTTTTGATATGATCACAACTTTACACAACCAAAACAAAATAATAATAATGTGCCAAACAACCAGACCAATTCTCTAGTCTCAAACTAGGGAATCCCTTGTACTATGAGTACCAGAACACCGTAATTCACTCTGGGGCACTTCACAGAATACTCAAACTAGAACAAATTTAGAAAAGTTCATTTCCCAATGTGATCCTACCGGGAATCGTACCCGGGATCTCCTCATTCAGCGCCCACTTTATGAACTGTTTGGTCACCGATGTCGTCAAATACTTACATATCCATGATACCAGGCCCATGCCACTCCGACAGGAAACAGTATTATCGTGGACAACCCAACAGCCCAACCGAGAAGATCCGCGAATAGTGGGAACACGTAATTCCCGTATGTCGCACCCGTCCAGTCGGAGAACTTGAATATCAGAACACCCTGTGCAAAACAAAATTGCAATTTTGAATCAACTAAGACAAAGAATACGGAACTAGAGCACTTAAAAAATAAAATTGTGTATACTTCGTTTTTAAGGATTACAAAATACGTAAACACAACAGTGGTCAATAATTATGATGCCAAGTAACGGGACGAACAAGTCGTGCGCCTGTCCATGATAGTTATAATGCCACTCAGAGCTCACTTCAAATCACAAAGATCTAAGAGACACTGCCACAGCACCTGTCACTCTGAGACATAAGTTGACAAGTCTCATGTGCCGGTAATTTCACCAGCACCCTTACCTTTCAAAATTGTACCGGAGTATAGCTCACAATACTCCTTGACGGTAGAAACAGTCAAGGTGGCAGTACTTCCCTGGACGAACTCTTTCACAAGGAACTCTACTGCTACTAAAATCACCACTGCTATTACTTACTAAAACTGTTTTAGTATAAACCATTATTCCAGAAAAGCAGCATGTACATAAAAATTAATGTTTGTCCTCTGTACGATCCATTATTATTCATCGATAAAATAAATAAAGCATTAATAATAATGTATTAATGAATAATAAATGTTGTGCTCGCACCCGCAAAGTTTTCTGAAGCATTAGATACCTTTAAAGAAACAGACAGTTTCGTCTTCAGTTGCATTGTAACATACAGCCGGGTACAACTGGTTATTTATAAAAAAATTAAAATACTGGCAAAGCTAGAGATTAGTTAAACTTATTAATTACGACTAGGGAAGTCAAAGAAAGGACTTTACCAAACTGCCGATAGGAAGTATAAATATCCAAACAACTTTCCAGTAGTATTCATAGGCTGGGTAAAACTTCATTTTCATCGTCCTTAGGTTATCGATGGCTCGGTTGATGCCATAACACCAGGAGACTGACACGCACTAGAAACAAATCAACATGATTTTTTATTCACATCTTAGGTTTTCGCGATTGTTACAAATAGGCAATGAAACCATTTTTTCAGAAGTAATTCCCGTATATCGTCGCCTTACTTTCTCAAACTCGTATCTTAAAGCACAAAGTAACTGAAATGCAAATAAAAAAAAAGTAATGCATCCTAATTAATACCCTTGATAAAAAATTTAAAATAAATAGAAAGTTTTGCCATCTCCTGACTAATCACTCTTTATAAGATACGTGTTTGAGGAAGTAAGGCAACGATATCAGTTTTTCAAACAAAGCAACTTTATAACTCGACAGCTTGATTTATTTGAAAAAAAAAACAAATATAAGCAATTTGGATCCGAAAAAATAGTTTCATAGTGTAGTGTAGCGTTTAGTAGTGTAATACGCGATGATATTTAAGCATGTAATAAAATAATTATAACTTTTTTATTAAAAAAACCGACCTCAAAGGTTTGTGGAATTACACCTATTTGCCAAGTTTTATTGAAACTGAACTGTTAAAGGAAACCGGATTCATACCCTAATTTGCCACCCCTCTAAAAGTGGAATATTTTCTTCAAATTTAAATAGGATTATTACTGAGGTACCCTCTTTCCAACAAAAAGGAATCATCGAAAGTGGTTTACAAATGTCGGAGTAATTGCGTATATTTGTTTTTTCAAACAAACTAAAATTTCGGACTCTTTACAGGTTTCGTGGACCTGTGAAGGCCCCGAAAGGTTGTTGAAAAAACAAATATACGCGGTTTAGACCCGAAAAATAATCTCATTTCCTATGTGTAACAATCCTAAAAAAGACCTAAGAACTCGTTAAATACAGCCGAATTGCGATCCTTCTCCTTTTGACATCGGTTGAGAAATAATTTGTGCTTACTTCAGCTATGCCAATTAGAAGAACGGCCCAAGTCGCAGTATTCCATTCCAATAGAGTTAATAAGAAGACTCCTCCGCTAAAACACATTGGCAGGCCCAGGAGGAAGCAGCATGTACAAGTGAATGCGGTGACCTAGTAAAAAAATAAATTTGCTTGAACATAACATTAATAAAATAACACACACACTCATAGTCCCGCACTACGGAAACCATGTATCGCGGGTGCCATGGACACCCACATAGACAACCACAAATTACACCTAAACTCAAAAGAGAGGGACCTCAACAGGACTTTCACCTCCACAGGACAGTCAAGAATGGTAATCGTTCTGTCACGTGAGGTTTGGTGCTACTGTAATTAAACATTCGGGTAATTATGATTCCTTTTTTAATTCAAACTACGCAGTTACATTTTTTGTGACTGATCTTCATCAACATCAACCCACTTATACGTCCCACTGCTGGGCACGGGTCTCGGCTCAGGCGAGGGTTTAGGCCATAGTCCGCCACGCTTCACACGTTTTCCGAGGATTATGAACCTTCCTCGACGTGTAAGTTTCATCACGACGTTTTCCTTCAGCGAAAAGTTCATGGTAAATTTCAAATTAAATTTCGCACATAAATTCGAAACTCAGAGATGCGAGCCCGGATTCAAACCCACGGCCTCTGCTTCAAAGGCGGTAGTTCAAACCATTACTAAGGCTATCACGGTTTTATCTGGCTTCGTTACCACAAATACCTTTACAAAAGTGAAATTGTTTCTTGGATATAATAATAAGTGCTAGATAACCACACTAATCGCCTGGTTTCAAACTACTAGGAATTTTGAACACCAGTGCGACGGCATTTACTCCAGGGCTTTACACAGACCACAACATATTTAAAAAGCTATATTTACTATCAACTATTTATTTCTTAAATTATTCTCGCCGGGAATCGAATCCGGGACCTCCTTATCCAGCGCTTATTTGAATTGTGAAATTAGCCACAGAGGTCGTAGAAATATTGTAGTGTCTACATTCGTTAATCTTACCTTCCAATAAGACTTTCTGAAATGCGGCCAGCGGTCTACGATAGCCGTGTTAATAGCTTCGATACCAGCGAACTGGCTACCGAGACCCAGTATGAACAGCATGAAGAAAAACAATATCGACCATAGCACCGGTATGGGCATTTGCAAAATTGCTTCTGGGTACGCCACGAATATTAGACCGGCTCCTTCTTCAGCTACATCTGATAATAAAAGACACACAAAATAGTTTATGGCCAAATAGAAAATTTTATTAAATTTTATTAAACTATAATTATTAATACATTACAATAAACTTTATTATTATATTTTATTAAACTTTCATAGATTTCTCACAGATGGAGCTGTGGTAAAAACTTGTTAAAAACAAAGGTCTGCAAGAAACACATAGAAAAAATCATAAGATCTGCTAATTCGTTTCGTAGCTCAGTTTGGAGCGCGTCAGCCACGGTATGGTGAAGGCGCTGGTTCGAGTCCAGCCGGATCGGATAAATTTTTCCTTGTGTTCTATTTTTGTGTAATAATTATAACGAACTAGTGAAGTAATTTCACAAAAAGCAATTGAATGTAGTAAAACATCGTAATATTCAATAAACTTAAAATTAAAAAAAAAAATGTCAATAATAATAATTCCACTATATATTGCGAGTTTCATTAAGATTCGTGAAATGAGAGAGTCATATGAACTAGAATATTTAGAAGGAAACCACCCCTAGTATATAATACTTGTACATAATCTACTAGAATCTCGTGACAATTTAAAAAGAAGATTTTAATTTTACGTCTCTGATTTTACCAATAACATGAACATTTTTGACACGAAGAAGAAGCTTCATAGGATAAAGCATAATACTTATATGTAACTGCCTGCATAGCCGAACGGTTACCATGCCGGACTGCTACCGAGAAATTCCAGGTTCAATTCCCGGGTCGGGAGAAATATTTGTATGACCTACATTTATTTCACTCGTGTCTTTGGATGTAATTTGTAGTTATTTATGTGTGTGTCCCTAGTGCGGGGCTATGTTGAGAGTGTGCGTTGTTATTATTATTATTATTATTATTATTATTATTATTATTATTATTATTATTATTATTATTATTATTATGTATATAACTGCCTCCGTGGCCGAACGGTTACCATGCCGGACTGCCACGCAGAGGTCCCAGGTTCGATTCCCGGGCCGGGAGAAATGTTTGTATGGCTTACATTTATTTCTCTCGTGAGTTTTGGGTGTAATTTGTGGTTGTCTATGTGTGTGTCCATGGCACCCGCGACACAGGGTTTCCCTAGTGCGGGGCTATGTTGAGTGTGTGCGTTATTTATTTATTATTTATTATTATTTATTTATTATTATTATTATTATATGTAATTACTTAAAACAAAGCAAAATAGTTTATATCTGTCAGATGTTCAAAACTCACAACATCAATTACGTCCATTTATTTCTCAACGTGTAGCAAATACAAATTATCAATTTATGAGAGGATTCTGACACCAATAATCCTCTGTAAACATTTAAAATATAGGAAGTATACACCACACCTGGCAACGCGAAATCATATCACGTCCATACTAAAAGCATGTTTTGCATGAGTTTCGTCCGCATGCGCCCATTCTCTAAATCATAATATTTAATGAATAACAAAATCAATTTCGTATACTAAGTACTATTACATACAAAATCGTTATAACATACAAAAGGCGTTATCTATAGTAATATTATCAAAAATAATATGAAGTGTTAGTAGAATAATAAACACGTTTTAGTACCACGCGTTATCACGCAATATCATGCGTTATAGCATAGTTATGTTACTGATTGTATAGCAACTAAATTATATCTATTATAGGAATCTGATAATATAATCAGTTTAATCAATGACTAATTCAGAATAAATTGATATACGCACAAATACGTACACAAAGCAATGTAATAAGAGCATTCTCATGCTGTTGGCACGTGGCAGGTGAATAGAGTCAGAAATTTATATTATATCTAAGGATATTTTTAAGAATTAAGTACACGAGTATATATATTTTTTTAGTAATATCAAGTTACGTGACGTACATGTCGTGCGCCTGATAGTAAGCTACACGCCTATCCATAACAGTTGCAGTGCTACTCAGATCTTTAAATCGCAAAGATCTGAGGGTCACTGCCACTGCGCCCATCTCCCTGAGACATAAGTTGACAAGTCCCATGTGCCTGTAATTTTACCAGCTCCCTTACTTTTCAAAACCAGAATGCGGTGACGCTTACATTACTGCTTGGCGGCAGAAATAGATAAGGTGGCAATACTTCCCTGAAAGAGTTACCTTTAACAAGGAGCTCTACTGCTGTTAAAAAACCCGATCTCAAAAGTCATTCATTCCCTTGTTTGCCTGTAGAGGTGGAATATTTTTTTCAAATGGACCACTACTGAGGTACCCTCTTTATTGTGGAAGCGTTTAGTTCTATATACATACATGTATAAAACTAACATTTTTGACGCCAGATGTACAGATATGAATCAATGTCTTAACTAAGGTTTTGTTGGTTTACATTAATTAGCCGACACGCGGTTATTAGGGAATAGTCACCATTCTCACTATTGTGGGTTTAAATAACATCGATACAGATAATGTTTAGCCAGTTAAACTCTATACACACACAGAAACTCGAGTAAATCTAAAAGCATCTTTAATTAGGAGCATGATCAAATAATTTTACGTATGAGCCGTGGTAGCCTGATGGTTTGATGTACCGCCTCTCAAGCAGACATCTGCAAAGCAGTGTAATGTGCGTGAAGTTCCCAACCTGCATTAGACTAGCGTGGGATCTACAGCCCAAGCTCTCTCATTGTGAAAGGAGGACAGGGGGCCTACTATGAGCTCTTAGAGCAATCTTATTTAAGCCTATAAGTTGGATTGTCTGTCAAATTCGTACTATGACCTCACAAAAACAATTCACTGTCCATACGGTTTACGTTCCCTATTCAAAATCCGTTCACCTTCTATAGCAAAATCGTATTATAATGTGCCATTTGCCATGCAAATGGCGGTTTCATCTGTAAAAACAAGCAATTCAAAAAGTTACTCGGTCACTAATTTTTTTAGATTTTTAATAAATTATATATATTTATAAATTCATAATTATTTGTTATCTTTATAGGCTATATAGCCAATTGTCAATAAATAAATACTATTAA
>NW_020653854.1:15285829-15294640 GCF_003589595.1 Hyposmocoma kahamanoa | reverse complement strand
CCACGGCATCATGCCTTAAACGAAATCATCCGTCAGGCGCTTGTTTCAGCAAATATTCCATGCGTACTGGAACCTCCAGGCCTCAGTCGATCAGATGGGAAAAGGCCCGACGGAATGTCTCTGGTGTCGTGGGAGAGGGGTAGATATCTCCTGTGGAATGCAACATGTGTTAGCACTTTTACAGCTTCTCATCTCAGTGGCACAGTAACTTCAGCTTGTGCAGCTGCTGAGTCCGCTGCCCGCAAGAAACGAGACAAATATCGTGACTTGGTAAGTTGCTACATTTTCGTTCCGCTTGCTGTTGAGACGGCGGGTTCTTGGGGTACCGATGCGAAAAAGTTTATAGCGAAAATCGGGTGACGGCTAAGAGAGAGTGGAGATGACTCTCGCGCCGGGTTGTTCTTGGCGCAAAGATTGTCCATTGCCATACAGCAAGGAAATGCGGCAAGCGTGATGGGCACCTTTGCGCCGGGATCAGTCAAGGGCGGGCTATATGACGAGTGTGAGCACTGAGTTATGTAATTTGTAATTTCTTGATTTCTTTAAATTATTTGTTATTCATGACTATACCATGTATTAAAAGTAAACTTGACCTAAACTTTGTAAGTAGGTATTAAATTATAAAATTATTCTTAAAAAAAAATTACAAACTCACCTTATTAATTTCAATGATAATGACTAGACATGACATCTAATATTGTTGTACGACAATTTGTAAAGTATGATTGAAAAGTTGCCGATGTTACAAAACAACGTAGTAAGTATAATCAATAATAAATTAATAAAATAAATAATTATTCTAATTTTTGCTTGCTTGAACGCTCTCAGGATAGTACATCTGTCTATTTCTTTTTATGATTTAGTATGTAGTTCCATCTCGCTCTTGTTAGATGTCAGCTAGCCAGTAAGAGACAATAATTAACGTTTGAAAAGTAAAACTCATCATCCAGCCATGCCGATCCCGTTTAACTTTGTGTAGGTCATCATACGAATTGGACATGGAACATGGCTGGATGCTTATAAGCTCATAGTAGGTCTCCTGTATATATATTTTATATACCTCCGAATCCAGAAGCAACCGCGCTCCAACAAGGCTACCATAAATAAATAAATAACGTACACATAGACAACCACAAATTACACCCAAACTCACGAGAGAAATAATTGTATTCATTCATGGCCATTCAGCTATTTCTCCCGGCCCGGGAATCGAACCTGGGACCTCTGCGTGGCAGTCCGGCAAGGTAACCGTTCGGCCACGCAGGCAGTTTAAATGGTTTCCTGGTTTCCTGTTACAATTTTCAAATTATTCGTTACAAATAAATGCAGGTGAGTGATTATCATTAGTTAACAGACTTCAAAAAAGATGGAGCTTCTCAATTCGGCTGTATGTTTTTTTTGCATGTATGTTACGCAATAACTAAATTTGTGAACCGATTTTGATGATTCTTTTTTTGTTGGAAAGAGGGTACCTCAGTAGTGATTCCATTTAAATTTGAAGAAAATATTTCACTTTTACGGGTGGCAAAGGGGAATGAAAGACTTTTGAGGTTTTTTAGTACTCTGTACTGAGATTATTATTTTGATTATTAATTACTATTTTTCTCTCTGACTAGTGTGTTTATTGAATCTTAGAGCGCTTACACACGGCGACTTTTTACATTTGACTTTTCATAACTAAATTAAACGATATTTCTAACAAAATTAAGATATTAACATATCATCGAAATCGGATCAGCGAAATGAACTCTACAATCCCCTATAACACGTTTTCTGGGGGTTGCAGGTACAGGTTTCATCATTCATGTTTTCCTTTACCGCTTAAAGCTCATGGTAAATTTTAGATAAAATTTCACGTACAAATTCGAAAGTCAGAGATGCGAGAGATTCGAACCCAAGGTCTCTGCTTTAAAAGCGGTTGGTCAAACCATTAGGCTACCAAGCACGGCTTAAGTCAAAACACATTAGACAATTATAATAATCATATCACGACCTACATACTCATACCAACGGGACGATCGAAACCCTCCTCAATACAGAAATGGGATTAATGACTGGGGATTTATCTGCGCAACAGACGTTGTTTAATCAATCCATTACATTGTATACGGAATTCAAACACGTTCTGCTGTTGGCTCACATCGAGTCAACAAGCATATTGAGTGTTCGGGTTCGATGCGAATGGCGATTGCATAGAAAAAATAAATTAGGCAATGATCGAAACTGGATGTGAAAAAAATGGTTTGTTAGAATATTGGAGTGATTAATGAATAGATAGATATCTATATAAATAATATTTGGATTGGAGTTTGTTTACAACAGATTCTCATTTACAGAATATCAATTTGGGATACAATTCATCTCACTGCCACTCACTCTTGTCTTTAGGTGACGGTAGAGGTTCCCGTCAGTTCTTTGCCATTCCAAGTTCTAAGTGACATTACAACTGCTATGGACAGGTGTGTTGCTTGCCACTAGAAGCACGACTTGTTAGTCCCGTCACTTGGTATTATAAAACAGGTTTCTTTTAATATGTGCCAAAATTATGCCAAAATTTTAAACAATTATAGCCTCAATTTTTTTATATAGTTTACGATTAAAAAACTTTAGATACATTGATAAAACGATTGGTAAAAGTCAGAAAAGGAACGTGTTATTTATTATGTTACAGTCTTTTTATTTAAAAAAGATATGCGCATTTGACCTTCATTCCACCTGATGGAAAGTGACTATGAAGTCGACGATCATGCACACCTAAATTACTCTCGTCTTGAAAAGGCCCGAGTTATATAGAAAAGTGTGCAGATGGGGAATTCCACTTCATTGCCATTCGCCTTATAAATTATACCTATTTGTCTAAACTTTAACCGAACTAATATTGTAATAATCTGAATAAAAAATATAGAATTCTCAGTACTATGAGTAACAGAGAACCCCCAATTCCAGAATAAATTTAGTTAAGTTCATTTCTCAAATTGGTCCTATATGGAATCGAATCTAGAATCCTGCGCCCAAAGTTTTTTCGTTGTCTGTTCAAATTTATCGTTGCCTCTAGAAAACATTTCCGCCATCCAATTTCCAGTAAAGCAAGTTTAAAAAGTCTTACCACTAACACTAACGCCCATGTTATGAGCCTGGAACCCAAGGACGGAGAATATAACCAAGCCGGCGTAAATCGAGGTGAGAAAATTCGCCGCACTGACAAATACCGCATCGAAGTGGCAGTTATTGTAGAAGTTACTATATGAAGCCAATGTCACCAAAGATCCACATGCCAAACCGAACGAGTAGAAAATCTGTTGGAAATAATTTCAAGTTAACCCATCACGCGTTATATTGTCTACAACGATTTTGATGCTGTAGCTTCCTTGAGCCACACAGCTGTTTCTTATCATAACTAACGTAATCGACATTTTTAGCGAAATTAAGTTATTAACATATCTACAACCTTTTTTAATGTCATATTTAGTTTCAGTTTTATTGTCAAAGTAATATCAGCGTAATCGTCATTTTTTTAGGTAACAATAGAATTTTAGGTGCCAACATCTCGAAAGTTACCGAAATCCAAATGCGTTAATTATGACATGCAGGGCAGACCATGTCCGCGCAGGTATTTACATTATAAACTTTACACATGTTTATACAACCGACTCTTGGGTAGTGCCAGGAGTAGGCTGGGATCACAGTTACACGACAGAGTCGAAAATTCTGTTTAACTACTGGACTACGTTACTTCATTTCAATTTACACTGCATTCAAAACATAAATGTAAATGGATTACCTTTGGTATAATAAAACCACACGGGATCGTATGTCAAAAGTGCTTTTATCACACGATAAAATAAATATAAAACGAACTACATGAAATAAATTATGTGCAATTTCATAATGCTTCTATTTAATCATAAAAAGTTGTCGATTAATTCCGTTCCTAGAATTTTTAACCTCTCTCCTGAAAATTATTACACTTACATTTAACGTATGCAATCATCAAACACTATATATTTCTGAAAGTTGCAATAGCACCAACGAACCTGAGATGCGGCATCGCCCCAGACTTTAGCGGTTGCAAGAAGCTCCCAATCTGGTACTACAAAGAACAAAATGCCTTCTACAGCTCCTTCCAAAGTGACTCCTCTGATCAACAAAGCAGTCAACATTACGTAGGGGAATAATGCAGTGAAATACACCACCTTGCCTGCTGATTGAACACCCTGAATGACAATACAAAAAATATTTATTAATGCGTCTAGAACTTGATTTCAACGAAGAACCAAAAGTATTAAAAATGTTACCAAAAAATTTGTGTGCAGGATGTCTGTGAAGTTGACCCAAAAATTAAAAAGGGGCAACAATGACATCAAAATTAATAACTTTCATTGAATATTATATAAAGTGTAATATATATTTTTACAGTTTTGGCGTCGACTATAAATAACTTTACACACAATATTCGAAACTATCCTCATAACTTTATAACCTGAATCGTGTAACAGGAAGTAGGTTGAAACGAATTCAGGAAATTTGTTATAAATAAAATACACAGTTAAATAAAAAGTATATGCAAAAATAAAAATAAAATTAAGAATGATACCTTAATGACACAACAGAACGCAATAAGCCATGAAAGAAATAAAGTGCCGACCAAATGCCATTGAATTGATCCCCAATTTTCCCAAGTAGCATCGCCTCTGCCAAGAACGCGTTCACTGAAACATGGACTTTCTTAAAAACAGTTGTCACTTCTCATTCTAATATTCAATGTTGTCCTTATTATAGTTAACGAAATGGAAATGTTATTCCATCACGCCGTAAAGACTAATGACATAATACACTAACTCAATTCCGTTTTGCAAAGCACTGCATATGAAAACCAGTAAATGGTAGAAAATAGTGAAGTTGTGTGTTTGTGTTTTGAAATAGACATGAATTATTATAAACGAAATAAACGATGCCTTTGATTTATTGGAAACGAAAAACAAGTGGCCTTTTGGCACTGTTGTTGCAATCAATCAATCAATCATGTTTATTCGAATAAAAAAATAATCTATCATTGTACACGTCTTTGCATTCATAATTACTGACGCTTTTTCATATATTTTGTGAAGCAATAGTACTACAGAAAGATATTTCACATATTTGAAGTTTTCACTGACCCAACGGTTTACACTGTCCCGGGTTCGATTCCCTGTAGGATGCACATGGGAAATGAAATAATAATAAATAAATTGGTTCTGGTACGGATGTTCCGAGTAGAGTCCTGAGGCGAGATCCGATACTCTGATACTCATAGTACATGGAACTTTCTATTTTGAGACTAATTAATCGGTGTGGTTGTCTGGCACGTTACTGTTCTTATTATATACAGGCAAGATTCGTACTAATGAAAACCAAATGGTTCAGATTTGATTAAAACTAATATACCACAATAGCGTAATATAATAAGACAATTAAGGTAACTAACTCCATTCACACGTATACTTTTAAGTAGCAGTAGACCTCCTTGTGAAAGAGTTCGTCCAGGGAAGTACTGTCACCTTACCTATTTCAGCCGCTAACCAGTGATGTGATATGTCTTAGGGTGATGGGGACAGTGACAGTGCCCCTCAGATCTTTGCGATTTAAAGCTCTGAGTGGCACTGCAACACTTATGGACAGGCGTGTCGCTTATCGTCAGGCGCACGACTTGTTCATCCCATCATCTAGTATCATTAAAAAAGGCTTATAATATGTGCATACTAATGAAAGGCGCGTGGAATGACCTGCGCTATACAACGCGAGTTCATTGCGAATTATGTTAATGTATACGTCCGCGTCCGTACACGGCACATGGCGGGAACGCACACATACAAACTGCGCTACTACGTTTGTATGGAGTTACATACTTGTCTTATTATGGTAACTCTGTACAAACGCTGAAGAAAATTATAATTTAAATTTATGAATGAAAAAGTCGTTTAGACATGCAGCATTCAAATTATTTCGCCAGGATGTTGACTATCTAAACAAGTCAACTTTATTTTTGGTCTTGGTTTCTGTTTCTTTTGTAAACAGCCATACTTATTTACTCGTATTATGATCATTGAATTTCCACATATATCTTCCCTGGCCAGCAGATTAAGCTCCGCTGCATACGCAGTCCGCAGAATACGTGAGCTTACCGATGTTAGTACTGCTAGACTAGCTTACTTTAGTTACTTCCATAGTATAATGTCCTACGGGATTCTCGTGTGGGGTAAAGCGGCAGATATTCAAACCATATTTGTATTGCAAAAACGAGCGATTCGTTCTGTGTACCGTCTAGGCTCTCGGGTTTCTCTCAGAGAAAAGTTTAAGGAGACTGATATCATGACTGTGGCATCACAGTACATTTACTCAAATATTTTATATGCCCGTAAAAATATACATAATCAATAAGAAAGAAGATATCCATAATATTAACCTTAGAGCTAAATCCAAACTCATGGTACCACGATTTCGTTTAACCAAGGTAAACAACTCTTTTATGGGGAACTGTATACGTTTTTACATTAAGATTCCGGAGCATATATTAAGTTTATCATTTCCTATAACACTCTTAAAATTAATTCTGCTACAAATAAATCAAAGGTTACATGGGAGTTAATAGATACATGTAGGCAAAATGTACCCAGGGAATCAATTACACAAATAAAAGTAAACGACACTATTATTACGAATCCATCACTCATTACAAATGCCTTTAACGACTTTTTTATTCACAAGACTCTACCAATTACAAAAAAATCAGCACACAATCAAAAAAAAATTCGACAAAAACTGTTTCTCTATGTTTATGGCACCTTGCATACCATATGATATTGTAAAAATTATAAAATCACTTAAAAATACTAGAAGCGTTGGATATGACGAAATATGTACAAAGGTTTTGAAGTCAGTTGCAGAAGAAATAAAGAATCAATTATGCTATATCCTAAATATGTGTATAAATCAAGGTATCTATCCGGATGACTTAAAAACAGTCATAGTCAAACCACTTTACAAAAAAGATGATAGGGAAGTCATGAAGAACTATAGGCCCATATCATTGTTGTCAGTCATATCAAAAATATTTGAAAAATACATAAGTTCACAATTACAAATATTTTTAGAAAAATATAATATATTAGCGCGTGAGCAAAAAGGTTTTAGACCAAAAAAGAATACAAACATGGCTATATATGATTTTATGCAGGAAGTTATATCAAGTGTAGATGAAAATACGCCAGTCTGCTCTATTTTTTGCGACATGACTCAAGCGTTTGATCATGTAGAGCACTAAATACTTTTAGGAAAATTAGAAACCTATGGTATAAGAGGTAATATTCTTAAACTAATTTCATCGTATCTTAATAATCGAAAACAAATCACTGAAATCAGCAACATAAATATCCGTACCAAAACCGAATGTGTCCTTAGATCTTGTAGTAAAACAATTATGTACGGTGTTCCGCAAGGTAGCGTCTTGGGCCCATTGCTATTCATTTTGTACATAAATGATCTACCTAAAGTTGTACCGAATCACCACGTTTCTCTCTTTGGCGATGACAGTACAATAACAATTAAGTGTAAAAATAAAATTACTTATGAACAAGACATTAACGAAGCAGTAGAGTCCATTATAACTTGGTTAAAAGAAAATAACCTCAGTATTAATTTTGAAAAAACTAAAGTAATGCATTACAGTCAGCGACAGAATAATAATAACGTCAATGTTAGTTATGACAACATAAGTATAGGCCAAGTAACCGAGACTAGATTTTTGGGTGTAATTGTAGACAATAAGTTGACATGGAAAACACATATTCAAAACCTATGTAAAAAATTAAGCATTTCTTCCTATGCCTTATACAGATTGGCTCATATAATTGACATTAACTCATTATTGACGGCTTATTATGGTATAGTGGCTTCACGTTTAAGCTATGGGATTATTTTTTGGGGTAATTCTACAGATCGGGATTTAGTATTTAAAGCACAAAAGAAATGTATAAGAGCTATATTTAGCATTTCTCGCTTGGACAGCTGTTTGCCCTATTTTAAAAAGTATAATATACTAACGGTGCCATCATTGTATATTCTAGAATCAGTATTATTTGTCAAAACAAACCCTAATCTGTTCAACAAACTTGTGGAAGTAAGACGTAGGAATAGAAGAGATAATGATGCAGTATCTATGATGCCACATAAAACTGCATTTATGTCAAAAAGTGTCCTCTGTATGCTGCCAAGATTATATAATAGAGTCCCAAAATCTATCCGTGAATTACATGTAGATTTGTTTAAGAAAAAATGTAAGCAGTATTTAATTGATAAATGTTTTTATAATATAAATGATTATATGAATACGAGATGGATTTAGGGCCCAATTATAATTGTTTTTATATCTAGTAAGATTACATAAGATTACAGATGTATTTGACTAATTTATGTTATTATTGACTTTCATTCATGACATGCGCATATTTTATGGAAGCTTAGAAATGTAAATTATGTAAGTTTGACATTAACATGATTTTTCGCTTTATTTTTGACATTGTTAATTTTTACTAATTTTTATTATATTTTTTCTTTACATATTTACTAGTTTTTGACAGTTTTTAATTATAATATTTTGTACATTATGCGACCACCACTAATTATATTTGTATGTTTCGACGAAACTGGTTGTAGTAGCACTGTTAATGTATTGAACTGATCTGATGAACTTATACAGGTAGGTACACCTACTTCCACAAATAAATCGATCTTTATCTTTATCTTTATCTTTATCTTTATCTTTATCTTTATCTT
>NW_020653854.1:15278485-15285819 GCF_003589595.1 Hyposmocoma kahamanoa | reverse complement strand
TATCTTTATCTTTATCTTTATCTTTATCTTTATCTTTATCTTTATCTAAGTTTAAAAACTACATTAAAAATATTTTAATCGAAAAATCATATTACAAAATTGAAGACTACGTGTTAGATAAAGATGTATGGAAAGACGACATGGATCCAGAATCCACACAAATTTGATTCAAAGTGTATTCCATAGCATTTAAATTTATTTGAAAAGAGCAATCCCTAGAGTTTCTTGCTCGTTCTTCTCAGGGAGGTCAGCGTAGTGAACGAGCAGTAGCTTAAATGTGACGTTTTCAAGTGTAAATTTATTTTACCTATGGAATAAATAATCTTTGACTTTGACTTCGGGAAAAAAATAAAGAAATAAAAACAAAATTTGAAAAAAAAACTAAATTTTGTGACAAAAAAATAAAGACACAAAAACAAAGTCAAAACAGAACCAGGGCCAAAAATTAAGTTGGCGCAATGTCCATTGGAGGTATCGTAATCATTTATAGTTTTTTTCCCCTTCTAATAAAAAACATTAAATACTTATTAAATAAGTCTTTTATCCTTCCGATGTTTCATAATACATATTTGGAGTAATGATTAACATTATCGTTTAGATTACAATCTAATATCATGTTTTGATACACTTTGAAGTGGAAGGTGACACAAGATAGATATGAATCAGACCCCCCCTTATATATAACAAAACAAAAACCAAAGAGAATTGTAACCACTAAATAAAAAAACGAACATGTCACGTAATTTATGGATTATCAGAAAATAGCACGAATATTGAGAATATGAATATGTTTTATCAACAGCTCTCTACTATCAGTAGGTTAAGATATCGACAACTGAATTACTTCAACTTATGAGTATTCGAAGTCTGCAATGTATACTTACTTATAATATTCCTCAGACGCTAACGTCCGCGTGACACCAATATACCAGGGCTGAGCATCAGTTCCATTCAAGCAATGAGTCCCGTTCAAGGGAAGCAATCCATTACTTTCACAAATAGAACCAATTTTAGTACAGTTCCTAAGATAGTAAGTGAGATCATCTGCAGTATTTGTGTTGTTTTCTCTGCAAGCCTCGTCGTATTGTCCACTAAAACAATCTGTAATGAGAATTTTTGTAGCTTATTTTTTAAACATTGATAAATGCGAATACAAAGTCCGAGTGCGTTTCGGCTTTGAAGCCTAAAAGGGGGCGTTCATTGTCCTGCATTGCAGTCCGCCTTGCCGGTAGACGGTAATGCAGGATAATGAATGTAATCGCAGCGTGCAAGCTATCCTGCAATTCGTTCTGCGAGACTCAATACGTGGGCCATGCGCAGGATAGTGTGTGAGCAGTCTCCTGGTACTTGTACCTGACACGCAGATAGTGAATGGGCCGTTTAAGGGTGACGGGCGCAGTGGCACTGCCTCTCAGATCTTTGTGATTTAATGCACTGAGTGCAACTATATAACAAACAAATGTAAATGTGAAATTTTTAATTCTCCTTTTTAATAAAAAAAAGTTATCGACTTATTTCTTTCGTCATATTTTTAAGCGTCTGTCCTGTAAAGTTGGCATTTTGCTGATATGGCTTTATTTTTATTTTTATTTATTTATTTATTTCAGGCAACTAGGACCCATAGATACATACCTTACAGACTAACATACATATTACACCAAGTGTTCGAATATTTATCCTTTTAAGATCCAAAAATGGGAAAAGCGCCATACACACAATAATTACAATGAAGTAAATATAATTTACATGCTTCAGGCCCAATCAAGTTTATGTGAAAAACGCAACCGGATTTTTTAAACTCTTTCTCTAGATATTCTGTGGTCATATAGACTATACATACAGCGTTTACGTGACCACAGGAATATTTTTTTTTCAAGAAGCCAATGTTAATAAAAATATACTTACGGATAGTGTTGAATTCATTGTCACATAAACCCCAATTCAATTTGCCCGTCATTGAAATTATGAAATAGAACAATATCCACGCTACAATGACCATGTAGTAAATAAGGACTATGGTCATGACCACCAGCGTGCAGTATCCCAAGCCACTAAAAAATGGTGCTATGGAGGAAAAGGCCTTAATTGGACCAACACCAGTGTACTGTCCGATATAAAGTTCGAGGTAAAATAGAGGAAGACCGAGAAATATCAACATGATGAAAAATAATATGAGGAACGCACCTGTAAGAAAAAGTTACCGTTAGTAAAAATGATCTACAGCTCTGTAGGGCTAGCACCACAGGGCGCGACTTGCGCGAGGGCGACATAAAGCACGAGGTCTCTATGTCCCTACTGTAATTACTGATGTATACAAAAGAAATCTCGATTATAAAATGTATATTCGAAATTTCTAATAAAAACTACAAATTCGATGCTCTATATACATAAATATAATTTATAAGGGTATGGGTATAAGTAAATTATTATGAATTATTCATAAATTTATCAGCTACCATAAGTGTTAAATATTAAGGTTTACAGTTACTAGTTAACTGTACACTGCTATCAACATTTTCTGATAAAATGTATGTCAAGTACTCGTATCATAAGAGAACACCGATCATCGTATTATAAAAGAATATAGCTCGCACGTTGTGGTCAACAGGTATTCTGATAATTCTTCAGTATGTAATGTCACGTATGTTTGAAATGGTAAATAATAAGTAAATAATTTACTAACCACCGCCATTCCTGTACGCAAGGTAAGGGAATCTCCACACATTGCCCAGTCCTATGGCATAACCCATACAAGCCAGAATAAACTCCAATGGCCTGCCCCATGACGCTCTCTCCGGAGCATTTGAGCTGTTGTTACTTAAAACTGGTCCAATTGAAGGGTGACTCTGTGCGATTAATGAGTAGATACAGATATTACGACTGCTTCGGTCGAATAAATCGTTCGCATGAATCGCTTATATTAGATTCTTAGGGCCGTATTCCAGAACTCTACTCAATGTTCAAGTCAGGATTGCAATTGAAACACAAGCACTGGAAATACGACCCTAATGGCAGGGACTTCAGTATGATTTCGAGTGCTTTAAACCATACTCAAATCCTGACTTGAGCATTGAGTAGAGTTCTAGAATACGACCCTTAGCATTCAATAGCGTTACCTAAGTAACGAACGATATTTACATTTTTGTCAGATAAATGACATCTGACGAAAATGCAAATGAATAGTAACAAGTAAAAAGTAAGGTTTTATATGATTAATTGTCTAACAACACATACATGTCTCGTGGTTCGAGTGAAAAGCTCGTATATGATTTCTATGTAATTAGGACGACGATAAAAATGAGGTGTAAAATGTAGTAAACGCAATCATGTTTGTAGTTAGCATTTTAATTAGTTAAATTATACCTCTTTCAGATACTACATTACTTTAATAGTATACTACAAGTTTTTCTTCAACAAAAATCAGTACAAACGCGTATGCGAGGTTTTCACTCCAAGGCGACGGTATATAGATTCATCATATGTATTATTCTATTATTCCTACTCGTTTTTGCAAATAAAATATGAAATCGTTAGATATTTTATTAAACGCGTAGAAATAATAAAGTAATTTTAAAAAATCAGTAAAGAAAATGATACGGTAATATGACAATAACAAGGCTTTGCTTGCGTCGCTGATTCTATTTTTGACACTACAACTATGAAAAATAATGCTTATTGGTATATTGATATATGTGGATGTAAGTAGAGGGAATGAACAAGAATCTGTCTTAGGATAGCGAAAACCGTGCTTTCGTGGAAAACAGTTTTCCGAATACGAATTTTAGCATCGGAATTACATGTAATGTTGCGAAAATTGCTGCAAGTATGCGCTTCATTCTTTGTACTCTGAAAATAGGTCAGTACCCGATTCATCGACAATGTCTGACTAAACCGTCAACATTATTGAGTAATCAGTATCAAACACAATACCACGGCTTCCATATTTTTGCGCAAAGGAAAATAATTAAACGAAATTAAATTCAACGAAAAGAGAATTCCCGTGTATTATCCTACGTCGGTAATTTGTTTTATGTCCATCTTCATCATAAAGACGTGACAATTAATAACCAGTTTAAGTCGTAATAAAAATCTATATGCGAAATAACGTGTAGAGCTAATGATTGAAATCGGTATATAGCAGAGCATGCTACCGGCACCTAAAATACATGTATTATACAGGTATTTTTGGTTACGGTAATTGAATATTGGCACCAATGGAGAACAGATATATTTACCGAAAGGTACCGGTACTTAGCGGTTCTTGCAACACGTGAGGATATGTCAGAATGGGAAAAGTATTGTATTCATTGCACAGACATCTGCACTCATGAATCTTCAGTGTAAGACTAAATGCTGGGGCAAAAAAGTAATCACGTTTAATTTGAATTAAGTACGTCTGAAGCACCCGTACGTAGCTATGTTAAATGGTATTGTTTTCTGAATATAAAGGTATAATTTCTACCGGTAGCATCTTGAGTAGGTACCAGCACAGTAGCAACGTTAGTGGTATCGGTTCCTAAAAATATCGATATCCCAAGCCCTGATAAAAAGTACGTCGCCACCGTTTACATACTGTAGCATTTTACAATATCGAAATATGTACATAAATTTATTATAAAGTGTCGTACTTTCGCACCATGAAATAGTCCTTATGATACACGTTTATGATGAAGTAAGGAAATGCTATTCTAAAGTTCCAGATCTCTGAATTGAAATAAAATATTATAGTATAAGAACCCGAGAAATGTTTCGTTCTAACATTATTCAAAGAAATTTTATTTTACTCCTGTACTATTAATTTCATCAACAATATCATAAAGACGCTCTCTATTTAGTTCGGAGTTAAAATTCTATTGTTTATGGTATCCACCAATGAGCTGAAAAATTTCATTAAAGTTATGTACACAACACTATAATGAGCATTATAATACTGTACACAGAGCCCAATTAAATTTCAAAAAAAGAACGTCGTATTTTTGCTAATTAAAATATCAATTAATATCTACTCAAACGCAGTACTGCCGCCTGATTGGTAAAAATGGCCTAAAAGTCTTGCACCCGGGCCATAATTTAAATCTGGATAAAAAAGAAATGATTGATTAAAATATAAGCGGTACTTGGCCAGTTTTATTCTACGATTATCTCTTTGGTTTTTTGTTTAGCGTTTATTGACTTTCGTCTTATATAATATGAAAAGGTATGGCGGAACTTTTGCCTACCCTAATAAATGGGTTAATTATATTATATATTTTTTCGATTGCTTTTGCTGTTTTACTCGTAGAAAAATATATTACTATATAATTATATATATATATATATATATTATTTTATTATATACTGTATAATTATATGTCATTACAAAACTAGGTCTTAAAAATTCGTACCTATTACTTAGGCTATTCGGCAAAGCCTCGTGGCCTAAACGCGGTACTCGTCTTTAAGAACCCTCATTATGCAAAGATTGCATAAAATACTAATTTAAAATTTTGGCCATACTTATTTCTTTTCGTTTATATTTTTTTACAGATATTTAGTATATCTATAATTTCTTGCCACATTTGTGACAATATACGTATTGACAACGTGTTTTGTATGTTGCATCACTTTGGATCACGTCATATTAATAATTAAATATAATGATTGTTATTTGTAGGGAAAAATATTAATTTAAAACTTTCCTGTTCCTAAATAGTAATAAGGCATCGGAATTACCTTGTACCATCGACGGCGCACGTCAGTCGTAGTTAGATTAACATTCCGTAAGTGATACGCTACCTCCCATTTTTTTAATGATATTAAACGACGAGACGAAAATGTTGTGCGCCTGGTGGTAAGCGTTACACCTGTCCATAACAGTTGTAGTGCTGCTCAAAGGGCACTACCACTGCGCCCGTTACCCTGATACATAAGTAGAAGAGTCTCATGTGTCTGTAATTAATTTCACCAGCACCCTTACCCTTCAAATCCGGATGGCAGTACTGCTTGGCGGCATAGGTAAGGTGGCAGTACTATCCTGGACGAACTCTTTTACAAGGAGCGCTACTGTTATGTAATTTATTATTATAATTGAAAGGTTCCTCAAGTATAAAGAACGATTCTGCAAATTGCTGTTAGTATGAAACTTTATAGTTTAACTGTGACCACGACCACGACCCGAAATTAAGGTTCAATTTACACGAGTACGGAATCGAATTTTTGTAACAAAATTGTATATTGTGTAATAAATTTTATTTACATTGTGTAACGTAGGTACAAACTAGATATACAGGTTTATTTCAAAATACTAACAAGTTCCAAGGACTAATATTACTAACATCAAAAGCAACAACTTTTGTACTATGACTTTTTAGAAAACATAATAAATATTTACCAAAAATCAACTTCTAAGTTTCTGTTGTACTAACTGACACTTTTTAAATCTATATTTGGTAGTAAGGTAAATTTAATTTAATTAATTCGAAATTTAATTAAATTAATTTAGTATCAGTAGAACTCCGTGTGAGAGAGTTCGTCCAGGGAAGTGCGATACCTTACCTATTTCTGCCTCTCAGAAGTAATGTCAGCATTACTGTGTTCCGGTTTTGAAGGGCGAGGGTGCTGGTGAAATTACAGGCTGATGAAATTACTTGTCAACTTATGACTCAAGGTGACGGGCGCAGTGGCAGTGCCACTCAGATCTTTGCGATTTAAAGTTCTGAGTAACACTGCAATTCTTATGGATAGGCGTGTCAGCTTACCATCAGACGCATGACTTGTTCGTGCCGTTACTTGATAGTACAAAGAAAAATATACACGACCCCCACCTGTTCTGCACAGAGTTATTACCGTTTAGAGCGCTCTATTTAAACATTTATTTTTGTATGACAGAAAAATCTGATCAATTATTAAAAGTCATGGAACAAAAGTTGTTTATGACGTTAGTAATATAGTCCTGCAAGTTTGTTAGTACTTTACTAATAACCTTTACATAGAGCGCACTATAAGTTTCCGGAACTGGCCACTTACATGAATAATATTTAAAAAGTAATTACAACATTTGAATGGAAATGGAACTCTTTGGCTGTAGAACATAGTTTGTTTCATCTGACTGTCACTTGTTTTTACACTGTGGCGTCATTTTGAAAAATAGTTTATTTGTCATCACAAACTACAAAATTAGCTAATAATTATAGTTTGTGAGGAAGCTGGAATCTAAACTAGGTCGAAACCTGTGCTATGGCTTCCACCACGGAAATAATTATGACTAAAAACGTAAGCTCACTTAACAATTAACAAAATGTATATCTGGTGTGTGTGTGTGTGTGTGTGTGTGTGTGTGTGTGTGTGTGTGTGTG
>NW_020653854.1:15267231-15278475 GCF_003589595.1 Hyposmocoma kahamanoa | reverse complement strand
GTGTGTGTGTGTGTGTGTGTGTGTGTGTGTGTGTGTGTGTGTGTGTGCGCGTGCGCGTGCGCGTGCGCGTGTGCGTGTGCGTGTGCGTGTGCGTGTGCGTGTGTGTGTGAGAGGGAGAGAGAGAGAGAGAGAGAGAGAGAGGGTGAGTGTGTGTGTGTGTGCGTGTGTGTGTGTATTTGCTTGCCCGGGCGCGAGACAAGTTATTAGGTAGTAGATATTTTATAACTATGTTAATATTTCAAGTACTCTTTCGGATTCGTCGTAATTGTGTATCTTAAGCCACTTAGTTATTTTATTTTTGTTTGCGTTTTTACATGCATTTACTGTATTTAATTTTTTATTTATAAAATTGTACAATTGAGAAGGAGTGGGAACTCCTAAAATGATAAAACCTCGAAGCAAAGGAAGTACTAACCATATTTGTCTTACATACTGCATAGGATCTTCTAGCTGTGGATACTCTAATATAATTATCAATACGTAACGTATATTGGAGTGTTGTCGAAGTACAGTGTGCAGAATATAAATTTGACAAACAGAGAGAACATTTGCATCGTGATAAAGTTGCGCCGTTGGAAATCTTCGCGGCTTAAACAAGCATACTTTCAGCAACACTCTCTGTGCTCTTTCCAATTTCATCATCGCAGACTTAGTGGCTCCACTCCAGGATGTAATGCAATATGATATGATAGTTTGTGCCAGTGCTAGGTACACCATTCTCATAAGTCTGCTATCAGCAATATGACGAAGCTGTTTGAAGATGTAAATCAATTTCCTTAGTCTCCGTGCAACCTCGCGAATGTGCCGATTGAATCTGAGGTTGTTGTCAAATATAACACCAAGATATTTTACATTTTGGGTACAAGTAATGAGAGGACAGTCACACATACCAGTTGAAGAATTAGAACATTTATGCGTTATTGCATTAATAGGCAATGGATATGGACATGGATAGGCAAAGAAACAGTGTTTTATATTGTAAATACAACGTACTTAGTTTTTTCCGCATTTAATGTTAAGCAGTTTCTAGTAAGCCAAGTAGTAACAATATCAAATCCGCTCTGAGCTAAAGAATGGAGCTCATCCCAAGTATCAGCGTAAAAGGTGAGAGTGGTGTCATCTGCATAGGAAGCGATTCTGAAGTTTTTTATATTTAGTTAGCAAAGATTATTGATGTAGCAAAGAAAGAGAGTACGACCCATTATACTACCTTGCGGTACACCATATTTAATTGGTAGAAAGTCACTGAAGTGATCACTCACTCTCACACACTGTGATCTGTTACACAGATAGTCAGAGAACAAAGATAGTTGTACTCCTCTAATTCCCATGTTACATAGCTTTTGAATTAGGTAAAGAGACTGTGTCAAAAGCTTTTGCCAAATCAAGAAACACAGTAAGACGGTTTTGTTTTTGGTCAATTTTTTTTTATACGAAATCAGTAAAGTTATGTACCGCATCATCTGTAGACTTCCCAGTTCTAAAACCATATTGAGTTTTAGCAAGTAAGTTTTTCTGTTCGAGGTATTTAGTTAATCTTTTATTGATTAAGCATTCGAAAACTTTAGAAAGTGTCGTAAGAATAGAAATTGGTCTGTAACTATTAACATAGCCTCTGTCGCCCCCCTTAAATATGGGACAAACTATGGACCTCTTCAGTGCATCCGGAAACACTCCAACCGTGAGACACCGATTAATGATATCAGTAAGAACTGGTGTTATTGTGTGTGATATAGCTTTTAATACTTTAGCACTAATTCCGTCCCAACCAGCAGAACAATCACTTTTCAGCTGCAAAATGTACGTTCCACTTCTTCACAATCATAAGATAAAAGAACAAATGAAGGTAATGCTCCATTAGAAACATTTGACAGATCTGTAGGTGTCGATGTAAGCCTTTCGGCCAAGTTCCCGTCAATAGTAACAAAGAAGTCATTAATTTTGTTGACTGCAATTTTAGGGGTACTGTCACCAATTAATAATTCAGTGGGGATAATTATTTGGGTATTACTGATTGTAACCTTTTTGACGGAATCCCATAGTTTTTTTTGAATATTACTACTTGCCATGAGCAACTGATCCTTCTTATACTGTCTTTTCAGCTTTTTCAATAAATTGTTACAATAATTCCCATATCTTCTATAGCTGGTTGCCAATATATTGTTAGGATTTAATCTGACTTTAATATTATAATCTCTGTTACGGATACATCTGAGCAAGCCTGTTATGATTTAAGGCTTAAACGTTACTTTATTACGAGGCACTGTAATGTTAATAGAGTTTGTAATTATCTGAGACATATATTTAATGCATGTATTAAGAGCTGTGTTAGGATTATTTTCTACATAAATTGGATCAAAATCAAGTATCCTACATTCCGGCATTACATTTTGTAAATTTATTCTTGAGACAGTGTTACTAATTAGCTTTTTATTTGAACCGAATATTTTTAAGCAAAATAGCGATGCTACATGAGCAGTGATTGTTGTAGATAAAGTAAAGGTAAAAGAGTTCATCTTGGTTCTTATTATCACGTGATCAAGATAAGCTTCACCTCTTGTAGTAGATTCAGTGGCAGGAAGGAGACCAAAGTACGAAAGAGTGTCAAGATATGTAGAAGTGTCTACATTGTTAATGAGGAGATTAATATTAATATCCCCAACTATAACAACACTATTAAAATAAGACAATGGTTCAAGGATATTTCCCAAAGAGATTAAAAAGTTATCAAGAGCAATAAAACTAGGAGGTCGATAAAAGGCAACAACAGCAGCATGATTCCCTAGCTTAATAACCAAAACAGTTAGCCTCAATACAAATTGGTTGTTCGACACGACAGGCTAGATGACTTTTTGTATATATTACCACCCCATCAATCTGATTGTAATTGTCGTTTGTTCTGAAAGAATTGTGCCCTAGCAACAAGGGTATAATAACAACAAAACAAAGCCAACATTCAGACAATACAATTATATCACTGTCAAAGCAAAACCTTGACAACAACAGTTTTAATTCATTAAAATTACGATTCACACTGCGTATATTTTGCTGTAGGATTTTTAGATACAAATGTGGTTCTTTCAAGTGTATCATTGTTCTCGATCACTGCTTACTGAGGTGCTATTATTACAGAGTTTACAGAGAGTATTGCATTATTACAGGGTTGTGCTTTATCGAATTTTATAGGTAGTTTTAGAGTTGTACATTAGAGTAGCATAATTATAGAAGTTGCGATCAATGATATGTGTTTGGTCTTTTTTGAAACATTGCGCCGAGTTTAGGTTTATGTAGATTTGCGTTTGTGTATACATAAGTCTATTATGTGGTGATGGTTGGATGTATTGTGTTTTATGAAATTTATAAGCAAGTATAACATTTTCATGCAAAATCAACTCCAAGAATGTAAATAAATGAACAAAGTATTATATTGGGAAATTAATGATAGTGGCCGAAAATAAGCTGCCATAAAGATTCGCTAGTCATACCTTATTTTTCATTAGTGTCGTAAAGTCAGTTTCCGACTGGATTCGGATAACCGGTTGTCCTTCGGTCTTGCATAAGTATATGCTTCCCCTTGAAGTCCAACAGTAAGAGTAAGAGTTGTCTCTGGTAAATGCTCGTGTGATGTAGAATAATCTTTGTGTCTTAAAAGTGAGAGTTTCAAATACATACACGGGTCTAGGAGGGCCAGAAATCTTTAAGTGGTTTGTGTTCAATTTTTCATCCCTTGTCCTGTCTTTGTTGAAATTTTTAACAGCTCTCAGTATATTTTCTTTCATTAAAATGCTATTGAACTTAACAATAAGCGGCTTTAAAGTATTATTCTTAGAATCGGTTCTACATATATACATCCTTGATATGTTCTTCTTGTAGATTTATGTTGACAGTTTTAGTCAGAGCCTTTAGTAAGCTACATAATTTTTCTTTCGATTTAAGAAAATGGTTGTTTACATCACCACGGATTTAACTCATGAAAATTTTCGTAGTATGATTTTCTACGACTTTAAGTGTATTTTGACAGCTCAGCGGAGCTTCGCTCGGCTTCAAACTGCTTTTAGCGATGAAGCACCATGCAAGACGACTATTTATGGCTGGTTTGCAGAATTCTAACGCGATCGTGTAAATCTCAGTGACGAATTTCGTGATGGTCGCCCGTCCACTGCTGTGAACAGCAAAAACATCGATGCTGTGCGCCGTATGACGAAAACAGACAGGCATGTGATATACCATGAGATTCGAGCATCTTAAGGCATGAGACAAATACAATCAATATTACACAAACATTTGGGTGTGAAAAAGCTGTGCTCTCGGTAGATCTCACACAATTTGACTGAGGCTCAAAAAACAGATCGCGTCAAAAGAATCGGTGCAATGCCATGCTTACCAGATTTAACGAAGGAGCGTCAAATTTGATGAAGGATATAGTAACAGGTGACGAAACATAGATTTACAGCTACGATCCCAAAACAAAACAGCAATCGAGTGTATGGGTCTTTCGAGATGAGCCGAAACCCACCAAAGTGGCGCGCGTGCAAAGTGCCTCTAAGCGGATGATTGCTCCTTTTTTCAATAAAACTCGACACGTGGCTATTGTTGCTTTGGAAAATCGTTGTACCGTGAATACTGATTGGTACACGACCATTTGTTTGCCGGAAGTTATTGACAAACTCCGTAAAAATAACCGTAGACGCTGTATCACCTTACACCACGATATTGCCAGTTCTCACACGGCCAGATAGACAAATGAATTTTTGAAGGTGAATAAGGTTGACCTTATGAGCCATCCCGCGTACAGTCCCGACCTGGCGACCTTGTGACTTTTATTTATTTCCAAAAATTAAGAACCAGTTACTTACGCGGTCAACGATTTTCATCACCTAAAGTGGCTGTCGAAGAGTATGAAAAATATGTTTCGGAAATTGTCACGGAGGAGTAGCATAAATGTTTTCAAAATTTTTCGTATGAAAAAGTGCATTAACGCTAACGGAGAATATTTATAGAACAATAAATTCATTTCTGACCATTTATAGTATTTTTTTATTATTCATTCCGGAAACTTATAGCTTGCTTCTCACGTATATACAGGCTGTATATTTGAAAGTGAGACATATTCATACATGTCATAGTAAATCATGTTACAACTTAACATAGACTAAAATAAAATTAGGATATGGGATAGAACAAAAAATAAATCAACAAATGTGTTTTGAAGTGTAGATAGGAATAAACCGATTCCCTTTACGCTTAATTTCGAGTGTAATGGGAGTGCTACCAAGCGAGCGCCGAGTGAGACAGCAACAATAACAATGATTTCACATTTACGTTTTAGGTTATGTTAATTGTTTTTTACTTGAACTATCATCGAAATGTTTTAGTAAGTAGTTATCATTTAATAAGAATTGAGGTTTTTGGCGTAGTTAAAAATGTGAAATCAAATTAATTACAATGATTGATTTTTTAGTTATTTACAGTTTATTTACACTTACGTGGTACGGAGCAAGTGTTCAAAATGTCCACCGTTTTCCACAATGCATAGTCTAGCACGGCATAGTAAATTTTGTTTTAAATTGTACAACACAAACACATTTTGTCTCACAGTATAAAATGCTGAGATAATCCTCTCACGCAACGCTTCGACACTGTTCACCTCTTTCGCGTAAACTCCGATTTGGGAACATTTCAATAGCTTGCCTCACACTATCACCACTTATTGCGTAAAGTCGCACCATCTCAGTCAATTCCACGTTAGAATAAATACCCATTTTGCGGCGATCGGGCGAGCGGAAGGACAAATAATTTACGTGTCTTCGTTAGATCAAGGTCGCGCGTGGACTGAAAAATTTCGCGTATGCGCCCGCGTCCCGTCCTCACCCCCGACCTGTGCTTTGCTTTTCGCCGCTGCGTCGGAGCAATAATAGTGATGTGCATAGATTTCGATAACTAATGTTGTGATCAAGTAGTAGTCGATAAAAAAATAAAATAAAATATTTTTTGTAAAGTTTAAGTTCATTAGTTTATTATTTCTTTGGGTTGAGAATCAGGAATATAACGCACTCTATAAGTATGTCCCACTTTCAAATATACAGCCTGTATACAATATGGCAGCTGCGGGAAATCCCAAGAGGGCCTAAGAATTCTCCATGACGCGCGACCTGTTTTTTGGCGCGTATCTAGATTGTATGTTGACATAAAGTCCGTTACGTCACAAAAAATCGTTTCCATTCGGTTTCGCGGCAATATAAATTGAGCCCGAATTTGTTTGAGAATAAAAGACTTTCTTTCTTTCTTTTAAAATACGTTTGCCATGTTTCCCTATCCTTGTTCAAGTCGTATTAGATTGTGGCATTCATGAACTTATTGTCTAAAGTAAGCGTCTTGTGTCCGATTATCATAAAATTTTTATTACGTTAAATTTTCTACATTCAACAATAGTTACTCTTAAAATAGGTAGAAATAAAAATAATACAATCGACTGAAACCGATACAATAAAAAAGTAAGATCCAATACCTAACAAACAAAATGTATTCAATAATACGAGTACATTGTGTATTATGGGCTGTAAATAAGAAATTACTAACGAGAATCTATTATTATTTAATGATCCGAGATTTAGAATTTTTACCTCCCGTGCTACATACAACGTTTTTCATCACATTTGCGAGGAAATAAATATAACGATAATTTATTTCTTGTATGAATAAATATCGCTTCACAACACAACAATTACAGATTTTTTGTTTCTTGTTTATTTATACAGATAAGGTATTCTTCCATAGATATTCTTCCATAAACAATTCGAAGTAAAATGTTGTAAAAAGTAAAAACGCATACAGCTGTGATGGTAAAGATATAAATATCTAGAAATAATTTCTAAATACTAAGTATGCTTCACAATTTGAATTTATAAAATTAATTTGGCAAATGTTTAGTGTTTTTTTCAATACCTCAAGCTTATATGAAATTATTCAGATTTGTCGAGCATTAAAACTTTTTGCTTAACCATAACGTTTAGGAGATGTACACTGTAACTAAATTTTAAACAATCCAACATCGTCAAAGGGCGGTAGTATAATGAAAAAGCCCGTGGGCATAATTCAGACATTACAGCCGACTATGCCTGCATGTTGTGGCACTGTTTAAGAGCAAGTGTGATGAAAATTACTTTTCTTTTAAATAAGATGTAGATGGTTGACGATGGAGCTGACTTGCTCAAAATATCTTTATTGTCCAGTAGATTATTGAACATTTTTAAGAGTAGATTGTATTTTTAGGTCTCTCGCGGTTACACTCTAGATTGTTATCACTAAGTTTCTCTTTTTTATGATACCAAGTGACGAGATAACAAGTCGAACATCTATGCTATGGACATGCCTGTCCATAGCCACTTCATGTTCCAGTGCCACTCAGAGCTTTTAATCGCAAAGATCTGAGGGGCACCGCCACTGGGCCCATCACCCTGACTCAGGCGTTGATAAGTCTCATGTGCCTGTAATTTCACCAGCATCCTCACACTTCAAGACCGCAATGCAGTAATGCTCAGAAATAGGTAAGGTGACAGTACTTCCGTGGACGAACTCTTTCACAAATAGCTCTAGTGCTACTAAAACGTATCTATCTACTGCCAATTCAGACCGTATTGAGAAATCTATACTTGGTGATAGTCGTTTTGCAATTAATGTTAATTTTACAAGTGGAAAAGTTTTATTTTTTTATAATATCAGGTGACAGGACGAGCAAGTCGTGTGCCTGGTGGTAAGCTAAGCGTCTGTCCATAACAACACTCAGAGCTTCAAATCGCAAAGATCTGAGGGACATATTCACTGCTCCCGTCACCCTAAGACTTAAGTTGACAAGGTCCATGTTCCTGCAATTTCACCAGCACCCTTACCCTCCGAATCGGACGCAGTAATGGTCAGATTACTGCTTGGCGGCAGAAATAGGTAGGGGGCAGTACTTTCCTGGACAAACTCTTTCACAAAGAGCTTTACTGCTAATAAAAAAAAGTATTTTTTTAATTGTAAGAATGGTTTCTTTAAAATTGTAATCCATTTTCAGTCTAACCACATTTAGGCATTTATTTTTATATATTTAATTTTATTGCAAAATTCTGACTAAAAGTCGCTTTACGGATGCTCTCGTTTGTAATGCAGCTAGGTACGGTATCGTGTTCTTTTTTCTGGTTGGCGCATTTAGAAGGATGATGTTTAAACTCCAAATTATGATAGGTTTATTGTTTGTTATTGGAAAACTAGAACCTGTACTCAAATTCACAGTTTTTAAATAAATAAACAAATAAGTATTAGAACAACATGCTCTGATTCCAAAGTAAGTAACTAAAGCATTGTGTTATGAACATCAGCAACAACGACGGTACCAGAAACTCTCAGATCCGAGGCAACACAGAACACACTCGAGACAATATTGAAAGTTATTTTTCTACATTGACCCGGCCGGGGATCGACACAGGGATGGCGACATCATGAAAACCGATGTGTAAGCCATTCGACCACAGAGGTCGTCAAAGTTACTTTGAAGAACGAAAAAAAAAAATTCGATAAAATAATTACTATATACTAAACATTATAATGTGTTCGTATTGACTTACTTCCATTACTACTAAGACAAAATCTTGTTATGTACCAGTTCAGCTGACTGGATCCGGGGTCGGTGACATTTTTATACACTTTCTCCAAGAACGGAATTGATATTAACCGACTTGTACAAACGTGTACAAAGTTGTTTTAGATTTAACTGGCATTTTTAAAACTGCTATATCGAGTGAAATCTAAACGGGTTAAGGTTTAATTTTCAACAAATTGCAGATGACATTTCTTAAATGTGGTTATTAAGTGCTCTTTTTGCACCAGTGATAGCATTAAAGTTATATTTTATATTGTTAGTATATAGGTTCCGATTTTGTTATTTATGCAAATTCATAAAATAATAAATTAACGTTTAACAGGCTTACAAAATTGAATCAACAAAAGATTACTGTTTGTGAAAACTCACTTTTGTTACCAGTTGTTTTGTTTACCTATCCCTTAATACCAAATTAAAGTACATTTGAAAATTAATTTTCACTTAATATTTAATTAAATAACAACCAGTAATATCTAGGGTCAGCGGATTAAAGCATATAAGTCAAAACCAACATCATTCATTTAATTTAATACATTTACCGACTAAAGCATGAACAAATGAATTTGATCTAGGTAGTCAAATTCATTTATTACTTCATGAATTCGTAACTTAAATTCTAGTGACGTCTTTTTCAACCTTTCATCATTATCTTCACATCTTTCGACATTATAAACAATACAAAAAATACATTATCACTTTTTTGACTTATGTTGATCCGCCTATCCTAGTTATATTATAACCGATATAAAATTGCTTTACAATTATACAAACACTAGCTGGTGCTCGCGAATTCGGCTGCGTAGAATAAGACTTCGAGTACCTTACTCTACTATATTAATTTTCATAGTCTTATTGGTTCTCTATACAAATTTTCATCCCCTATTTCACCCTTTTTAAGATTTATTATTGTGACAAAAAGCCTACGTCCTTCTCCTACGTCCCATATATCTCTATACTACAATTCATCACAATTGGTTCAGGGGTTTAGGCGTGATGTAACAAACAGAGTTACTATCTCATTTATAATATTCGTTTGGATGCTACTAGTCTTTTATTCTTTTTTCATATTTTTTCCATTATTAACCATTATTTCTGATAATACGTACAGTGATTGTTGTTGTCACAATTGTTGATCTATACCTTCAACATTATCAACATAGATACGTATCTATTTTGATTAGTTAAGATTACATAGATATGTAGCCATGTCAGTGACTGTAAACATTAGTCTTTATTTATATCACCTTGACTTGTGAAAGGACTCGTGTGAGACAGTCCATAATGGCAAGATCTATGGGACGGCCAGTTTTACAACTCTTTGTAATCACTACGCTATATCCGCTTGCCGGTCTGATGCAGCAAGCGAATAGACATAGGTGAAGCCTGAAAATCAGCAATGCTGAGTCTTCATCCTTTTTGTCCACACTACTGTTCTTTTGTTTTAATTGTTCGCTTATATTTGTACGTATTTTGAGGATACATAAATGTCTTTTTATTTTTTTATTTATTTGTATAGTGAATTGTATGTCAGTTGTGTAACACAATTTAATAGCAATAGGGCTCTTTGTGAAATAGTTTGTTCAGGGAAGTACTGCCACTGTACATATTTCTGCCGCCAAGCAGTAATGTAGTATTATTGCGTTCCGATTTTGGAGGGAAAAGGTGCTGGTAAAAGTATAAACACACTACTCTACTATTAGTCAACTTATGTCTCAGGATGACGGGCGCACTGGCAGTGAAAGATTTTTGCGATTTGTAGCTCAGGCCGGCACTGCAACTTTTATGGACAGGCATGTCGCTTACCAACAGACGCACAACTTGTCCCATTACTTGGTGTTATAAAAATAATACAAACTAAATACCAGTCAAAAAACAGGTCGCGCGTCTTCCGAAGAATTCTCGCGTCTCAGTCTCGGAAATTCCCGCAGTTGTCGTATCGTATCAAGTTTATTATGCTATGTACAATTTCATTCCAATAATTCGCTCTTATTCCGTTTCACAGCAGTGTGAGTTGAGCCTAAAATAGGCATAACGTGGCTAACGATAGATGACATAATAAATTTATCGAATTTTTACATGTCATAACATCCTGTGATATAGAAGAATTGATTTTTATATAGTTTTTATGCTTATCACAAGATAGCAACTACTTTTAAATGTTGTTGACTCAGTATGAGAGAGCGACGGCCATGGTATGGCGAAGACGCTGGTTTTAGTCCAGCTGGATCGAAGGAATGTTTCTTTGTGTTCGATCTTTGTATTAATAATTTATAACAAACAAGTGGAGTAATTTCACAAAAATAATTTAACATCGTGGTACTAAAATGTCATGACATTCAATAAACTTAATATTACTTTCAAATGCTTACATGTACAACGACATCATAGTTTTTCTACAATGAAAAGCCGCCGTCAAGGCTGCCGTTCTTATTCTACAAGGTGTAACATTCAAAATAGCGTAGTAATAACGCGTATTTAAAAAGTTATAGTACATTCAATTTTAATCTATAAAAGCACAATATTTACAGCCATTTTAATATTAATTAGACTTGGATTACTACAAATAACACCAAGGTAAAATGTAGATACAAGGCTGTGCGATC
>NW_020653854.1:15204289-15267221 GCF_003589595.1 Hyposmocoma kahamanoa | reverse complement strand
TGTGTGTGTGTGTGTGTGTGTGTGTGTGTGTGTGTGTGTGTGTGTGTATGTGTGTGTGTGTTTGTGTGTGTGTTTGTGTGTATGAAGCTGTTCTATCACTTTTACTAGGTGTCGTAGTACACGTACAAATGAAAAGGTTTAAGGTAAGGCTGAGCGAGCGCAATCTTTTGAGGTTATGACTCGCTTAGGCTCAACTCACACTGGCGCAGACTCGAAGCGTCGCGACGCGTCATGTACTTCGCCTATCGCATATTTATCTCTATTTTCCCATAATTAATGTACAAATTATGTTATGCATATATGGAATAGCGCGTCGCCGCGCGTGCGTTACTTGCGCGCAGTGACGCGTCAGACGCCGACCACACTGCGATCCGCGCGCTAACGCGAACAGCGTCGTCGTGCGTTGTAATTAAAAAATAGGACGCGACGCGAAGCTTCGACTCTGCGCCAGTTTGAGTGGAGTTAATAATAAGTTTTAATTTACGCTGCATTTCGTTTCATATTAAACTCCGGTCTGTGCCACACGACGATTCAAAATGAGTTGGTTGCCGACTCACGCACGCAATTACGACAAAAATTTGATCGGCGAGGAAATGGGCGAGGGAATCATTTATTGATATGTGGTGATATGTGATATTTTACTAATTGATCTCATAAACTTTCAGATGGTATATAAAACCGTCAACATTTTAATATTTCCATATTGAGTGGATGTACCCGGCTACTTTTTCTATCATCGAATGTTTTATAAAAGCACACTATTTTTAATGGATCCATTGCACTATACTTGTACAAACGCTTAAAAGCAATTGAATAAGTAGAACGTACTTCACCTGTTTCTGTCGCCAAGCAGTAATATCAGCATTTCTGTTTTCCGGTTTTGAAGGTAAGGGTGCTGGGGAAATTACATACACATGGGACTTGTTAATTTATGTCTCAGGGTGACGGGCGTAGCAACTGTTATGGACAGACGTGTAGTTTACTATCAGGCGCACGACTTGTTCGTTCCGTCACTTGATATTATAAAAAAAATCGTTTGGTGCCCCAGCCGAATTTCAGTCGAATGTAAAGTACGAGACTTAAAAATGGCGACTCACAATTTAAACTAGGCTTGTCTTTTCTCATTTTAAAATGATTAGTATCGAGAAACAAGAAGTAGTTTTTTGATTTTATTATTATTTATAAATATATTTTTTGGCATTAAGTCAACGGCTTGGCAATAAAACATGACGTAAAATATCTTTTCAAATTATTCAATATAGTCAAAATACGTTCTAGTCATTTCAGGAACTTGCGTACCAACATTTTACAATAAAAACGTTCTGTGATTACCGCCAACGACGTACAACTTAACCTTTGTTCCAATTAAAATTAACACTTCTGTAAAGTTAGTTTGGCATAGGTTTAAAATAAAATATCCATATTTGCATAGATTTTTAACCGACTTCAAAAAAAGGATGAGGTTCTCAATTCGACCGTACGTTTGTTTTGTATGTATGTTACGCGATAATTGAAATAAATGATTAAAAAATACTCATTGTTCTATTATATTATATATATATATATATATATATATTTTATAATTGGAAAGAGATCAGCAGTCAATGGAAAAAACCTAGCATGTACCAAACTGTAATGTACAAGCCCGAAAAAATCGTCCCTTTTTTATAAATCCTGACATTTACAAACTCATGTCCGTATATCCTAAGATTTACTGGTAAAATCTAAGATTAACAAATATACGGGCTTTTTAACCGATTTCAAAAAAAGGAGGAGGTTCCCAATTCGACTGTATTTTTTTTGTATGTATTGTTACGCGATAACTCAAGGCATTTGTGAACCGATTTTGATGATTCTCCTTTTGTTGTTCAGAGAAATTAAAATTTGAAGCAAAATTCCACCTCGTAACCGATTTCAATAAAACTGGGCAAATAGATGTAATTCCACAAACTTTTGAGGTCGGTTTTTTTAATACTCAGTACTGAGATTATGAATATTAGCTAATAAATAACTAAACAGCTTTAACAATTGTGTGAGTTGTATTCAGCGTTTGTGATTTTTTTTTGTTTTCACTGTAAAAAAATTTAATTGTTTAACGTTTTCGTATTTTATATATAATTTCAATTATTTCATATTATTTTAATCAGCTGTGTATATATTTTTTTCCATGCATAAACTACGTACGATTGATTACATATTTAGTATGTACTGCCACGATCTAGGTACTAAATACCAGTACTAATAGCGTGGTTTATCAATTCCTGTTAAATTACGTTATTACAAAATTATACAGGTTCTAAATCACGTAATTTTCGAATTAATGTCATTTTTAAACAAATTTATTTTTTTGTAAGTAAATTGTTCAAGACAATCTAATTTTTTTAGGCTGAAAGAATGTAATATAATTAATAAGTATTTTAATTTCCACATATTGTACATTCTACACATCTATCACATCCATTGAATGGAGAGCAAACTAGGAATATTTTACGAAGTTTTAAGCGTACAATAAAACAGTCGTCTTTTAAAGGACAAAAAAATTCAACAATTTATCAGAAATAGTTTACATAAAAAATTTGGAATCCCGAAATCGACATAATTATCTATTTCAGTCCCAAAAACTAAACAGAACATAACGCAAATGAAATTGACATATACGATTGCTTGTTCAGAAATTGTTTATGCTTCACAATACAAGGAAAATGTGATCGTATTCCAAGGTCAATAAATTTTAGCCATAACATTATTTGAAAGCTTCATAAATAAATCGTCAAACTCGGAATAAAATAAAAATAAAAATACCTTGCTATTAACAGAGCCATGTTCAGTCATTTCAGAAAGTTAGCAGAACAGCCGAAACTAAAACTACGAATTGCCTGACACGGCTGTGCGAACTAGTAGGACTATTTTCTTAAGAGGATGGTCCTTCCAGCCGATTAAGATATTTGATAAAATTATTGCCGTCTCTATCAGGCGTGACGTACGCACGCGAGCGTCAGGTGAGATAGCAGTTGTTAAAAAAATCCGGCCCTAATTTTTGTTTTGTGGTTTCATGTTCTCTCAAAGAAATATGGTAGATGTGTACTTTATTAACTCTTTATTTATTTAAGGGCTTTGATCATTATTGATCATGCTTATACCCAGTAGTGGGTGAAGTCGGGATGTGGATGATGATGTTGATGGACATATCAGCCCTATTACAAAAACAAGACATAAAGAAACTCCTTAATAGTATCCAAACAGATAAATCCAAGTACTAGTCATCCACCTATCCAATATCTAAAATTTTTAATAAACATAATTCGTTACTTTTCATTATGTTGTGGTTTTTCTAAATCTTATAGATTATATAGATCTTGTTTGGTTATTTTGATAAACTTTACGACCTTGGCCAATATTTTCTGAATTCAGAATTGGGGCTAACTTTATTTGGAAGGAGCGAGCTCACTGAACTTTTAATAGAGTTTTTTTAACGGACACACTCATAGCCCCTCATTAGCAAAACCCTGTATCGTAGGTGCCATGGACACACACATAGCCAACAACAAACTTCACCCAAACTCACGAGAGAAATAAACGTAGGCCATACAAATATTTTTCCCAGCTTGGAAATCGAACCCGGAACAGTTTAGCATGGTTACCATTCGGCTACAGAGGCAGTTATATAGAATACAATATAAATACTTATTGCACGAAAAATAGGCGCCTTAACTTCGAGATGCGGACACCAGCCCGCAACGCCAAGTACCTAGTACTTATTGCACACGTAAGTTCGCAGATAGACAAAAGGAAAAACTCAGAGTACAACAGGACTGTCTTTTCAAGAGGGAACAACAATATTCTTAGGTGTATATAACACATTTTCAACTTTAGGAATTAGAAACCACAAACTCGACACCATTATAACCTAAGACGCAAAAAATCATTATACAATTGAAATCGATGTCAAAAGATTGTTCAGGATTGTCAATAAAATGATCTTCCGAAACTGTTACATTGATAATATAGACGTAAATGTTGTTGGTCTCTCAATCAGAAAATGTAATCGTATTTCGAGCTCAGTAAACTTCTACAAATTTATTTGAATGTTGATTTTAAATTAAAACAAAAAAAATAAACAAAAGAATACCTTCTCGTTCATAGAGTAATGTTCACCAGCCATTTTCGGAAACTGTCAGCAGAGTAGTCAAAAGAAATGTTTTTAGTATAAGGAAACATATGAATTTTTATATGAACTGGAAACACGAGCGGTGGACCCGACATGCGAATGTTAATTGGCGTACGTTTTCCTTAGACGACACGACCAACCGGACGGAAACACTACCGAGTACTTCGTATAAATACATGTAGGAAATCTTATCGGAAGGATTAACTTACTTAATGATAAGAAAACATGTACAAAAATCATCTAATCGATCAGATGAGGCCAAGTCAATTTCAAAACGTGTCATAAGAAGACAATTTTTATTGTATTATCTAAATTAGTTTTTAATCTAATATTTTTACGTGTCTCTCGGGATTTTTATTTAAAATACTGTGTTCAAAAGTGGACATAACTTTTTGTACGTTTTTTAATACAATTTCACGTTAATTCAGCTAAGATGAAGCCGGAAAAACATATTGTACGTGATTTGGATACGACAAAAAATAGTTTAATTTCCAATGTATAAGCAATCGCGAAAACCTAAGTATTCGACACCTTTGGAAAATTATCTCTAGTTTGCCATACCCTCGAATCATTTCCAAGAGACCCTTAACATAATACTTTTTCCAATCTTAAAAAAAATTACATTAAAATTTAAAAAACGCCGGATACAAAACAGCGACTAAAAAGTCAATAAAGTTAAACCAACGAGCACAAACTCAGTGGGTCTACCTTTAATAAAGTTTTGTTCCTATGTCCACCTTTCTGCTACGTCATCAGACTCTAGTCACCATCTGTAAGCCAATTACTCATCGAGACCAAAATTAGCACAAACACTATATTTCTGCAGAAAATAATTGAAGAGTTGTGTAGACTGAAGTCTGTTCTGATTGCATCAGATCAATGTTATCACATTATATGTAGTGTCATACGACTTACACAATATACAAAGTCAATCGACTAAATATCCAGATAAAGTAAACATTAATGGCTGAGATCCCTACACCAACTGGGAAAAGAGCTTTGTCTTATTGCATCGTGATGAAAGGATTTATCAATCGGTGTATAAGGTACTCGCCGATTGTTGCCCAGGCTGCGCCACATGTACTGGAAAGGATTGGTACGATGCGGGGGGGCGTGTACCCCGGGAAAAGAGCTAATGATCTTTAAGCGGCTTAGTAGATCATCATAACCCATAGCTAAGAACCATCCCTAATGAATTAGCCTTCAAATAGAAGAACATCATTGAGATCAGCGCATCCATTTGGAAGCTAGAACTATCGGACAATCCCCGTCTGAATAAATTGTCCTTACTTCGATAATTTAAAAACTTACGTGTCGGCCATGGCAATCTGTACTATGGACGAGAATTACATGATCTTAGTTTCCGCCAGTGATTCGCTACTCAATAAATGACCGCCGCAGAATTGCATATGACTGGGAGAAATACTCGTGGGAGCGGCTAAAGGTGCTGATAATGGTCTGGATAGTTCTCTGGGTATCCTTTGGTGGGTCTTAATTGCATTATAATAAATAAATAATAAATTGCATTTGGACCTCTCGAACTCGCAGCTCTTTTTTATATTAAATAATTGCACATTTAACTTCCATCTCACTTGATGGAAAGTGTCGATGAAGTAGACGATGGAGCATACACACCTCAATAATGCCTTTTCACTCTCGCCTTGAAAAGGCCCAAGTTATACCGTTCAGGGAACAAGTTTGCAGACAGGGAATTCCACTCCATAGCCGTTCACCATATAAATGTGGAAGCGAAATGCTTCATGCGAATCCTTGGAATATCCACAACATAGGGGAGGAATATATCACGAAGGGACTCCGTTTAGTGAAGAATAGACGCGCTGCGTTTTGGTAGCATTAAATTTGACAAGATTGATATCGCCTCAATCGGAGAGAGCCTTAAGTGTCAAATCCAAATGACTAACCATGGAATCTCAACAATAGTTTTTATGCTTCAGCATGAATACAGTCAGCGCTAAACCATGGACGAGATTGGGGTCCATTAGATATATCAAAGTATACTATGTAATACATGGAGTATTACATAGCATACTATATATATACTATGTATACCCAGATGCAAGACCTCGACTACAGCAACGTCACAACTCGAGAGTCTCCAGAAGAAAAGCAAGCCTGGCAGTAAAGAAATGGCGCATTTCGTCGCAATCTGCTAACCTGTATCGCTACTCCCGTCTCTTACCACTAAAGCCCTGATCAGGTCCTCTTGTTCGACTGAAAAGATCTCGTAACCATAGTGTCGCTCACTTATATCTCGTCACATGTAAACCCTGCTCTTATTATTACTAAAGCAATTGACACAGCACCAGACAAACACGTAGTCTTACTTATACATGAGATAATGAATGCAACATTTTTAACTCCCGTTTTAATGTCCAAATATCGCCTTATGAAAGTATTACATTTTATTTACGAGAGCTTAGTACTTGAAAAAAGCAGCACGCTGTTTGTATGATTCAAAAATACGGAAAAACAGTGTTATTCGACATCGAATATTGAAATGTGGTATTTTCATACTAGTATTTATGACGTATTGAATGACAAATTACAACATTAGAAATAAATGTCCTTACCTGTCAGTCACGTACACACTCCTGTTTATTACTAATATAAAATTATCGCAATGTTAAGAAAAACAAATATACGTAGAGCATAAATTTATAATATCTATCGAACTATAATATCGACTATCGTGCTAATAGATCTCTGTCTACTCCTTGAGTATTGTGGTACATCGAACAAATTGATAGCATTTCATATTTATTTCATTTAATATATTACTTTACTTACAAAAATTTTCTAGTATATTGGTTCGGTATTTTGGGATCTTAATCGGACATTGGTTACCAAAGATAGAACACATACTCAAAACGGCAACTTAATTTTTTTTTTATTTTACCAAGTGACAGGACGGGCAAGTTGTGCGCTTGTTGGTAAGCTCCACACCTGTCCATTGAAGTTGCAGTGCTTCTCAGAGCTTTAAATCTACTAATTGAAAATTAAATAAGCTGAGACATAAGTTGACAAGTCCCACGTACCTGTAGTTTCACCAGCATCCCTACCATTCCAAACCGGAGCACAGTAATACTCTTATTACTGCTTTGTGGCAGAAATAGGCAAGGTGGTCGTACTTTCGTGAACGAACTCTTTCACTAGGAGCTCTACTGCTACTAAAACAAAGTTTTATTAACCGACTTCAAAAAAGGAGGAGGTTCTCAATTCGACTGTATGTTTTTTCTTTTTTTTGTATGTATGTTACGCGATAACTCCAGTATTTGTGAACCGATTTTCATGATTCTTTTTTTGTTGGAAAGGGGGCACTTCCATAGCGGTTACATTTCATTATGAAGAAAATCATCCACCTCTAAGGGTGGCTGTTCACGCATGAGGATTCATTTTTATAAATAGCGCCTAACTTTAATTTAGGAGCAATTATTTTAATGGTTGATTTTGCTATTTCTCCAATTCAAGGCGTTTTTCTCTCAATATGCTTTGAGTAGTGTTGAGTAGTTGAGTAGTAGTTGTGTAGTGAGAACCGATTATCTCCAGTGTCAAGTCCTGTATAGTGGCGATCTAGCGGATATTTCAATAAAACTTAGTAAATAGACGTAGTTCCACGTACTTTTGAGGTCGGTTTTTTTAGTACTCTGTACTGAGATTATTTTATCGTCCAGACTTGTAGCGCCTTTAGGAGCTTTCATTATAAATGACTAAACTTTGTTTACTATATAATGGTTATCAGTTTTCATGTCGTAGAAATAATGGAATTTTTTACACAATTCAGACCACACATTTGTTGCACTACATTTTATTTATGGAGATGTCATACTATACATAATAATAATATTTTCCAATATCTTTCGTTTCGTATTATAACGAACCGTTATTTTTAGCTAAAGTTGTTTTTTTACGAGGATATTTTTTTTTATAATATCAAGTGACGGGACGAAGAAGTCATGCGCCTGGTAGGGAGTTACATGCCTGTCCATAACAGTTGCAGTGCCAGTCAGAGCTCTAAATCGCTCTAAATATCTGAGAGGCACTGTCTCTGCGCCTGTTACCCTGAGACATAAGTGGACAAGTTCCATGTGCCTGTAATTTCACCAGAACCTTACCCTTCAAAACCGAAAAACAGTAATGCTGACTAATGTCATGCCTATTACTGCCATCAAGCAATAATTGGCTTGATGGCAGTAATAGTTAAGGTGACAGTACTTCCCTGGACGAACTCTTTCACAAGGAGCTCTACTGCTACTAAATGATAATAAAACAATACCTTCCTTAAAATGTCTCCGATGGTCAAAGATATAACAGTTGAAATCAGTGAGCATATTGTTTACAAGTATAATATCATTGATTGATATAATGATCATTTTGTCTTCAATTAAATATTCATTCAAAATTATCAAATATAAAATACCTACATTATTCCTTAATGATTTAATATCATAAAAAATAACGAAAGAAAGATAACTAACCTAATATCATATCATATTAGGTAAATAAAATAAATAAAATAATTTTATTCCAAAAACCGATAGGATCTTATCAGAGACAAAAGCAAAAAAACAATTATTTATGACAATATTTAGACACAATCGACAATGTTATAATCATATCTACCAAGACTTATTTGTTCATTAATAATCGGTTTTACCAAAAGATAGATACTTTTGATGCCGACAAATTATACATTCTTGACGCTGTAATTGTAAAATTGGATACCGTCGCCTACAGGTTACTAATATACCAAATGCTTTGCCGGATGTAATCTTAAGTGACTCTTAAGTGTGTTTTAATAAATAAAAAAAAACCAATATAAAACAATGTTCCCCAAAAAATCAATAAAATCACCGTCTGCAAGCCAACAACGTGTTGAGATCAACGCAATTGGGCATACACTATGATAGTCCACTTAAGTAGGAAATAAGCGATAGGAGTAGTCTGCAGAGAATTCTCATTGCAGCAACAATTAAGTTTACCACATTGTTGTAATGTCATCGGATATTCATAGTAACCCACGAATCGTTTGAAACGGAATTGAAATAAAAAAAAGTTATATTGATTTTTTCAAATATCATGGTGTTTTTACCACTCTTGATGTTCATTATTTTATTTTTATGAAATTACTGAACTACTTTGTTATAGTTTGTTATAATTATGTGGTACGTAGGTAGACCTGGTTTGTCACAAACACAGGATCGTGTCCTGTCAAGTCGAAGGAATTTTAATGTGATCGATCTCTGTATTACCTAATCAACATCATCCACAGCCTGATTTCACCCACTGGTGGGTATAGGCCTCCCGAAGTTTGTGCCATCCACCACGGTCCCGTACTAGTCGCATCCATTGACGCCCCGCGACGCGTACTATGTCGTCGACCCACCTTGCAACTTGCACTCTGTATTAATAATTATAAAAAAAAAATTGTTATTATTATGATTTATTTGTTTTATGAATTATACCATACTGTTCTATAATGAAATTCAACTAGATAATAGTATTGTGTGATTTAATCACTCAACTATGCACGCGAAACCGTTTGGAGTAGATGGAATTTTAACGCATAATTCCTATTTTAGTACATAAAAAGAGGACACTCCAGACAAATTGGAAAGGATCCTGTTTGCAAATTGCAAATAATTCTTTGTACTAACGGCTAATGGGGATGGATAAAAGATGTTTTCATTTGCATAATGAGAGCCACTTTCGCGTCTTTTCTTCATTTTTTCAATGACTTCTTTTTGTCCTCGCCTCGCTCAAAGGACAGTGTTTCTTGATTCCGTCGCATTCAGGCTGCCCTTAGACATAATCGTTGGATTGCCTATTTGTTTCCATGCACAATGGGAGTACTTTGCTTTCATTTTGATATAGTGCTTCTTGCTTTACAATGTCTGTATTATATTTTTTACCTCCGGTGCAAAAAGCGGGGAGTTATAAGTTTGAAGTTTTTGCGTATCTGTGTAGTCTCTCCGTATGTATATGTCTGTGGCACTGTAGCTCTCAAACGGATGGACTGACCGCAAATATTGAAGACAGAGTCTATACGGAGCCAATCGAATCAATTGCAGCCTTAAAACTAAGAGATTAACGAAATAGACCCACCATTTTGTCAAAAAGTGATTAAAAACTTTGATGAAAGAATCGACATTTGTAACTGTGGTCGTGGTGGACATTTATCAGATATCATTTTTCATTTATAATTGGCAAACCCTACTTTTTTTTAATGCAATAATAATTTGAATCACTGTCATCTATATTTATTGTTTTATTTTGATTTACAAAACAACTTCTTGTTGAAAAACACTTTATATGCATATAACAATCCTAATGTATGTATGTATAATATTACTGAAAGAAACATTCTTTTTGAAAGATAATATACTAGCAGACCTTGTGATGGAGTTCGGGAGAGCATTCTAGAGTTGAATCGATTGTAGAGTAAAGGAGTCAGTGTCAGTTCAGTGACAACGACGAGAAATTAAGAGACTTCAAGATGGCAAGCAGAATGTCGTGGTTTACCATGTTAAAGGCGTTGGAGAAGCCGACGAGCACGATAGCAATGACCACCTGCTTCTCCATGCCCAACCAAATGTCTTCGACAACTATGAGTAGGGCTGTTGTCGTGCCGTATCCCGGACAAAACCCTGATTGAAAAGGGGTACGAAGTCTGTAAAAAAATGTGAAAGAAGATACTTGTTGATGAACAGCAGATTCTAAGATTTTAGAGAGAAAAGGAAGATAAGAAATAGGCCTAAAGTTATTTAGTTGCACTAGAGAAGACATTTTTGCCAAAGGTATAATAAATACATTACGCCAAACACGAGGGAAATTACCATGATGTAAGGAGAAGTTGATGATATGAACAATAGTAGGGAGAACTTGATCAAGAATGTTGACAATCATCTCTCTGCTCACCTCATCGTATCCTACAGCTTTAGATTTTATAGAGAATATAATTTTTCACAAATTGTCAGTTGTTACTGGGGAAAAAGAGAGGAAAGCTGAACAAGATAGAGGCCTGGAAGCAATACCACGTATAGTGTTAGCTTTAACGAAATGATAAATGGAAAAGGTAGACGAAAAGTGGTAGTTGAAATCGTTAGGAGTAAAGGGGTAAGTGTCTGGTTGAGCAGAACATTTATCCAAGCGACGATTTCTGAGGAACTTCCATATATTATCCGAAGAACAATTAGAGACGTTATTATGAAAGTATTGACGCGTAGCTGCCCTCACCACCCTATTGCATCCTATTATACAAGCAGTCTTGTACAGATACCAATTAGCCTCCGATCTATCGCGCTTGAAAAACCCGAAACAATCGATTGCGTCTAGTCATAGCCATAGGAACGCCTTTGCTAATCCAAGGAGTAGGAGTCCGCTTAACTATAACAGCCTTTAGTGGGGCATAGACATCGTATAGTTTGATCAAACACTGGTTAAGGTTGAAGATTTAACCGGGATGGTTCTTACTTATGTTTGATGAGCATTTGTTGAACTATTTAAAGGTCATCAGCTTTTTATCAGTTGGTGTAGGTATCGCCGTCATACACTGAACACCTATTTATTTAATTTCCACTTGTCCGATCGAGTTCAAATTCGGTATACTATGGAAATCCGATGGCATTACAATAATGTAACCTTGATCTGATGCAGCAACCAGGACAGGCTGCAGACTACCAAACGCTTCAAGTACTTACAATAGATTTATCGAATTTGAGCTCATTAAATAGATTTAGACGAGTTGTTACGGACGGTGACTTTATTGAACTTTTAAAGAACATTATTTTTTATCGGAGCTTTTATTATTTGAATTTAATATATAATACATACAATTTTCGTAAGTACATAAATATTCGTTTAGTTTTTATTAAGATTTTATAGTAGAAACAAGTTATCTCCAGCGTATATTAATAAAATGATCTACTGCTCTAATACGTTCCACCAAGGAAAAGAGGTCTCCGAGGCTATTTGATTCATTCACATCAATCTCCACAAAGGACAACTCTTATGACGTCTATAACATCCACAAAACGCATTGAGCTCTCATTGGATTACACTGATTCAATAGTGAAACGTAGAATGGTGAATATACCAACTAATTATATTCCTTTAGTTTGGTTAATAGACAATTTTAATTAGACAAACGCGCTACATCGACGGACACATCGCCACTTGACATCAGGTAAAATTGCGGCTGAGTTGGCAAACATTTTTTTGTGCAACAAAAATGGCTTTCTATAGCTGCCCTACAAAAAACCGTCGACAACACACGGTACCGATGCAGAAATAGATAAGGACAGGTGGCAGTTCTCCTCTGGATGAACTCTTTCACAAGGAGCTCTACTGCTACTAAAATATTTTTATTAGCTTATAAAATCATAAATAATGGATTGATGGACTTTAAACTGATGAAGAAAAACCGTGACAAACTTTTACAACTAACGACAGTATAAATCTTAAGCTAATTTGATTTGTAGATTTATATTCATATGTGAATACACAAAAATTTTTTTGTGAATACACAAAAAATTGCATTCGTGAGTGAAACTGGTAGCCGATATAGGTATCGATGAAGCGAATAATTATTATAATCACCTATTAAAATCTTATCAGATATGAAGCTCCGGCAAGTGAAAGACTTCTAAAATGTCATTCTTGAATCATTTTCCTTAAACTTTAAATTTACGCCGTAGCCACGACGACCGTCTAAGGACAGAGCACAAGACCAATTCAACTGCGTTGTGGGGTGAGAAAGGGAAACGTCACCTCTCCGAAACTGTTCACTAACGCGTTGGAGGATCTCTTCAAGATGCTTGAGTGGAAGGGACGGGGCATCAATATCAACGGGCAGTACATCTCACACCTTCGATTTGCAGATGATATTGTCATTATGGCGGAATCTCTGCGGGAGCTCGGCGAGATACTAAACAGCTTAAACGTAATAATGTAATAATGTAATGAATATTACAGCGAGTACGTCTCAGGATGAACCTGGACAAAACGAAAGTTATGTTCAACGCACATGTGACCCCGGGACCTGTAACCGTAGGTGGGGCTATTCTTGAGGTTGTGCACAATTACGTCTACCTTGGCCAAAATATCCAGCTTGGCAAACACAACTTCGGGAAGGAAGCCGACAGGAGATCGTGGAGCATGTCTGTAGGAGGGTAGATCGCCGATGGAGCGACTTGTTCTGGAGTGGCGTCCACGTCAAGGAAAAGTAGTGTGAGACGCCTTGCGGCAAGATGGGATGGGGATAGGTCGTCCGACCTAAGCGAGGTGGCCAACAGTGGCTGGATGCAGGCGGCACAAGGTCGGGAAAGTTGGCGTGCTCTAGCGGAGGGTGATGTCCAGCAATGGATGCGTGTAAGCAGATGATGAAACTTTAGATTATATATTTTAATATAATTATCTGATATTGGATAATGATAAAAATGTAATCCTGAAATGCAACTTTTGAGGAAAATTAAAATGGCCCTAATAGCCAATTTTCCATAACATATTTTGATCAAAAATATAGCTCCTTTGATGCGTATAATCATATTATTAAAAATACAAATTTGTATAACTTGAAATGAAAGTATTTTTTTTCGGATCTCAGATGAAAATTATATATATGGTTTTCTTAAATAATGTTCTACCAAAATCACCCACCTTCGATGGTTTAAAAACAACTGCAATTCTGTCTCTGCACATAAAGCAATCCCGAAGACGAAAAAAACAAAAGAATACCAAAACACTTTAGTTCAAATGCCGCCTTTTTCTTTTTTTTTAAATAAGCTGTACAGGTAGGTATTTTTAATTCTCGCAATCAGAACACTGGGCAATTGGCTCTATGAGTTTTATTTTTGCCTGTTTACATATTCATTATTAGTAGGTAGATTTAAAAGTTTAGAAAAGATGATAGTAATGGATTTTCATACTTACTTGCAGGCCTTAGCCGGAAAGAAGTTGCATGGTCTATAAATGACAAACTTTCCGTGTTCGTTTTTTGAAAGTAATGCATACATTTCCAAGCACGTTTGAGGAAAAATATTTTTTCGGATCTAAATCTACACACTACTAGTTCCTTCTAAAGACAGCAATCAGTCATGTCTTTGCCTTGAAAGTTTTTTTAATGCGTTTTGATTTCCCATTAAATCAAATAACAAAACTAAACTCTCTCTTTCACATTAGGAACTCGCTAATACGATAGAGTCCTGCACATAAGGCAAGCGCTCTCCCAGCTTGGTTTCAATGTTATTTACACACGTCCATGGTCAAAGCAGTAAAAATATTATTTAATACCTCGCTGGGTAAAAATTCCGCCTTTGATTCTATTCATTCTTTAAAGCAAGGACCAAAACAGGTAACCGTTGCTTGTTTTTCAGCGTGTGCAAAATTGAACACAAACTACAAGCACATACGATAGAATTCGTGACTTGTTATTTTTATCGGTTACAGGTACGTAGTCAATTCTACCTTATCTACATACATTTTGTGTTCAATTTTATGTCTGAAATGGTAAAGACATGAAGTTTACATAGGGCTAGAGTGAACTAGCTCTAACGTCTTCTTCAATAGACGATTATTAAATTACTTGTTTCCTAAGTAAATGTGGAACTTTGAAATGTGTTAGCGACATCGCATGACCTGGCAGAATTACTAAAATGATATTACTAAGCGTAATAGTTCTCTAAAGAATGTCTAAGCAGCGAATCTCTAAACGAATTGTATTCGGGCCCACGTTGTCACATGATTATTTTAATGTCGAATATAACCCCTGAGAGATACATAAGAAAAAGTCACCGCTGAGTGTCGGATGTACACCCGAGGTTACTAAGCTCCTATTGGATCTCTATTTTTTTGTGTTCTGCTTTAGGCAATCGAATTTGTGACTTTGTAGTATGAAGGTATGGTTTGCTTTAGATTTTTAACTAATTTGTCTGCGCAAAACAGAAGAAAAAATAAATATTATTAAAAACGAATATTTCATAAATCTTATGAAATTCGAATACTTCATAAGATTTTGTGGGGTTGAAGAGCTAGAAGGTCGGGGTGGAAAGAAACTGAGAATGTTAGAACGTGGTAGAGTGAGCAATGTAAGGTGAATATAGGAAAAGATGGAGACACGGAGTTGGAGGCTTCTGCCCTCGACTCTTGGTGACTGAGGACAGAGGTACAGAACCGGAGAATAGCGAGGTTGTAAGCTAGATAGCGGCTGTAGAGAGGAACCAGAGCGCAGCGAGGAATGATGACGAAACGGCGATGGTAGTGCAGCAGCAGTGAATTATATCGCTTTGTACTCAGAGGTGGAGTTTTCTTCATCTTGAGCGTCGGCTTCAGTTACTCCTGCCGCTCCAAACTCGCTTGGTGAAGGTGAGGCACACAGTCCAGGTAGGAGGAGCGTAAACGTGAAGACCAGGATTAGCGTGAGGTAATCGAGGAACTGGTCATCAGGCAGGCGCGTAAGCGCAGTAGAAGAAAGACTAGGTGTAGGGCTTCGAAAAGGTGAGACTTCGAATATTTATTAGATATGGTGAAGACCAGATGCCTCCGAGGTCGGTACAAGAATGACGAGCGTTTGGTAGAGCGAGAACGATCATCGAAATTCGAATAGCTAAGTTTGAATTTTGAGGAGCCAAAATGTAAGCAGCTAGAAGCGGAAACGCTTTTAATGCTAAGATTGCATATCAAAGGAAGAATAATTTATAGGATAATCTATGGAAGAATAGATTGTAGAGGGGTAACACATCTGTCAATCAATGTCAACACATAAAAATATTATATACGAAATAAATATGTATAAACATGGTATAAACAGTGAAATTGATCCGGAGATCAGACATGAAAAGTGAATAAATGTCAAAATGCGAGAAATAGCTGAAAATAGAAAATTTAAGTAATTTAGACACTAGTATTATAACAAATATTAGTTTCAGGAATCAGGAAAAGTGAGGGAGTTTCCTAGAAAACTTATAATGAGAGAGATGAAGATGAAGGGGATCCGTAGTTTCACACTACAATTTGTATGTGAAAAACATTACGATTTTTTGAATAGCAAAAATGATGTTTTCAAGGTCTTGATATTTTGCGAGGTATTTTTTATTTGACGTGTAGTCGGTGAAAAGAGTACTTTTGTTTATCAATTACTCATCCAGTGACTATGTCAATAAAAAGTCCTCCTCTATTGTTTAAAATACGCTGTAACAATATATACGTGAGGCGCACTATAAGTTTCCGAAATGAATAAGAAAAAAATACTATAAATGGCCAGAAATGAATTTATTGTTCTATAAATATTCTATCTCAAAATATTCTCCGTTAGAGTTAATGCACTTTTTCATACCAATGAACCAATTTTGAAAACATTTATGCCACTCCTCCGTGACAATCTCTGAAACATATATTTCATACTCTTCGACAGCTTCTTCAGGTAATGAAAATAGTTGACCTCGTAACTGCTTCTTAATTTTTGGAAATAAATAAAGGTCACAAGGTGCCAGGTCGGGACTGTAAGCGGGATGGCTCATAAGGTCAACGTTGTTTACCTTCAAAAATTCATTTGTCTTGTCTGGCCGTGTGAGAACTGGCATTATCGTGGTGCAAGATGATACGGCATTTACGGTTATTTTTACGGACTTTGCTGATAACTTCCGGCAAACAAATGGTCGTGCACCAATTACTATTCACGGTACAACGATTCTCCAAAGCAACAGTAGCCACGTGTCCAGTTTATTAAAAAAAGAAGCAATCATCCGCTTAGAGGCACTTTGCACGCGCGCCACTTTGGTTGGTTTCGGCTCAACTCAAAAGGTCCACACGCTTGATTGCTGCTTTGTTTTGGGATCGTAACTATAAATCCATGTTTCGTCACCTGTTACTATGTCCCACACCAAATTTGACGCCCCTTCGTTGAATCTGGTAATTGTTCAGGCATTAAATTCGTCAGGCGTCTCATTATCGAAGCTATAATACAGGACATTTGACAACTAAGGCCCAAGAAAAAATTATTTACAAAATAAATTCATCGCCTCATAACTGCATCAGTATTATTAATTAAAACATCATATTCGGATAGGGCTATTCACGAGGAAAACAGTGATATATGATTTGTGTAGTAAAATTGAAACCTAATCAAAACCTATGCACTTTTCTGATGCAGTTGCATGCAAAAATGCATTTTTGCATAATTGCAAGACACTTAAAGGGATCATCGTCATTTTAGCGCCATGTATACAAAGCGTTAAACAATAAAAAAATCTCAATGGTATCTTTTTCACAATAAAATTTAGCTTATTTTGAATACTGTTGTGTGTAAGAAAAAATGAACTATTTTAGTTTAGACCACTATTCTTGAAACACTGCAATTTTTTTTCAAACGCAGAGTTGATAATCGGACTTCAAAAGCCAGAAACGTCAGTTTGTACAAACAAATATACGTGATTTATCCTTATTGTATAAATAATAACCATAAATAATAATATTGCACTGTAAACTACATAGCAATTAACAAGATCTTCTAAAACCTAATTGGCAACCCATTGACGCTGAGTTACAGGTTCTTTTTTGTTATCATTAAAATATGAAGATTTTATCTTAATATTCTTATAAAAATGACAAATTTATTATCAAGAGTACATTTTGTTTTTGAATTCCTGTGTCCTGATCTTTTCTTCTTAATCTCTCCACAATCAATTAGTATACAATTAGTAAACAATTAGAATAGTTTTAACGAACATGTTAAAATAAATCATGTGACTTCATGTGAAAAACTTTTTCCAACGAATTGCAAATCAATTGAAATGGTGAAAAAAAAAGGAAAGTACTCGACTGGGTCGTATTCTACAATCGAGATCTCATCCCATTGAGTTTGTTCCGATGTTTGAATCACAGTATTTTCAAAAGTCATTTATTTTTCTTATCGTCGTCTGTGAGTATCGACTCTCCACCGGAGATTCGATATTCTACGTATTGGTGTTGCACCGTGGTTTGTCGATATAGGGGAAGTATTAAGAGGGAGTAGTATGTAAGATTATCGTATTGGGTAATAGTTAAGAACATGTGCCTTTTCCTTAAAGTATCTGTATAAGAGTTTTACTTATTTTATTTTACTTGCATTATTAAACGCAGTGCTAGTTTTACAGTATTTTTATTGAACAATTAAAACAATGTCAATGCTTCCATGTAAGACAGTGAAATGAGCAAACACCATTGCACCTATATAAGCACTTAATTCACTTAATACAAAGTTCTATGTGACAAGCCGGTATTCTAAAATTAGCTAATTTATCTTTTGAAAATTTGACGTTTTACCATTTTTATCTTATTCCCTTAATCCCTTTTAATTTGATTTACTTTTCTAATCCTTCCATACAGCATCGCAGTAATAAAAAATAATAGCGAGACAACTTGTTATAATTGAAACATTAATCTCAAGGAAGATCAAAAAAAAATAACACCAGATACTAAAAGAGTAAATATTAATTCCAAGCACTTCAAGTAATGTATTAACATCCGATAAGTTCGACAAGTAGGGTGCTTGTAATTATCGATAAAAATTGCACATCACTATTCAAGTGGCTCACTGAAAATGTGATTCATAGGGACAATAAAAAATAATACAGGGCATCGAGAGCCAATCAGACTGACGAGTTCATTAGCAGATAAGTATCAGAAAAACTTTGCCGACTTTGGCGATAACGGTTCTTTTTTATGACGAAACCTGAATTTGATAAACGCATATAATCTTTGTTGATGAAATTAAAAATATTCGAGTTCTGCTCTTATTGAGAACTTATTACTAAGTACCTTACATGGTTTAAAAAAACTGCAGAAATGCCTTTGTGGTCAGAGCGAGAGAGAGAGAGAGAGAGAGAAAGAAGCATAAATTACCAAAGGAATCAAGTTTTTACAGTAAGACTTTTTGTAATTCGCGAATTTACATAGCCATGGACACCACTCATTATTATTTTAATAGGGAAAATTATGACTTAATTACTTAAGGTATGTACCTATGTACTTTAAGTAATTAAGTACAATGAATTTATAACGCAGAGTAATTACAACCAATTACTTTGAAAAATATAAAAGGAGAACGTTAAATTTTCTATAAATAAATAAGGTAATCTAATATTATCGGCCCTATGCAAACATACATGATTGTATGGTTTAATCCATAAAACATGTGGTAGAAACCCTATAAGGAACATATGAACACACAGCAAATATCAACAACGAGGGAGCAATAGGCCTCCATTTAAATAATTAATGTTGGAGTTAAGCTGAGGCCAACCGTTCTGGCGAGGTGACCGATTTTTGATTCAGACGTTGGTATCCTCTACCGCAAACGAACAAAATGCAAATCCATCCTTAGCACCCCGTTAGAGAGTTGCGTGCTTACAATAAACATAATGTTCAACAAAACCTTAACGGAGAAATTAAAAACCTTAAAATAGTTTTCCAATAATTTCTCACTTTACATCAAATAAAAGATATTTTGAAATTCCCCCATCCAATTCCATTATACTTAATTGCTATGTAAAATTTCAAGTTATGAAATGATAAAAAAAATTATGAGTTTCCCTCCAATATTTATGCCTTATCATCATTAACAGTCCGATGATATCACCTGCACGTTTAGCCATCTCATACTACTTTCTGTTCTGAGCTGCTTAAATCCATTTTATAACTTTGGACTTGGACATGACGCCGCGCCAATGGGAAATATCTTTGCTTCTTTGTAAATATTCTTACCTATTGACATCGGGATTACAATCATTCGCTTGTTCTCAATGTTGGCGACGAATGATTCAAAAATTGAGACCCTGTGGTTGTGGCCGGTAAGGCCGCAGGCTAATAGCCATTTGGGGACCCGAGGACTTACTTTATTTAGCCAATTTCTTGCCATTTGTTACCCAATGGGTATAAATCGAGGCGAGGAACATTTTGTTGTTCCTGCGCTGAATTAAAATAAGTCGTGAAATGTTACGCTAGGGTAGCGTATAGGAATAAAACGAATATTCTTTCCAAATATATGTATTTCTTTGCTCTTTTGTGTCAAAACAATTTACTAAATAGTAAACATTCTAGTTTTACAAATATACAAGCAAGTGACCACACATATAAATAGGTTGGTGCATTGTTTGTTTAGCTAGTCATCAGTCACATGAAGCCTGGCTTAAGCGATAATCAACCACACACAAACATAGATTTGGTTACAAATTCAATTATAGTTGTGTTCTCAAGCTTGAGATGTAACCCTGTCAATATTGAGGCGGGGGTTATTTGGGCAAATTAATCCATAATAACAATTAAAGTGGATTTAATGCCTATAGTGATAACACAAAATCATTTCCTAATGGAGAAACAATTATTAGTACAATACTAATTCTCAGGACTGTTACGCCATAAAAAATACTGTGTGGCCTTAAAGAAGCAAAAACCTTAAGACCCGAAATAAGAGTCGCCCTCATCTCTCTCAAAAACAAAAGTTTGCGTCAATATTGTAATTTATTTTCTGCAGTTTGTGTGTTACATGTACAGGAAAATACATACAGTCGTATTACGGAGAAATCTTGTAAAATTTGATAGAATACTTTCATAAAACATGTATCATAGAGGACTTTTTTGTAATCGTTTGCTATTTATAATGCCCATACCCATTATATTGCAAAATTAAACCAAGTTTAAGTAAAGGTATCTAACTGAGTGACAAAATACTTTCGTAGATTTCTCATAGATGGCGCTACGGCTAAAAAATCTTTGAAAAACCAAATACAAAGATACGACAACAAGCACATAGAAAAATTCGTGAGGTCCGCTGGTTCGTTCTGTGGCTTAGTAGGTATAGCGTGTGGCATGGTATGCTAGAAGGCGTCGATTCGAATCCGGCCGGATCGAAGGAATTTTTTCTGAGTGTTCGATCTTTGGAAACAAACCAGTGGAGTAATTTTACATAAAAAATAATTTAATACCAATTCAATAAAAATTTAAACCAAGTTTGTTCACAGTGCCTGCAGGTAACTAATTTTTTGGTTTAATATTGACAAAATAGAGCGTGACAACCAAAAGGTACTTGACTTCAGTACAAGCGCTTATTTTTAGTCGTCACATTTGTTACATCAATTTCCTTCTTCTTTTTGACTGTTGACAATTTTAGGATTTCGCAAGTATCGAGTTTTCTGCTTAGTAATTAAAAATAAAAATAAAAATAACATCACCATTTGATGATCAATGGAAAAATTGTGAAATATTACATTTTTTAAAATTTTCAACCATTTATTTTGGTAGGCCAATTTGGGCAGGCCAAGGGTCGGCAATACAGCCTCTTTATATGTATATTAAGTAGTATCTTCTTGTTTTGATGGAAAAGGCGACAAGAACTTGTTCTTATATAATTCGTTTCATATGTTATGGAGGGTTGATAAAATAATGTATATGAACGTGTATTTCGGCCCATGGTTATGTGTTCTGGGCTTAAGGGTTTTCCTTTAATAGGCTTAGGTCTGCATCAGGCTAGGGTATTTTTTAGGAATTGACATTTTTCGCACTTGACACTATCAATGCAACAGTGGTGTAATCCACATTTTTTTTCTACAATATTACTTTGAATGATTCTAAAGTACATGGTTCAATGCTTAGCCGTCTGCTTGCCTAGAGTTGCTTTTGCGCGCTACCGCGAGACTTATGCCACTTTCCTTGTAGATTAGCTTTTTTTAAACTCACGCTCACACTCTGCCCATATTTACACCGTACCGTAACATTGCCGTTACTGCTATTTGATTACAATAACGGAGTGGCAGCAATTTCATACTGCCTCTAGCGCTTAACATTTGTAGTTTCCTTTTTACAAAGATTTTTTTTATGATACTATGTGAAGGGACGAACAAGTCGTGCGCCTGGTGGTAAGTGATACGCCTGTCCATAGCTGTTGCAATGTAGCTCAGAGCTTTAAATCACAAAGATAAAAGAGGCACTGCCACTGCGCCCGTCACTCTGAGATATAAAATGACAAGTTCCATGTGCCTGTAATTTCACCATTGTCCTTACACTTATCGGTAACCGTGTCGGTTTCGATACACAGTAATGCTCGTATTACTGCTTGGTGGCAGACATAGGTAAGGCGGCAGTACTTCCATGGATAAACTCTTTCACAAGAAGCTCTACCGCTACTGAAAGGTTCTTTATAAAGTATAGTTAGATGTAGAGTCATTGGATTTTCTCGATTGTTACATTTTGGAAATGACACTATTTTTTTTCAGATCTAAATCGCATACATTTTCATACAAACCAACTTTTAGGGCCCATTACAAGTCCCATGAACATGGATGACCCCAGTCATCACCATTTCTAAAGTATGCCTAAAGTTAATCTAGATTTAATAACATTTTGCTAAGATTGCAATTTTAATTATAAAGTCAAATTAATAATGTACATATATACTAGTCGCCTCATGTGATCCACGCTCTCTGTCTGACTTGAGCTAGTGTCAATTTTCTGTTTCAATTGGTTAGAAAAATGATTATGATCCACTCCTTGGTTCCCTTTCACGCCTGGGATAAGGAGGTTAATTCCCAATTTATTACACATTCTCATTGACTTACAAACACATTCTGTACGTAGTTAACGAGATTTTTTGCTGGTAAGTGTAAAAACTATAATAGTAGCGACAGCGCTAGTCGTTGGAAGTCCAATTTCAAATTAAAATGATACCCTAAAAAATAAATCATACTCAGTCGTGTCTGACAGAACCACTCAAAATATAGTCATTGGTCATTCAATCGCTTATGCGCCTTTAACGTATCGAATTTTTGGAACAGCGAATGTATAGATTCGTCAAAAATGAATAAGAGCATTTTTATTTTGAGATCACCAAAGTTTTAATACAAACGAAATTGATAAAATGTATTAAGTGAATTTACAATTTTTAAATTTAAAACATCAACAAGGTGAGTACTTAAACATTCTAATCCTAAATTGCCGGACGCAATTGAAATATGAACGTTAAAAACCTATTTTAAGCTGTACTTAATACTTTCAAACTTAATTGTAACGCTTTGGCGTTAGCTAGCTAGTGGGTTAATCGTGTAAAGGAGATGGAGCATTCAGGGCCTAATTGTGGTAAGTTGAGGTATAGTTTAAAATAGGGGTTATATTTTTCTATTTCAAAATAATACGCAAAAAATAAACCAACTGTCAATCTATAAAATGAGAAAGTTAAAATTACTTAAGGTCACAGACAAAATAGATCATTGATTAAACTGTAATGGAATAATGTGAATGAGTCTAAACATTAAAGGTTGAAAAATGCTAGCACCACATGATTATTTATTATGATACCAAGTAACGGGATGAACAAGTCGTGCACCTGGTGATAAATAACATACACCTGTCAATAACAGTTGCAGTGTCATTCAGAGCTTTAAATTACAAAGATCCGAGGGGCACTACTATTACGCCCTTCACCCTGAGACATAAGTAGACAAGTCCCATGTGCCTGTAATTAATATCTAATAATAATTAATATATATTACAAATACTTAATAATAATTATTATTACAAATTCTTATTAACATACATTATTATTTTTCTTTTTCAATTTATGAGTGAACGAAGCGTTTGAAATTATAAAACCGCAACGAATATTGAACGGACACACGATACTCAAACGAACGCTTGATCCAGCTGTGCCTTCGGGCTTAGATTCGAACGCTCGTTTGTAGCGCCGAGCACGTGCTGCTTTAGCTAAAAATTAAATAAACATAAGTATTGGATACTTCATTTTATTTTTAACATAATTGTAATACAGAAAATTAGAAAAACGAACCGAATGTAGCCGACATGCAAAAAGCGCAGGTGACGGAAGAAATTCAAAGCTCACACGGCAATTTGTTGTCTTCGGTTTGTTACGTTATTGAATGCGTTTTGTTTGTTGATGTTACGTTACCTACATTTCACGTTGTGTAGTGTTTGTGTTTTCTGTGTGAGTGTTGAGTGATACAAACTTACAAAGATGCTTTGGCATTCATTCAGTGCTCGTGATTGGGTATTACTGGATATCAGCAGGCGACCGACCGGCTGATAAATCGCGGTGCAGAACAACCAAACAAACAAAATTACTCATACGATGCAAAAAAAGATTCATCAAAACCTATGGCAGACATGTGAGACACAATCACAAAAAAATACAGGATGACCCTGAAGTCATTAGAACTGTGGTGCTGGACGTGAATGGAGGAAATAAAATGGATTGTGAAGAAGAAAAATGAATATATATCTCTTGATTTGAAGAAGTTTTAAAAAGGGCTAGGGAACACACAAATCTTTTAAAGGCGAAGAGAACAGAAGGGAGAAAATATTTGGATATATGTTACGTAGTCAGGAATTTGTGAGATTTTCAATTGAGGGGAAGATAAAAGAAAAAAGATAAAATAAAGAGAGGAAAATCAAGAATGGCGTACAGTGAAAAAATAAAGAAGAACGTCAAAGTCAGCAGGCATAAAAAGGTCAAGGACCTAGCCTATGAGCCGTGAGAAGTGAAGGAGTCTGTACCGACAAGAGCCTAGAGCCTCTTAAAAATATTGATGATGATTATTTAAAACGAAAAATGTTGAATATCTATAATAAATCATAGGCTATTTCGCAATTATGTCAGGAAAATTTCATCTTATCGAGTTTTCTTATTAATTGTAATAGATTATGGTCAACAAAATCATAATTTAAATTTTTACCTATGTATACGGACTTAATTAATTAAATAAATTATATCACAAAGTTGTGACTTTTTCGAGTTATGAAAAAAATACTTAATTCTTGTGACTCAATGCAGCTGTCTATGCTTACTATGTTGCGTTTTCTAAAACATATGCTGCTGCGTTTAAAGTGCCATATTGTTTCATCGTCGTGTTCGAAAATGCGAAACTAGAAATTTTGCTGTAAAATATTGCTAAGTTGTGAGTCCACGAATGTCAAACCTAGGTAAGATATGGGCGCCGTGCTGACGATGCTCCAGCGGAATGATAAGCGAAATAAATGAGATATCTCCTTGCCGGGACGGGCCCGATAGCGGATGAATTGTGAACGACCATTGTCGCTCCTTGTTTTTTGTCGTTGTTTGCCAAGGTTTTGCATGGAATTTATACAGGTAGCTTTGTTTTGTAACTAGTTAGCTACTAAGTTTATAAAGAAAGTTACAGTAAGAAAACATGCGAGCGGTTTCTTTTTTTGTTTGTTTTACCCGCCTAGCACATTCTTTGAGAAGAGGGAGGGAGTCAGGCACCTATGTACCATCACACACCCACACATACAGAGACACATATACGACAATTTATATTGATAATTTACAGTTACTTTTAATTTTCTTTCTGCGCAATGTGTAACCATGTCACATATTTTGTATGTGTAGTGAGTTTCTGTAACTGGCTTTTGTATTTCCTGTAGGACATTTCGTTGCCTTGGATGAATAGGGTATCGACTCAAAAATTTGGACATTTTATTTTAAAATCCAGTCTTTTTAAAAAGACGAGATCTTTCTAATGAACACATGAACGGTCATATAACAATCGGATTTAAAATGGCGCGACAGGCAGGGTAGTATCTCTGAACTTTTTGCACGTTTTGGCCCCAAACATTGAATAACACAGTCGTATTCAGTATTAGATACCAAGCTTAGTCGTCAAGACGTCGTCGTTCATCGAACAGGGTATTAAAATTAAAACACAGCACGTGTTCATTATAAGGTAAGTGTATTTAAAAAATATTTATTTCTAAAACGAACGAGATTATTTCAAGGTAATACCTTTTTTGGGATATTTTTTTCATTGAATTGTTATGGTAATCTACAGTGATGTTCCTCAAAGTTTTATCGAATTGAATATCATTCCTTCTTTCATTTATAAGTATTAAGCATGAATAGTTTAGGTAAAACTCTTTAATCGCAATTATTTTATGTCCAAAAGGGTAATATTATAGACCTCTCTGAACAATTTCAGGATTTTGTTAAAACTACGCAACTGAATAAGACTAAGAAGTATTCGAAAATACTGTTAAATATGTAGGCTTTAAATTCATATAGGTGAGGAGAACCATATAACAATACACGGTGGCTAAAATAATGCTGGAAGTAACTTTAAAATTGCTCTCCCGAAAAATCTGTGTTTTTGAGATAATACCCTGTTCATCTGAACCAAGGGTTTATAAAAGAAGTATAAAAATGATGTAGTAACTTTGTTGATTAAATAAAATAAAATGAGATAATGTTTCTTTTGTCACCAAACAGTTTATAGTAACAGCCTTTTACTTATTTCTATAATGCATTGGAATTTGTCAGTAATTCACGATAACTTCGTAATTCCTTGTCTTTAGATGTAGTATTTAAAACACTTAAAGTAAAATTACAGAACGCAAAATGTCTTATAAAAAATAATTGCAAATTATAAACTAATTACGTAGCTAATAAATATTTAGGACAAAATTTAGCGCTGTTTGAAATAATTAAAATTCTTTACTCAGTCTCGAATTTTACCTTTACTCCGCTATCGAAATTGCCAATCTGTTCAACAATATTAGGAAGAGGTCGGCCGCTATAAATTACGAGGCAATTTTTTCTGAGGTGCAAACCGATAAGGGTTTGGTACATTTAGAACAAGTCCAAAGTTTTCCCAACTTAATTTCCCTCCGGCTAACTTCTGGGAATCTCGCCGATAAATCTCATCAATTTGTTGGGTATGACTGGAGGGCGATCGGCCCTCAGGGCTGTGGCCAGACCTTTCTTATTGAATTACGTCAAACTCACGAGGGGTAGTCGGTTTGCCGCTATTTTTTCGTGACGTTTTATAATATTGAGAAAAATAAAATGTTTATAGCCTACTTCACTATTGGGGATAAAGAGGATTTTACTGTTATTGAAACAATATTACAATTTTTTTTGCACTAAGTACTTTTTTATTTTTGTGGTGTGCGTTTTTCAGATTGTGCATGATACTTGCAGTGGCAGTATTTTACAATTTAAGCAAGCTAATTTATGAAAATTAAATCGAAAAAACAAACAAACACATTTGATTTCACAAGGATACGGGTGGAAACAGGTATTTTCACAAAAACAAAATATTATACTGGATTGAAAATCATAACTGACGTCTCGCTGTTTCTAATTTCAGAAGAAAAATGATGTGTAAGTATTTTAAGTTTGTAATGCAATTTGTCGTTGGCGCGCTAAAGTTAAGATTTATCCCGGTGCGAGTTTAAGACAGCAGCGGGACAGCTCCCAGGTGCAATCTCTGTAACTATTGTAAGGAACAGAAATTTATAGTCCGGCTCTTGTAAGACGGGCTCACGTTACACCGGCGCGTCAACCATTATAAGAATTCCGAAATAAGAACTAAGCTAAATATAAATTTAGCTAAGTACATAATACATATAAATGTATTCTAACCAATATAGAACCTTCAATTTCTATTCGCCAGTTCCAAAATTTCAAAGGTCAGTCAAATCTGGCATATTACCGGAAGTTAATTTTAAAATATCAAGAGTATTGTAAGCAAAGTTAATTTCGCCTACGCAATGCGTAAGAAGAGTTGTCTGCGTTTTTGCGATATTTTATATATACATTTCTGGTTTTAAAACACAGGGCCAGCGGATAGGAGACGGGAATCCCTTGCCTGCATTGTGCATTGCACACATACACAAACCCAAACTCACGAGAGAAATAAATGTTAGCCATACAAATACTTGACCCGGCCCGGGAATGGAATCCGAGACCTCTGCGTGGCAGTCCAGCGTGGTAATAAGGAGGCAGTTCATCTATTCTATTCTATCTATTGATAGAGCTTAGCAACAGTTAAGTAAGTAATCTAAATGTAGGTTAGCCAAGTAGCGTTTCCATAAATCTCTGATATAACGCTTAAACAAAAAAGAACAGTTATCATTGTTATGGTCGTCTTGTGTCAACTGGTAGTAAAAAGAAACTGTACTCTTTTTTTTCCTATTCGGTGTAAACACAGTCCGTGGAACGTCAATTGCCGAATTTGGAATGCAAATTCGAGACTTGACGTCTGGACCGTCCCTCCGTACTTACCCGCGATTGGAGTCGACTTGTTTGCCCGTATACAAATACGAGAAGATTGGTGCTCTGCCAAGATTTACTTGCATTCTCACTGACTCAAGCGTGTATTTGATTAAATAGATAGAAAGTTAGAAATATCTAGTATTGTCGAACTGAAAATGGTTGTCCTTGTAAAAGGTCAAGTTGTGAGAGAAAACTTATTTCCTCTGTCATGAACTCATCAATGGTTACCAATACAATTTAATTAAGTACTTAGAAACGTAATACTAATCTAATTGTTGTGGTATTTATTTTTTATTGAATTTCACGATGTTTTACCATCGCGACATTAATATATTTTTTTGTGAAATAACTCCACTAATTTGTTATAATTATTAATACAAAGATCAAGAAAAATTCCTTCGGTCCAATAGGACTTGAACATGCGACCACGCTGTACCGTAGCCTCGCTCTACCAACTGAGCTACAGGTCAATTCAACAAGTCGACGAAATTCTTTTGTGTGTCTGTTATAGACATTTGTATTGGGCTTTTTCAACGCCTGTATATAATGTAATTGGTGTTTGTGTATTTAATAAAACAGCGTTCGATAATTAAAAATATACTCAAATATCATCTTAGAATATAAATTTACGTAACGATCGTCACAGTTTGAGCACCCATTATTACAAAAAGTATTGTGAACGTAAAAAAATTGAGAGCAATATCACTTTTGTTGAGAATCAAGTCTCGAAAATTGTATAAATAAAATGAAAATCTATAATAAGTTTACTCGAATATCGTCGTGAAAGTTTTTTACAAGTCATTTAGACTTGTAAAAGTGGAAGTCGTATCATAAATTAAAGTAATTTTATTTAACTATTTGCTAATGACGCTAATGGTTAAATGTCCATATATCCAATATTAGTCTATGCAACCAGTATAATAAATTGTACCTAAACATATTTGTGTATACGCATTACTACGTTTGGATGGCGGACCAGTGGGTGAAACGCTCGTTTACTCTGAACTTGAGGAGGGCAAGCATAATTGTGGCGGACAACTCCTTAGGTACAAGAATGTGCCGAAGCGTCACATGAAGAAGATAGATAGAAGAAGATATAGAGACTTCGCATTGGGAGCACTAGCCTGACAACCAGCCGGATTGGGGGGTATTGGTCATCATCAAAGTCTGAATTGAACCCGACCATTTGCGGTAATCAGATATAATTTTGAAAATGGTGTGCTTACATGCCTGCTGCATGTATGCTGCAAGCGCGAGGACCTTCGCCTAGAAGATGGGCTACATAAGCCACATGCGAGCCCATGACTGCCGCCTACATCGGAGCTGAAGTGGCAGCCGAAATCAGCTGGGAGTCTACATTTACACAATGCAAAGTAGTTTGCATTAACTTAGTTTTGTTTGTATTTGCGAAGTTGGGCCCTTGTTAAACATTTCGCTCTTCGTATGTGGCTCTAAGCCTGAAATTGATTTTTATTGCTAGTTTCACCACTTGTTGATCTATCTATGTATATAGTTGTAAGCTGTGTTCTTATCACGTGCACATTAACAAACACTTGCTTTATTTTTGAACTATGTTTGTATTATGTCTACTAAGTAGAAGTAAAGGTTATATAAATGAGCCTGTACCTAAAGATATATAACAAAGATTGTTATTACAAATTAACCCTTTCATGAACAGTCAAAGTCAAATAATCTTTATTTCCTATGTACCTAAGCAAATTACACTTGAAATAGTCATACTGATTAAACTCTACTGCTTATTCGTAAGGCAGTTTCCATTGAGGAGAATGAGCATGAAACGAGTTTCTTGCTCACTATTTTGCTTCGGGTTTAAACAAAAAAAAGGGGTTGCTCTTTGTAAATATAGATCGGAATACATTTATCATTACAATATTTAATTTAAACGTCTTAGATCGAGAATACCTGAAATAGCTAAACGGGTCACTACCACGGATTTTTGTCATCCAAGTACGCACAAGTTGTATAAATAACCTTGAGTATAAAGTTTTCGTTTCACATAGTTTTAAATCTCGTAAACGGCAAATTTTGAATATAAATCGGAATCTTATTATAGAAGCGTATACATTGCTCTTTAAATGAATTTGAGACTTTATGAAGACGGCTGTCAAGAACAGGTAGTTTATTTTTATGCCTCGTATTAATGTTATTATTTGTTTTCTTAACATAATAAATACACAAGAAAATAAATTTACTGTGACGTTAGTGTAAGAAAAGCAGTAGAGCGACAATGGAAAGCACTTGGAAATCGCACTGTAAAGCCCATATAGTTGTTTATTTTTGAGATCCATATAACGAAGCGGGGTACCCCGTACTATCATATTCTATTCTAGACATTAGAATGTCTAATTATATGGGTTAATGTTCAAGACATAAAATATTATGTCTATTATGTATATATATAGCTCATATTTAATCAGAGAATAAAAAACTAACGGTTCAGCAACCTTTGATATTGCTTGTACTATCTTCACAATGTAAAATTAAAAAATCTCTGCAAAACTCTTTTAGAAAAGGTACCTTTGAAGTCGTAGTCGACGCGTGAGCCGTTATTGCGTTTTGCAGTATAACAATCTTATTCCATTGCTCCGTGTCCTGAGTACGTGCTTTCAAGCCACTTAAGGCTTGAAACATACTGAAATTATGTTACAGATCACGGAAAGAAATAAAAAATTTGCTTTAGTGATCAGTGAGTTTAGTGCTTGATGTCTTATGTTCCTATTTAATGAAAATGCGAAATTATACCTTACGCCGAACTCAATTGAGACTAAATTGATAATCACTACTTGCAGGTTTCATACTATGGAACGACTTTTTATTATTCTCCCGATATTACCAGAAAAAGAAAAGACAGTCATAATATCTATGAGGCTAACTTTCATACGAATGTGTTCAAACTTCAAATTAACGCGAATAGTTACAGTTTAATATCGCTTTGAAGTTCTTCTAGACTGAAACCATTTTTTCTTAAACATATTAAATGGAAACAGTGAAAGGTGCGTGTCAGTATCTTTTTTCTTCTTTCTGGTGGTAAACGATACGTCTACCCAAAACTCAGTGAAAAACTGAGGGGCACAGCCATTGCAGCCGTCACTTTGAGACATAAAACTGACAAGGCCCATACGTCTGTAGTTTCTTCAGTATCCTTGGCCTTCAAAACCGGAACTCGGTAATATTCACATTACTGCTTGGCGGTATCTTATCAGATCGAATCAAAATAGTGTCCCGACCGACCCTAATGGGACAGTGCCTGTGTGTGTGTTTCGTATGTATTTACCGTATTGTACAATTAATGATATTTTTTATTATATAGCAGAAATTTACACATTGTCACTGTAGAGCGCACTGGTTTACGTCACCCTTAAGTATTTGTAGAATGTTGAGAAAAATATAATTGAGTGTAACATGCTATTGATTATAGGGATAGTCATTCTTCAAGTACGTCGATGCTCAAAATTATTTAATTATTTCGTTTTTATTAAGATATCCGACAGCTTCTTAAATGAAAGGTTTTTTCGATGAGCGGTCTAGATAAAAAACAATGTAATGATTATATAATGCTGCTAAATTTACATAATATTAAATAAAAAATAAGTATAAAAATGTATGTAATAAATAATGAATCAATACAGAGTACTAAAAAAATCGATCTTAAAAGTCATTCATCTCCTAGTTTGCCACCCTGAGAGGTGGAATATTTTCTTCAAATTTAAATGCAACTGCATCTGAGGTACCCTCTTTCGAACAAAAAAGAATCATCAAAATCGGTTCACAAATGCCATTATCGCGTAACATACATACAAAAAACAACATACAGTCGAATTGAGCACCTCCTCCTTTTTTAAGGCACATAAAAAAACTATTATATGATTGGACGAGTACTCTCAGCAACGATATAATTATATAAATTAACATCGTATAAAGAAAAGGGAAACCAAGACATAACAAAAACTATTTTTCTCGGTGTGTATTACCCCCTTTTTATACAATATTCATCTCCTTCTGAGAAATATTCTCATTGATAAAGCATAGCCTCTTTGATGTAGGCGTGCAGTCAAGCGAGAGGTACGTACTATAAAATTGCATGACTCTTACAATGTTTTTTCTTTGTAAACATTTTGTACATAATAAAGCAATTTGTTAAAAAGTTATATCAAATAAACAGAGTATAAGAAATGAAACAGCTTTTAAATTAACAACTATTGCTAAAATCACCTCGTCTGATACCGTAATACAATCCACACATGATACATATACCACACATCCATCCTTAGGCATTATATGAAATATGTATTTATCTAAACATATAGTTTATAATAATGTAATATTATTAAATTGTTTATGTATTACATTTTTTTGTTTTGTTGTACACGTAAGCCCGTTCTTTTGGTTACAGTGTCCGCATTTACATCTGCAGGAAGAAATTTATGTGAGAAATAAGCAGAAACTCTTGTTCCTTGTATTAATTGTGACTTTTTGTATTTTCTCCTGTACAATAAACTATTAAGTCATTGACAAAAAAAATGGACTACGCTGGACAAATGCGGGTTGGCGACTTTACACGTTTTCAAGGGTTGAGAGCCTTCTACAAGGTTTCATCACGATGTTTTCATTATGATCAGCGAAATATCTCGCTCCCTAATTAAACTAACATTCATAAAATATGTACGTTACGTACAAATTTGGCTAGAGCTATAAAAAATGCCACAACCTTACTTTTGAATCTATCCGACAAGATTCAAAAGTAACGAAGTGAATCTGCTGTTACCGTGCCAAAGAAGAATAAAAGAAAACAGCAAACGCTTTCATAAAAGTTTACACCTACACTATTACACTACCGCAATGGTCATGAAAATATCCCACTTTTATTATGAAACTATACGAGTGCTGTTGGCAATGTTTTGAATGTAGTCATTCTTAGATTGAACTGTATAACGACAAAACAAATATGAAGAAAAGTTAATTGTCAAAAAATCTACTTTTCTTCATTAAACCTGGTGTTCTAGACTTGAGTGAATTTTGTTTCTCTGGCATAGCCTTCTATATCCAAACATATATGTCACACAGAGCGACCGAAGTTTAGTCGTAATTACGAGTGTCACTAAGTGTGAGGCCAGACGAGCGTAATTTTGTGAGTTGTGAGTCGCGTATTTTGAGTTGCGTAGTTTGCGCTGCATTCGGTTTCATATAAAAGTACAGTTTGTTTCATACTATGACGCAACATGAGTTATCTGCTGGCTCACGGCCGTAATGACGACTGACTTTCGTTCGCATCGTGAGACGAGCTGGCGCGAGTCGAGGTAGGGGTGAGGGAAGGGGTCACTTTAACTTAAATGACTGTTATTATTAGTCTTTCCTCTGGACTAATGGCTTGTCTCATATTTGTATCTGACTTAGCAATAAAAGGTTTTACTAGGCTTAATAATTCTTGAAAAACATTTATTGGCTTGTTGATAGTACTTAACAAATTGATCTGGATGTTCACATAAATTTTTAAATTTACATTTTTTAAACTTTTTAAATTTTGGTTGAATAAAAAAAGCTACTGTAATAATACGAAAAAAAATCAACAATGAAACCTTCTATTATGAAGTAGCATATCAAATAAGTATACTAATTTGTATTATGAAGTAATATTAGTAGTTTTGGTCATCCATAAGCGACCACATTTTCTGTAAAAAATAAAAAGTTAAAAAAAAATATGGCTGGCTGAAACATGACTGAAAGAGACACATTACTACTTTGAAGCCTCTCACTCGGCTCGTTTTATTAACTTAGTGCGTGGTCCAGTTTAATCCTTTTAGTATGTAATAATTAGCACTTGTAGTCTGTGATAATTAACACGTTTGGTGTTGTCCGAGAATTTACAATAACCTTTTTTGTTTACATTTTAATGAAAATGCATTGTATAAATATTTACGAAAATGGTATGGATACATGCCATGAAATACCAAGAGTTTAATTTACCATTGATTGTAGTTTGTACACTTTTTCTCAAAAAAAGTACACTTTGAAACAATCGACGATAGTGTAAACGCGGTGTTACATACAATTTGGAAAGAAAAACAAAACCGATATCCACATTTCGAACTTTGACTGTAACATGAACACAAAACTTAATAATCTCAGGATATTTGGCAACGAAATCTAATATGCTAGTGGCAAAGTGCGAAATCTGCCAAGGCTTATTAAGGCTAAACCGCTTTTTACGATTTCTGTTTATCACGCTAAATCCACGCCTTGTTTGGACTGCACCCAATTGCTAGAATGCTTCGGCTTTTAACACATTTATTGTATTTATTGTTTGTAATTATGGTATAATTAAAGACTCAATTGAACAGAAGAAGGCGGGGTAGTTATTTAAGCACATTATCATGTATTCACATATGCTCATGTGTATATGTATAACCCTGAAATGTTTCATCGGAAACAAAAACGTTTTTTTGATAATTACTAGTACCGATAAATGTAACACGACATTCTGTATGTCTATACGACACACAAAACGGCCGTTTTAGGATTGCCGTGTTCTACTTATTTTCTTGAATTAAAACTTATAACCAAATATCTAAGCCCGTAGTCGTCCGCGACTGCCCCAGTGGCCCAACGGTTAGTACGGTGCGCGCTAGACGTGGTCCAGGATTCGATACCCGATATAACCCATTTGGAAAAAGGAAGGTGTTCAGTTTTGGCCCAAATTGTGTACCGAGGTGTACCTCGGTAAGTTGTAACTTATGTCTAAAAATTTCTAAAATTGTATACAAAAGGATCCATTCATTGAAATCTTTTTAATTTCAATAGAAATTGCTGAAAAATGTATCGTTTCGCAGTATAGTTTATTCTTATAATTCTACAATTATAAGAATAAACGTTACTGCGTCTGACAAAACGTACATTGTCGCGATTTCATGGCTGTCACGATAGCTAATAATCGGGTTCGATCAATGGGTTCGATTGAGAAAATGTCCGTTAAAAATAGCCAAAAGTCAGACATAGTCTAGATACTCCAGAGACGTGAAGCAAACGTAAACTAGATAGAAATGGAATAAAAAATGTTTATGACGTTGACGTGTCGACGTAATCATAAGTGACATTTAAATAGGGTTTAACAGGTTGGGCTTCCAGCCTTTTTTGCATCTTATAAGTTTCTAACAGCGGAGCTGAAGCAGTTGCTGTGACCGAAAACGGTCAGGAGAATTCAACAGCTTGGGACATAATCTTTTAGCCAACCTCTTTAGATATTCCAATAATAAATTTGTGGATATTTTTTTACAGACCTGCAAAAGACAATAAGACCTATTTTTCAATCATCCCGATAACTGGATACCTACCATTTGAAACATAGACATTGCCACTTATAATTAGTATTGCCAGTCATTTATAGGTTCGAACGATAATTTTGAGTGGTACACTTTATAAGATCATTGGGTACAAGTCATTAATAAATTATTTTTATTTTTTTATGAATAATATGTGATAGTACTTGAGCGTACATGTTTTGGGCCAAAGTTGTGTGAAAGAATAAACAGATCCTTTTGCTAAATTGATTCTAGTCTAGATGTTCCTGGTTGAGAACAGGTAATTGGTGTAGTTATCTGGCACATTATTATTATTGATTCTGCTATTTATTTTTGTCCGCACAAAAGCATTCTCAAATATTGTTTCCGTAGAAGGCATTGAACCGGAATGGTCAGCAGACAACGTCAAGCGTAGTTCAATATTCCATCGAACTTATAGTAGGCGTTGGAATTTAAGTACCACAATGTTCGTTCACAAATGCCGCCGGCTTTTAAAATAGGATAGTAGTTGCAAAGTAAGAAACATAAGAACAGTTAGTCTACTCCGTTTTAAATCGTTAACGATCAATATACATAATCTGTGTAACTTCTTTTTATCGTATGGATGGCATACACTATACTATTGTGTACAAATAAACTACCATTCATACGTTACGGCCCCCCAAACGGGGTTCCCGCCTTGTCGTGTCGGGCGGGCCCTAGTAACCGTGGTCGATTTCATCCCACGGTGAAGCTAAGAGGAACCCACGGGGCCGGCCGATGGTGGCAGGCTGGCTCGAAGAGGAGGGCGTTCCGCGCGGGGCTCGTCTGGTCAGCGGGACCACGCGGATGCGCGTTGGGAGGAGGGTCGCGGGGGAAAAGACGTGTCGGTGTGTCGTTGTCGCTCGTCCTGTCCTCCGCGACCCTGACGGGGCTGCACCGCTTTCGATGATGCAGTGGCGCTGGGGCCGCGGGGGAAGAGACGTGTCGGTGTGTCGTTGCCCCTCGTCCTATCCTCTGCGGCCGAACGTGGGCGGTTGGCCCGTGACGGGCGCTCCAAGGGACTCTCTGCGGAGAGTCCGCGCGGAAGCGCGTTAGGTGTTGCGCCGGAGCCTGTCATCAAATCCGCCGCGGGGGCTGGGGGAGCAGTCACTGAACTTCAAAGTTGAGTGGATGCGGTCCTGGCCCCTGAGTAACGGACTCCGGAGAGTTCGTTGCCCAGCATAGAGTGGCCCGGAATGGGAGTCTCGTCTGGTGTTCGGCGAGCCTCACATTCGGAGTCGGGGGACCGACGTGTCTCCCTTCTCGGGGAGAGGCTGCGCAGGGCGCGGCTAGCCGCTGGTGGGGGCGCGGACGAGTGCAATAGCGTACCCGTACCCCCACCTACAGCAGAGAGGAGGAACACTCCGGGTGTTTAGTGCGGTCGGGCTGCTCCCCTTCAGGGTTCAGCCTAGTCTCACATAACCCCGGCTCAGCCTCCGCGGGGCCAGGGTTCTGTAAGCAGATTCCCCCGAATTAACAAAAAAAAAGGTTAGCGTAGTGTGTGTGCCATGCCAGCGGCCGGCGAGTGCCAAAAACGAATTTGATGCGTTTTCGAACTTGTTTTCAGGTCAAATTAATAGAATATTAGTAAGATTAGGGATAACGTTGTTCCTAATTGAATTTTATAGAAATATAATCAACATTTGTTTAGTTTAACATAACATGCGTAATATAACATAACACAAAAGTAATTATAAGCAAAAATTTGATATTTGTTTTTGCTATTTGCGAACAACCAGGCGTTAAATGAAATGAAACTTAGATAAAATTATGTTATGTTAACTGAGGTTAATAACTTATTTTATTATTATTATTATATATTGTTATTAAAAATTAGTGTTACAGTAAGTGATTGTTATGAAAAATAAAATAATAGAAAGTAAGTTTATATTAAACGTTCGTCATATGAAGTGAATTGTTATATGAAATAAGTTTATAAGAAGTAAAACTATGCCATTTCAGCGTTATGTAATTAATAATATTTTCACTTCTCATGCTCTAAAACTAGTTGTAGCGGTTGACTCATAAATATAATAATTTATCAAAGTAAATAAACATATAGTTTCACAGAGATCAACGCCCTGCGAAAATTCAATACATAAATATAGTAAAAAAAAAATAATAAAAAAAAACCGCGACAACTTCAGAATTTCTATCAATCAATCTACAGACAGGGATGTGACATGCAATTGATATCGACATTAAGTTTCATAATTAGCGGAATATTGAACTAGGCATTGCTTTATACTTGCTATAATTAGGGTTAACCACGGAGTTGACACGGAGGAGACATTTTTGTTATTTTATACAGTAACATATTTACTGAGTTGGTATACCGCCCATAACTTATCTGTGGTAGCAGTATGAGCGCAGTACACTAGCCAGCAGACAGGTGATAAAGTTCTGCACTGGACTTATTGTGCGCGATAGTGCTGTTCGGGAATTTACCCTGTTTTAATTTTACCATTTTCTACGAACTTTGGGGCTTGCCACACGCAATCGTTGGCTTATTTAGAGAACCAAGTTTGTAGTCTTTCTCCTTTGAAAAAGCAAATTTATGATCTGTGGTTTTAACTGCCCAAGGTCTGTATAAATATCATGACTCTCCGACTGGCTCTATAATAGGTAAAAGCAATATATGACATTACTTGTAATCAATTCTGACGGCATTGGCTGTTAACCTTCACGTTAGACGTAAGCATTGATAAGTAAAATATTCTCCTTATTGCTCTTTGTAAAAGAGTTCGTCCAGGAAAGTGCTACTACCTTACTTATTTCTGCCGCCAAGCAGTAATGTCAGCATTACTTCGTTTCGGTTTTGAATGGTAAAGGTGCTGGTGAAATTACAGGCACATGAGACTTGTCAACTCCTGTCTCAAGGTCACAGGCACGGTGGCAGTGTCCCTCAGATCTTTGCGAATTAAGTTTGGAGTGGCACTACAACTGATATGGACAGGCGCAGGCGTGTCGCTTACCACCAGACGCACGACTTGTTCGTCCCGTCACTTGGTATCGGTATAAATTAAACTGGGCTGGGGCTCAGGCTGGGGCTGGGGCTGGGGCTGGGGCTGGGGCTCCATCGGCAGCCTAACCGCTTGGCGAAGTGCGAGCAACTCCGACTGGTACACGTGCAGAACGATATTTCTCAGAGTCGGTATTTCTTGCTCAACACTTCACGCCCGTCTCGCCAGCAGGTGAAAGTACCTCTATTCTCGATCTCCATAACCGATGGGCAGATGCCTCCAACTCCGTGCCTTCATATCCTTGTATCTTCACTTACATACTACATCACTTATCCAGCTCTACTACAATCTAACATTTTTATTTTTATCTATTGTATTGTTTACTTTTTACATCCCCACACCTTTGATTTCGTAATTCATTATCACCCCGAAGTCTCATAGCAACCAGGTTCTGCTTAGTTTTTCTATTAAATAGGTTGATCGTAAATGAAAGAAACGGGTACAGCTGCTTAGAAAGCTGTTATCAGGATAACTTTCCATCGTACCCTGTTGATTGGCAATGGCGCTTCAGGCACTCCGAAGTTTTGCAGTTTTGGTCTACTGATTCACACTACATTTGATCTTGAAAGCATTTCGAAAAATCTCTTTAATAATTGTGGAGTTCTTTGATTTTTGAGATTGTTACATAGTTTTTATTGTATTTTATTTCTAATTTCTTTTTAATTATCAAATATAATTTAGGAAAAAAGTTGGTAAAACAGAAAATATTCCAAATCGTGTTATGTTCTTTGGTAAATTAAAAAAGGTATTTAAATTAATAACTTTAGTAGCTATAGTTCAGTATAGGTTTGCATTAATTGTAGACATAACTGGTTGATGCTTTTGCCATCTCAGTTAGCCGTGACCATGAAACTTGCAAATCGCCCGTAACGTGTTTGAAAAAACAAATGTACGCGATTTATACCCAAAAAAGTACTTTCATTTCCACTCGAATAATTACAACTGAAATGACAACTTTGATGGCACAGCAGTTAGGACGCTGGGTGCTAGTTGATGGAATCCCGAAACTTTCTAAATTAGTTCTGGCCAGGGTATTCTGAGTCAGTACTCGATGTGCATTCCCTCAGAGTTTGTTCCGTTTTCATTGTATGGGAAATCTCCAATTTGCAGCTAGGTAACTAACGTGATTGTTAGGTAAATGACTCATTTGTTATTTAAATTTGATTAATATTCATCAATCTTTCGTCATTTCAGCCTTTTATTGAAAGTTTCCTCTAGCCTACTTTGATGACCTATCGTTTGTAATTTTTTTTGATTAACCTATTTCAAGAACTAATAAACAAAAAGCCACACAAAGAAACGATTGCACTTTTTCTTGTATGTGTATACTCGATAACCTAATAACACAAAAGTTCTATCGTATTCAACAAAAAAGCTTGCCTTACAATCCTAGAAATTACCGCGACATTCCACGTTCGTAACGTTATTTGTTATTTATATGTATTTGAAATCTTTATCGTTAGGTGGTTTAACAACCAAGTTTTTTGCCTAACGATAAAAAAGAAATGGTTTTTTCCATTTTTTTAAATAGAAAAAAAACTGAAAAGGTGCTAATACATACACAGTAATGGAACCCCAATCGCTAGGACTGTTCAATTTAGTGGATGGGACAGACAATAGTCGCTAACGGCTCTATCATACCATTGCTCAAGCGTAGTTACGACCCAATTTACTCAGATCTGTTTGTTTGTGCACCTGTTCTTATTACTACTGTCCTCTTAACACAATTTTTCGTGTCTAATTAGATAATATAAGAATTCTTTCTTACAATTTTTCGTAAGTTTTTCTATCTTTTTGTTACATATTGTATCGGATGTACACCGTTTAAGTGGAATAATTTTCATATTTACAGGTAGTCTTGACTTTCTTCTTCATCAGGTGCTTTTTTGTTATTGGAGGATAGTAATCTTCACTTAGTCCAGTGCTGCTTTGAAAATTATGAACTCAAGCCAAACCATTTTCCGAGATTTTAGTGTCAAAATGCTTTATCCGGATTTCGGAGTCCTTGGATCTTTCCTTAAATTATGAGCCGAACAAGATAGTACGTACGTTGTCGCATTACGTGACTAAAGTACTATACGTTACAATGATTAATGGTGTTTAGAAATTCGACCTTTTCTGCAACACCTCCTCATTTTGCACTTTGTTGGTCCAAAATATTTTGACCATTCTTTTACGCCGCATTTTAAATGCTATTTATATTATTCAATACTTGTCGATCCTGGTTTCGATGCTGTAGAAATGAACAGAGAAGACAACGCATAGGTGAAGTAATACCAAAAATAGACGTTTCGATGTATTTCGACTGCACGGGTTGTAAAATTATGGTAAATCGGGTAACGGGGTAAATCGGGTTTGATTTTCAGTGTAGATTTCAACATAAACGAACTCAACTTTTTTAAATTCATAATGAAAACAGAAGATACCGGTAGTTAACTATGGCGCCCGTACCACGATTGACTAAACTTACAAAACGATAGATAAGTTGTATAAATTACAAGTTAGAATAATTAAGACAAATGTATCAGATAAAATTAAAAGTAAATGTAAAGATAACGATCTTTTTGACCACTGTAAGGTGATGTCGATCTTTAACAAATAAAATATGTCAATAACCAATTGTAAATATATTTTTTTTTACAAAACCAAACAGACCAAGTCGATTACGTATTCTTACTTACTACCTGTGTATCTAGTAACTAGAATTATGAGGACTGCGAGGTACATAACTGCTTGACATTCTAACGAAATTACCTGTAGGTATAATTGTAGAAAAATAATGTTTACGAAATCCTAAAAAATGCTAACAAGTTTTAAAAAAGTGCTAAATGGGTTGTATGTCGTACTCATAACAAACGTGGCGAGTTAATTGCGATGCATTCTCGCAAATCTTTAAAGCGTTTTTAAAAGTAGTCTTACTGTAAGTTGTAGTTCAAGTATTGTGTTTTGAAAAAAATTTAAAAAGTCACTCGATAAAAAAGCCACACAAAATATTTATTTTTTACTACTATGTTTATCTACGGAAAAATCACTTTCATTCAATTGATATTAAAGATATTTAATGAGATGTTCTCTCCCGTGCTCCGTAATATATGAGAAGATTATGAGCATATTTTACAGTAAGAGAGTATGTTTCATCTTTAAAAGGCAAATTATAATTGTTTTAACAAACACCATTCGATTGGGTGCAAAATTTCCTATCGAACTATAACTCTAACTACTAAATCATTTTCGCCCATTTGGTAGTTACTTTAATTGATCCTTCAACTGACGATGTTTAAATATCTTGCAATGGATTTCTCCGGGTCTACCTCACAGGCTTCAAAGCCTTTGCAACCACGATCATTTTACCTTGTCGCAGAAGAGACTAATAGAACACACATCGAGACGTTTTCGGTTGAACTGAGGGAGTAATGATAGATCATAATTTATAACTATTATACTCGTAGGTATAGACTGCTACTAGTGATGAACACAATGAAATTTAAAGGTAACCTTTAATGATTATTTTCTGTTTTAGGAAGGTTTGTACAATTTTGTAAAATACGAGACAGACGGTCCAACTTTGATTTTCTTGAGTAGCAGATAAACAGTGACAAGTTTCAAATCTTTGTGCATAATAAATTTTAGATTTGAAAGCTTCAGACGGAAATGAAAATTTTTGGAAAGGTAACTTATGTATACCGAACTTGGGTAAATTATGTATTCAAACCATTGACTTACAAATAAATGGACGACGGGTCTAATACAAAAACCACGAAAAAAAAGTCCCAAGTCAACCTATTTAAACGTAGTGACACGTAAAGAAATATGAAAAAGCTAAAACGTTGAATTTAAATTGTAATGTCATCGCAGTACTGTCTAATTTTGCTTGCTTCGCTGTCAGTCGAACAAACAAAGACTAAAGCGTGAATGACGCTCTGTATACGATTTTAACGCCCTATTTCGGTCGTAATAACACGCATGAATCGGCAGACACATTTTGCGTCGTCGTGTGACACAAACCGGATTTTTATATGAAACATAATTTTTTAATTAGCGTATTGCATATGACTTGAAGGCAAGTCACCGGAGCAGAAGCAGCAAAAACTGTTTTGTTAGATTAAATGGTTTACGTATTTACTATTACGTAACGATCTTACAAAAATATACGATACACCTAAGGATATTGTGAAAAGAATGTGCTAATTTGTTACACAATAGGATGTACTTAACTCGATTATATAAAATCCTGAAATCAAGCGAAAATAAAAACCTAAAACTTATTATTTAAGAACAAGATATCTAACTTTGCACATAACTTTTATATGGAAATATTTATCTCTACATACTACAGAGAAACTGCAATATTTTGGTTTTCAACTGAAGTCCTATAGTTGTTAAATTACCATTTATCCCAAAATTTGAAAATTGCTCAGCGGTTTAACATTTTAGTTCAAGAAATACGAGTACATTGATTACAATAGATTTTTATATACAATACATTTTTCTTGTTCTTATTTTTATTGTTATTCTTATTCTAATAGCTTATAATTAAGAATATTAATTCTTTCAGATAATACGGGTTGCTACTTTAATACAAAAGCTACACTCTCGGAGATTGCTCTGATCACCAGGTCCCAAGATCACAAAACTAGTGGAAAGATTATAAAGCTAGTCCCAAAGTGTAATATGTATAATTGCTGCGGAAAGTTGGCGGTCCACTAGTAGTCTCCTGGGTGTCACTACTGATTTACGACCTTTATGTCTCAGGTCCGCAAGTAACTAGGAATGTATTCCGTAGAAAGGATATTATAGTGTGATATGTATCTCGTAGATATAAAAAATAGTATTTTTTATATTCTGTTGCAATTCCTCGCGATCAATAGAAGATACCATCGAAATTTGAATGTTATTGACATTGGCTTACAAATAAATGGACGACGGGTCTAATACAAAAACCACGAAAAAAATGTCCCAAGTCAACTTATTCGAAATTTAAATTGTAATGTCATCGCAGTATCGCGCTGTCAGTAGAACAAATGAAGACTAAAGCGGAGTGTCGCGCTCTGTATACGATTTTAGCGCCTTACAAGTGCGGACACTTTTTAGCGCGGACCCGACGTCCATATAATTGTAAGTCAATGGTTATTGACATTAAAAAAGTCGACTATTACATTTTTCTTATGTTATTCAAACAACACACACAGTTAGATATTATTACGTTTCTGAATGTTGTAACGCCGCGCCGTAGTACCCTAACCCGAGGGTCACGAGCCGCGATGCTCCTAGCGAATTCGCTTGACGCAACAAGCGTCAGCGTCGAGCGTCAATTACAAATATATGATTTTATATACAAACGGCCACAAAGTAGCGCTACAACTTGCAGCGAAATTCGCTACGAGCGTTATACGCGTTTTTTGCGGGCGGCCAGAACAATTGTACAAGAAAGTTCCATAGTGTGCACGAAACAGTCGCTCCACGCGACCCGACAGAAGCGGTCGCAATACGCGTCAGCGTTTACAACAAATTATTTCGTTTTTATTGCTCATCGCTTACCTAATTATGAACACAGAAGAATTTATAACGGCAGTACAAGATCGGCCTGCGTTGCTAATAAGTTCACATAATCTATGAGTAAATGAAGTATATTTAATATTTTAAGTTGACGAGTGGTAAGTGTGGTGTGGAAGTACCAACTGCTCGGCTTTGTTTATCAATAGCTGATTCAGTTTTTCTTCATATCGGGGACCGGCCTAAGCGGGAGACTGGTAATTTTACAGTTCACAAGTGCTCTAATAATAATTCTATTTAAGCAGCTTGTTATTAATGCGAGGGATGTGCGATTTTGAAAAACACATCGATATAGTTCATCACAGTGTTTCTAACAGTAACGATCAAACTAGCGAAGCATCAGCAATCGATAGATTAAACAAAATGATAAAATGTTAGAATCCCCACATTTTCCCCACATAGGCCAAACCCCACAAAATCCCCAATGGAGTTGAAATCCGTTGAAAGTCCCCGCAATTTGTGGAATTCCCCACAAATTGGCAACACTGGTATTTTGACACTTTAAAATTGACGCTCTCAGCGAATAACGCTTCAAACGCAGCGATATTTTCGTGGCCTTGTTTTGACGCTATAAAATTGACTCTCTCAGCGAATAACGCTTCGAGGGTGGCGTTATTTTCGTTGCCGACGTGCAAGGCCGCAAATTTGAAACGCTGATGGTGCATTCAGCGGGGTATTTAAAGTTTGCATGTACATTGTGTCTTGTGTTGTATGTATCCAATACAAAACGCACGTTTGCGGGCAGTGTACGCGCAAATCTTGAACACCCCGCTGAACGCACCACCGTGTCGAATTTGCGGCCTAATGGATTGACCTACCTCTCAAGCAGAGGCCGAGGGTTCGAATCTAGGCTCGCGATTTAATTTGAAATTTACCATGAAATTTTCGATGTAGGAAAACAGTGAAAGTCCCCAAGTCGTAAAGCCTCGCCTGACAGGAGACGCGTGGCTAGCAGTGGGACGAGTTCTACTGGGTGATAAATCTTTCATAGATTTTTCATAGATGGCGCTACGACTAAAAAGTCATTGAAAAACCAAATAGAAAAGACACGACGTAAGCACATAGAAAAATTCGTGAGGTCCGCTGGTTTGTTCCGTGGCTTAGTTGGTATAGCGTCTGACACGGTAAGCTAGAAGACGTCGGACTGAATCCGGCCGGATCGAAGGAATTTTTTCTGAGTGTTTGATCTTTGTATTAATAATTATAACAAACTAGTGGAGTAATTTCAGAAAAAATAATTGAATATCAATTCAATAAAAAATTTAAGGTATTATTTTGTTCTAAAGGCAGAGAATATACTAAAATCATACCCTTGATATAGTAAAGCCACGTGGGACGTCAAAAGTGTTTTTATCATAGAAAAGTCGTAAAAATAATACAAACTACATAAAACAAGAGTGAAGAAATAGATTTGTCACAGATGTCGCTACGGCAAAAAAGTCGTTAAAAAACCAAAAGCAAACATCTGCAACAAGCACAAAGAAAAATTTGTTAGGTCCGCTGGTTCGTTCCGTGACTTAGTTGGCATAGCGTCTGGCACGGTGTGCTAGAAGACGTTGGTTCGAATCCAGCCAGATAGAAGGATTTTTTTCTAAGTGGTCGATCTTTGTTATATATAACAAACTAGTGGAGTAATTTCACAAAAAAATGTCATTGTAGTGAAACATCCTGACATTCAACAAACCTATTTAAAATTATTAAGCGGCATCTACAGTCAGCTTCTGGTAGCTGTAGAGGTACCTGGCCGAGTGAAGAATTAGATTTCTCACACATGGCGCTACGGCAAAAACGTCGTCGTTATATGAAATTTTATCTCTCCTATTTAAACCTGAAAAGTCTTAGTTATCAACTAATTTGGTTCATAGAATTTTTGAACATCTCTTCAGAAAAATTTTCATTATAGCCTTATTACAGTAAGGATGCGAATTATTCTGTAGCAAGTAAGTGTGTCGTGCAGGTGGAAAATATTGCAAAATGTTTTTATGTCCTGCTACAAATCTGACGAGTCATTTGTTAATTTTTTTTTTTTAATTCATTAAGGCTTTGGCAAAGCCATCAGCCTAAACATGAAGTTTAATTATGTTTCTGTAAATATGGCCGCCACAAAGAGGGTAGGCAATTTGAGGCGGCGTGCTTGGATTGACTCGGGATTCCTTAAAACGGGCCGATACGTGTATTTTAGTTCGAGATTCGTATAATTTCACGTTTTAATCTTCGATTAAGGCACAATAGCACTATTCTATTCCACTTTAAACTAGATTTCCAAAATAATTGAAAGTCAAAATAAATACGACACTTTTCCCTCCAAAAGGTCCAGAGCGAATCATCTCATTTGTTAATAGAGATAGTAGAGCTTCTTGTGAAATAGTTCGTCCAGGGAAGTACTGCCATCTTACCTATTTCTGCCACCAAGCGGTAATGTGAGCGTTACTGTGTTCCGGTTTTGGAAGGTAAGTGCTGGTGAAACTACAGGTACATGGGACTTGTCAAGTTACGTCTCATCTCAAGTTACGGATCACGGGCAGTGCTCCACAGATCTTTGCGATTTTAAGCTCTGAGAGGCACTGCAACTGCTATAAACAGGCGTGTCGCTCACCACTTTTGCGTCCGGTCTCTATAAAAATATTTTTCTTTTCTTTCGTATAGGTTTTAACGTAAAATAACATTAATTCACTACATCAACTTATATTAAGTGTATTACTGTACAATAATGAATACGAACTCTTTTCGTGTAAGGAGCTCAGACATTTTTGGCGTAACTTGATCACTGACTTTTCCAATTTGGTTGCTTTGTTTCTAACTCATTACTTCAGAACAAACTTCATTAGCAAAGAGATAATGTACTGGCGATAATACCTGAAGAAGCGTATAGAAAATGTATAGGTTTTTCTCACCTAGATACGAGTCTCCACGGACTATGTTCGAAATGTTATATTTACTTGCTTTTTGTCAGTGTCAGTCAATTTCATCTATGCGAACGAAACGTTATTAATAGCTGAATACGTTTATTAATAGCTACGAATTGTAAGTCGTGTAAATGAATGAAATGTTTCTTATTGTTCACTCAAAGTTACAGAGTAAGCTAGGATACTAATGTAGGTGGTCTCATTACTAAGCAGTGACTTCTTCCAGGCAACCTTAGGATATAAATTCAAGCTCTGGAAAGGAGGGTGCAACCGAAGAATATCTTTTACAGAAATTGTTTTAAATAAATACTCAACTCATTTATACCACAGTGTTAAGACAATAAATATATACCTACATACGTTATTAGAATATATACACCATATATACACATACAGATCATGATATTATATTATATATTCATAAGATATACTTAATATACTTTGGGGAATTTATCGTCCCCCTAACGAACAGCAAAACGGTCTTGTGAACTTCAAAATCTGTAATATTTCATAGTAATTGGATGTACAAAATAATTCCGACAATTTGCAATCGCTTTCACTTAAGTGACAATTCACGTAACTAAAACTATCGAATATTTTTGACAAGTGTGACACTTTCCTTGGCGGCTCTTGCCCAAAGAGACTGTATGTAATAAGCGGCGTCGAAAGCCGCCATATCCTATTGTAGGAAAGTGAAATAAATGACAAATGAAAATTAATAAAAAATTGAAAACTGAAAATTAATAAATAAACATAGGAAGATATTATATAAAATATATAAAATATTTCGTATAATAAAATAAAATAATACATTGTATACATTGACTTACAATTATATGGACGTCGGGTCCGCGCTAAAAAGTGTCCGCACTTGTAAGGCGCTAAAATCGTATACAGAGCGCGACACTCCGCTTTAGTCTTCATTTGTTCTACTGACAGCGCGATACTGCGATGACATTACAATTTAAATTTCGAATAGGTTGACTTGGGACATTTTTTTCGTGGTTTTTGTATTAGACCCGTCGTCCATTTATTTGTAAGTCAATGATTGTATATGTAAAATATTAGCTCCCAAACGACGACCTTAGGTGACGAAATACCTTCATAGATTTGTCATGAGCTTTTTGTCAGGAGCTACGGCTAAAAAGTCGTTGAAAAACCAAATACAAAGATCCAATAAACAAGCACATAGATAAATCCGTGAGGTCCGCTGGTTAGTTCCGTGGCTTAGTTGGCATAGCGTCTGGCACGGTTTGCTAGAAGACGTCGGTTCGAATCCGGCCGGATCGAAGGAATTTTTTCTAAGCGTTCGATCTTTGTATTAATAATTGTAACAAAACTAGTGGAGTAATTGCACAAAAAAATAGTTGAACGTCAATTCAATATAAATTTTAATATACAAATTTTATAAATTGTTTCTCGTCAATATACTTAATATACTTTGGGGAATTTATCGTTCGCCTAACGAACAATATAAGTATGCTATTGACTAGATCGAGGTAACTTAGCAGTCAGCACACTGATCACTGAATGAGGAAGTCCCGGATTCGATTCTCTAATGTAAACCTTTTTTTATTTAGTGTAGACGGGATGTTGTGAGTCGAGACTCCTTTAATTTCGTTAGTTCGGTACGTATAGTACTGGACATTCCTAGTTTGTACCAGACAATTAGGCCGGATTTTTGTTATATATGCTTCTCTTAAATACACTAGGTAGACTAAGAAGTAGCTTACTAAATCGTAGGGCTTCACCTAAATGCGGTCTTTATTTTTTTCTTCACGGCGGCTGGCGCACCGCTGCGTAATTTCTCTAAATGAGCTCTCGGCACTCTCATTCCAACCCAGTGATATTAAAAGTTGGTCAAATGTGCACTCCCATTGTCCCTTTGTTTCTATTCTAACGTGAAATACTTTTATCTTCGCACAGAGCACTGCCATTAATTAAGTTTCTGTTTTTGTAGATATAGTCGCTATTTTTCTAATACTATGCTCCAGTTATTGGAACTATGACAAATTTGTCGCAACGATATAGGTGACGTGAAAGACTACAACATTTTTTCATTTTTTCTTTATCTTTGATAAGTTACAAACAAAAAACGGGAGTTATTATATTTTACAGAGGACGCCATGAATAGTTTACTCTTCTTCTTTGTAATGTTATAAGTTCCATTAGCCAATTGAATTTGGTGAATTTTGACAGAAATCACTAAGAGGAGAATCTACAACAATACCTTTGAACAATAATTTGAACTTACTATTAAACTAAAATCTCTGTGACAGTTGGTTTTTAACTGCATAAATTATCTTTACATTATTTCTTTTTTATAGGTGTGACCAATCTTTTTGGATGGGTGTCTATAGTACGAATTCAAATTTTGTAATAATTTACTTATACTTATTTCGTAGAACAATCTGATAGGTTAATAATTTAATGTATTTTTTGTAAAACTTGTATAATGTGTATGTTTGTCTGTGTATATTTTCCTAAACAATGATATTTATACTAATAATATTCCCATGAAGAGTAAGTGCTTACATAGTTTTCTTTTCGGTTTTAGTTCGATATACGTGTAACAAATGATCGCATTTTTAAAAAGCTTATTAGTTAAGAGCAGGCTAATAAGTATTCCACATATTTACTACTCTAATACAGCTAACAGACAGTCTGTTATCAACTCGTGACGAAATAAATACATTATATTCATGAGAATAACAAACTTAAACCTCCTCTTTAATATAGATTCTCTTTCGTTACACAATTGGCATAAAGTTCATTGTGCTGTGTACAGTCGATGTCCTAAGATACCTGGCCCCCAAACGTCTATTTGGGTCTGAGCAGATGAATGTTAAGAAACGTGTTAAACAAATTGAAACCCGTAAGCCGCAAAATGCATCATCTTGCATCATTAGTGAATGACATAAAAGACTTTTTAAGCCATTTGATCTTTAATTTTTATATAAATATAAATTTCAATTAAAAACCTGGAACTCCCTGACACTTTTCTGTTAAATGCATAAGAAGTTTCCTTTTTTTTCTTTTTTGTGATCGGGTATCTCTGGGCATCGACTGTACTATTTCGTTAAAAACATTCGCTTTCTATGCCCTTTCACGGTAATTTAAATTAAGCCTCGTCGATAGTAGGCTTGCCATGACGACTAAAAACTCACGGCTCAGTAATAATCTCGCCTCATTGAGCACTATTGGTGCCCAACTTAATGCTATTCGGAATTTGTTACGTAAATAGTTGGGTTTCAGAACCATGCTCATTGGATCATTAATTAATGTTCTAGTTAATGGGCATGAAGCCCGGTTCTTTGTTAAGCTCTGTAGGATTATATCTTATAGTTATTGTGATTAATAAAAATATATTGTAACATCATTTAGTAGAAGTAGCGCTACTTGTCAAAGAGTTCGTGCAGGGAAGTAATGCCACCTTACATATTTCTGCCGCCAAGTAATAAGGTGAGCACTACTTTGTTCCGACTTTGAAGGGTAAGAGTGCTGGTGAAATTACAGCTAAATGGGAATTTTCAACTTGTCTCAGTGCCCCTCAGATCTGTGTGATTTAAAGCTCTGAGTGGCACTGCAACTACTATGGACAGGCGTGTCTCTTATCTCTACCTCCTTGGTATCATAAAAAAACATTGACGTAAGAACTACATTGAATTCTATTGCGCACTGCTGGGTGGCGTTAGTAGTATTCTGAAACACGCTAGTGCCCAACTAGCACACAAGCTGCTTAAATGGCTTCTGTATAACCTAAAAATTGTATATATTGCTGTTTAAGGGATTTACTATAGTCCTTAAGTTCTTCAGTAGCGTATTCAAAAATAATTAAACAGGCAAGTCGTACAACGGTAAAATTAATCCTAAAAGTCCGTAGAAAATCCAGTCCGTATTTGACGGAGTGATTTAGCCATGTAATAGAATATCAATACTTATACTCTTAAAACAAGATACTAACTGCTGGTCTAAAAACGAACAATAGCGTGTCATTACCACAATTATAAAACCGAAAGGTCTACAACGGTGAATACAAACGGCTTAAATCGGTAGAACGGTATTAGTAAACTCTGAAGGCTGTTGTAACCAAGACACCATTAAAGGTTTTAATAAAACCAAGTTTTTAGGTTATTTATATATTTTATAATATCTTGTATAAAAACCGAATTTATTTTTTTCTCGCATACCACCTTTGTATTATTTAGACGCACATTTAACCGCGCACATTATTGTATCTTCGTACTAACATATTTTTACGGCCATTGTAGGACCCATAGCGTATAAATCGGTGCCAATTTTGGGGGGGTGCAGCGGCGCTGTAGCCGCTTACACATCTACTGTAGAACTTGTTAATTCAGCCTATGTCGTTATTAACAACTACTAACTGGCTATTGTACACCTTGTTATTAGAGCTTGTGTGCTAGTGGGGTGGTTTGTTAACTTTTACGTAATAAGTCAATTAAGCCTTTTATTTTGTACTAATGCTTTCTAGTACTAGTAGCATGCGTACGAGTACGGATAAACGTACTTAAGTGTTGCAACGCCTTGTCTATGATAATAAATTTCGTTTGTAAATAAAAATTTAAAAAATGCTGCACTGAACGGCACTCAAGTTCTAGAGACATTGTTATGTTGGATCCCCAATGTCGTTAATTTAGTTCTTTTTGTTAAATTTACACAAGTTATGTATAAATAATTTATATAAGCTATCTTGGACACACAACATACCTAAGAAAAGTGTGGCTCTTGGTTCATTTCAAACAAACCCCTTAAGAAAGATGGCGTTATGATAAAAATCATGTGACCTGACTAACGAAACTGATGTTAAAAGTTCGTACTCAGGTTCATATAAAAATTCTCACCAAAATTTTACAGCCTGACTGCGGGAGGCCGAATGGAGCGAGCAGAAAGAAGTTTCTACATCTTTTTGTTAAAAAATTAATCAATAATATATGATTAATTTTTTAAATTAAAATATTGGATTGAGGGATTAGGTGTTCTGTATAACTTGTTTTCCTTGGCAATCGAGTAGCTTATTAGATTAAAACGTAAAGTTATAAATCTGCATAATTGAATCGGTATTTGCACAAATAAATTATGAATTATGAACACAGCGTATATTTACAACCCCACTGACGATCAGAAATAGGCCAAATTTTGTTTATTATTATAGTAAGTATTTACAATAATGAAAAAATGAGTAGGTATAGAGATAAAGGACCGACGTTAAGCTAGCGTAGTGGACTAAAGCATAAAACTCTCCCTTTGAAAGAGTCACATGGTCATTAGTGAGATGTATAACGATTGATAATGGTGATCACATGTAGGTGAAGGTACTTATATACATATATTTTAATTTAGTTTTGTGGTCTGCTGTAAATTGGAATTTTACGATTTACAAACTGTAGGTTTACATTAAACTCAAAATTACAACAAAAATGTCCGTCGAGATTTTAGCGACCTTTGAGGCTCTGTCTTTTTTCATTGCCGTAAAGCTAAAGAGTGCTTTGTTTTGACTGACTCAGGAGCTCCCTTCAACATTAAACGCCATGTTCTAGGCCCAGGTTTCGTGGTTGTCCTGTCGCAAATAAGATTCACAAGCTACTGTGCCAATTTCTCAATGGCGCCAGGGAGATAGTGTTGCAATGGGTACCTTCAAATAACAGGGAACATGGAAGAAAAAACAATAGAAGTGCCTTAAGTCTCAATTACTATCAGAACCACATTCGCCAAAACTCACACAGCCACATATTAAATACTATGTAATCTTGATAATGATTGGTCGTAGTTCCTTGTTTAAAAAGATGTAACAAATTCTGGATTGTCAATATAATTTAAACTTTACACAGGTGGCATATTGTTGAAAGTTCAATATTTATTAATGCAAGTTACGACGTTTTAATTTTATATTGAAATTTCATTCAATGTGCTGCTATCTAGCGGCAATAGCTGAAAAACAATGACGCCTATTGACATCCAAAAAGAACGACCATATTGCAGCAGTATAATGTGAACTTTCGTTTCTTATAACAAAAAATCTATTATGTACACAAAATGGAAAATTTATTAAAATTAAATAAAATAAGACTTAACAATGATAGAAACACTACCATGGATAATATCACAGGTGCTATTATCATTTCTGCATTCCAAAGTAGCAAATTAAGGTATTTTTCCAAGATCCTGAAACCTCGTAAGGTTTTGAGTGAGATAATTAATACGACCACAACGTACAAGGCGAAAATGGCGGACTGAGCTCAACTGTGTGGAACTCCGCGTATTGTTGGCACACGTGTCACGCTCACTAAGCACTACTATTGTATTTACTACTCTGTGACCGGATAAGTTAGCTAATGAAGCTTGTATAATAGCGGGCGATACATATGCTTGTACGCCATATTTTTCAAATTTGTTCAAGGTTGTATCTATTTATTTTAATAGCTCTACGAAGGACTATTGCAATCAAAGATTCTTAACAAAGTGAATTCTTATAAAACGCCTACTCATTTTGGTGTTGACGCCAATGAATGAATTACTAACCGCTCGGGACACGTTCCTTAAAATAAGTTCGGATATCTAATGTCAAAGGTTCCTTCACCAAACTGTGGAACATGTTCGACAACGGAAGACGTTTATCATGTGATAATGGAGTGTGTTAGGAGTGAGGTGTTAATACAACAGATTCCTGACTTAACGTTTTGTGCAGTATGTAGTATATGCAACAGCACCTTGGCTTGTCCCTTGTCAAAGGAAGCCAGGATGTTGTGTAATATAGTGAAATTATACTAAAAATAAATTATGATGAACCCTGTGACACTTCATTTGAAGTTTATCATAGGGACGAGGTAAAATCTATAGATTAATTGATAGATTGATTAATAGATTTTTATTGTAATTATTTGATTTTTGAAGCAACGGTTCCCCCTATTATAGCTTATTTTTCTGACCTATTCTGAACGATGTATAGATGTGTGACTTTACACAAAATACTTATCTTGTGTTATATTGAAGGCATAAAACACACAGTTACAATTCAAATGCAATTTTAATTGATATTTTAGTAAATTTAAAAAACATTTATCATACTCACATTCAAAAAGTAATAACACTGATATGTCAATTCTTCCCTAGATGAAATCTTTCACAAGGAGCTCTACTGGTACAAAAATATTAATAAAAAACAAAAAAAAATACGCAATGAGTAGTAACTTTACAACAAATGGTTTGTCAAGGCTGAAACCGCTGCAATGTATAAATTCCATCTGCTAACTTGCTAAATCTGCGGAGGCCATTTGGCTTGCAACGCAATTACGTTCTGATTCCACGTTTACACTGAATTCCAGACCTGGATGCGGTTTGTTTTATAAATTGCCTCTTTTTAAGGTAACAGCTACAGAATAGGGTAATTTGGAAAGCATCTGGCTGTTTTTAACCCTATTGCAATGTACAAATGTTGTTTATTTACACTTTAATGTCACAAATTTGTAGCTGCAATGATGTTTGTATTATTTGGTTGCCCGGTCATTACTGTAATAAAACATGGGTATCTATTAAATAAAAATAAGTATAATAAAGAAGTATATTAATTTGCTACTCCGCGACTCAGTGAAGGTTAAATCGTGAAAAATAGTTGTGCTTGTGTTGAATATTTTTTCATGCAGTTAATCTCATAAAATTACCCTCCCTCCCTCCGCATAAAATTAATAAAATAAATAACACAAACGCATCTACACTCATAAACACCACCACCAAAAAATATTCTCTTGGTCGCGGAGTAGCAAATTAATTTGAAGTAAATTAATTTGCTACTGTGCATTTTTATTAACTCTATTAATTACTTAAAAATAAGTTTTCCTAATATCTTTCATTTATATAATGCAAAGTATAGTATACAATCTGGCTAATACCAGACTGTGTGCTTGATGGAAAGCGGTTAACGCCACGTTTATACATTTGCGATAACATCAGATCGTAACTCTCGTGAGTCTGTGATTGCGCTAGCTTTCCGTACCCTTCAATCCGGAACACAGTAGTAGGTACCGCTTGCGGTAGAGAGTTTTAGGGTAGGTTGTACCTACCCAAGCGAATTTTGCAACATCAGATAACTCTACCATTTTATTTCAATATCAACCACTACCATTGCTGTACGCTGGGCAGTTTTAAGATTACTATAGCCACTAGGCCCAAACGTGTATGGCCTATTGTAAACACTATATACGTGGTAGTAACACAGACCTCCGGAAAGCAACTTTATGATTCTAATAGGCGTAATTGTAATGTGTAGTAGTTTCAAGTTTATTTCTTTTTTGATTATTTGTACAATTGTGCGGTGTCCTTTAATTTAAGGTACTACATTACTTAAAATGAATTGCTCCTTATTGACCCTTTCGATTGGCGTCATAAAAATATAGGTTGTAACTTTTTTCCGCATGTGATTTTTTTTGTAATATCAAGTGACGAGACGAAGAAGTCGTACGCCTGACAAGTAAGCTGTAAGCTACACGCCTGTCCATAACAGTTATAGTGCCACTCAGAGCTTTAAATCGCAAAGATTTGAGGGGCACTGTCACTGCGCCCGTCACCCTGAGACATAAGTTGACAAGTCCCATGTGCCTGTAATTTCAACAGCACCCTTACCCTTCAAAACCAGAAAACAGTAATGCTGATATTAATGATTGGCGGCAGAAATGGGTAAGGTGGCAGTACTTCCATAGACAAACTCTTTCACAAGGAGCTCTACTGCTACTAAAAAAGTCTTGGATTGTTTTGTATTAGAAAATAAGTGCGCCATTGATCTTCATCTCACCTGGTGGAAAGTGACCATGACGATGACGATGAAGCATGCACACCTAAATAATGCCTATTCATTTTCGCCTTGAAAAGACCCAAGTTATATCGTTCAGGGAATAAGTCTGCAGATAGGGAAGTCCATTCTATAGCCGTTCGTCATGCAAATGTGAAGGCGAGACGCTTCGTGCGACTCCTTGGAATGTCCACAACATAAAGGTGGAATTCCAGCTCACATTTAGTCCCCCGATGATGGAAATGGGAAGGCGGAATTAAATCGTGCAATTCCCTCGCACACTACACTACAATATTTTAAGTACTTTCCCTCCATGTCGCATAGCCGTGGGCACCCTATATAATTGTATTTTATTGTTATTGTTATTATTGTAGTCCCTTACAGTTGACTAGTCTCGTATAGAATTCATTTACTTACAAATTTTATTGAAACATTTATACTAAATTAGATTAATTAAAAGGTTTTGGCAATTATTTACATATTTCATATCACAATGAAGTTAATAACATTTTATGGTCATATTTACTCAGTTCTTAAAAACACAAGTACTTATCGAGTTCTTAGGTTTTCGCGATTGAAACACATAAGAAATGAAAATATTTTTCCGGATTTGAATCGCGTATATTTATTTGTTTTTTCAAACAAATCGACGTTTCGGGCCCTTTACGGGTCCCATGGTCATGATTGGCCAATTGTTATTTGTTGTTTGAAGAAATGTGTACTTTATTCAGCAGAGAATATTTTCCATAATATATTACATTTTATAAACTGCGCCCGCCGCAGCACGCTGCAGCCCGCCGCAGCACGCTGCAGCCCGCCGCCGCTTGCTGCAGCTTCGTTTTCATTTGTTTGTTTACTGAAATATTGTCTTATTTTGTAGCGGTTAAAGTTTATGTTGCATTGCTCGTTTTAATGTAGCCCGGCGTCGCGTTGCGTTGCGTCTCGGCGATATGAAACAAGCCTTAGAATATGCAATTGCTTATATTTCAGCTACGCATTGTTAGGGTAAGTTCCAATAAGTCGAACACGTCAACTAATTTTGACTATTTTTAAATAGAATGTTGTACTCTGACTTTAGCTATTTACCGCAAAAGCTGGGTTATAGTTTTTTATTTATAATATCTCAAAAAACTATTTTGTCTTTTATTGTTTATTATTAATTGTATAGCGGAAAGTGGGGTAAAACGGGGACGCTAACACAAATATTTAATAAATCATAGGTTTGAAAGAAAATAAATCAACTGAACGGCATGACGTCGTCACAAAAATATATTTATAAATATACTTATACACCAACAAACACATGCACCTTGACAAATACATGGAACATGGAAAAGGAGTGGGGCAGACATTAATTATAATTTATCTTGGAAATACTCGTGCACAAGTAATAACTTTTAGAAATTAATAGCTTTTCCAATGCATTTGTGAATTTGTTTACGATTGATTCTAATTCTAAATAGTCTGGGAGTTTATTATAGATTTTTATTGACATACATTCAGTTTAGACATCGCTTGTATTAGGTTATTTTTATTTCGCTAGATGTGACGTCGGGGGGTGGGGACCCCGTCTTACTTAGAATTAGAGTTATTTTTTATAAATTTGCACACTTCCAGTGCATACATACCTGGCAATGTTACTATATTAAGTTTTTTTAAGTACAGTTTATGGCTTTCTACTTGCTTTATATTTATAAGAATCCGAATACACTGACCATATTTACTTAAGTTCATAAATAACAAATCATGCACTTGTGATTCCATTTTACTTAATTCTTAATAACAAAAAAATATCAAATAATCTTTACGGTTTTGCCTCATGCCTTGTCCAAAACCGGGTATATAATTAAGAGGCTACAGTGTCGTGCCCCGATTTTACCCTCGATCAGATTTTATACTTATCTCCCTTACATAATATGTGTGAAATAATTATAATTATATCATTTTAATTCTCTTCAGATCGTACAAATTACTTAACTCATGTCGAGATATTATGCGTACGTTCGGTATTCGCCTTTTTTGAAGATGTATTTACTAATCATATATATATTTTTTCCGCCGGGTAACTCTTAAGGAAACCAGCTTTACCTAAACTCACTTTACTACATAGCCAACGGCGACGTTTGAATTTCCTTTTTGCCTTCAACATTGGCTGGTCGCGTAAAATTTATCAGAATATAAAATGGCCTTTCAATGTATGTTGGTGACATTTTTAGGATATATCAAAATGAAACCGTTCCGCACCCTGAAACTTGTTCAGGCTCGACGTTGCTATGATATTGTTATTTCTAAAATATGCGTCCATATTCAATACGAAAATGTTTTTGTAATTGTGGTTGCTGTAATTAGTAACGTTTGTGTTGATGTGCCCTAATGATGTGCTGAAACGAATGGGTTCACCTTGAATTCTAAAGACAAGAATTCTGTGGTTGAATGTACCACCACGCTGTGGTACTTTTGGAATAACGCCGTGAAAATGAATCAAATTGTTAGCATAAGAAAATTCAGTGAATAAATAAACAGTCGCAGCATACAATATTACAGTCACAAATTCTTAAAACAGAGTGTGAATGCAAATAATTTGAGATGTATTTATTTGATATAAAAGACGGGAAAGATTAGAAATATCAAATTAAATTCCTAAGGCCACATGTACGTTAAAATGTGCATGATATGCGAATGATTCAGACTCAGGACAATGTTATTCCTATTATTACGTAAACACTTCTAGAAACAAGAAACAATGTATACCTACACCATAATGAAAATATTGCATTCAAATTTAGCGCTACTATATTTGTAAGTCAATGGCTACTATACATAGGGCGCACTTTAAGTTTCCGGAGCTAGCCACTTACATAAACAATATTAAAAAAGTAATTACAGCATTTGAAAATGGAACTCTTTGGCTGTAGAATACAGTTTGTTTCATCTGACTGTCACTTCACGTTTTTACATAGTGGCGTCATTTTAGAAATTGGTTATCAACACACCATGGATTTAACTCGTAAAAATTATCGTAGTATGATTTTCTACTATTTTAAGTGTAATTTAACAGCTCAGCGGAGCTTCGTTCGGCTACAAACTTGCTTTTGGCGATGAAGCACCATGCCAGACGACTATATATATTTTATTATTTTATTTATTAAAACATTTTTTTACAAAAAGAAAACTTATAAATTAAAACTTAGTGGTACAACAAAAACCTGAATAGGTTTATCCGTACACCACGATTCATTGACGTGAGCTCGTAACAAAACTGGCTGATCCGTTTGCTTAGGTACGCTTACCCACTACCATAAAAACCACCACTACTCGAGTAAAAGACCTGTGAACGAAAATAATAAGTTATAGCGAAACAGATAAATACCCTCGGAGTGGTGTTTCAATAAAAACAGTCACTCACTTATACAGGACGTTCAGAATTTATTTAATAAATATGATTTAAGATTTGTTTTTATGCTGTTAGTTGTAAGGTTAATTTTAGGTATCTGATAACTCAGTCGATTTTTACCGTATATATTATTATAACGAGGTATTATTAGTAATTGATTGTTTACACTTCGAGTTTCTATTTTGTGACTGACTTTTTTTTGCAAGTTTTTATTAAAAAATTGTTCTATAAGTAAGGTGCATTTAATTTTATCATGAATCGGTAAGATTTTGCAATATTCGAAGAGATCGTGATCATTACTTTTATATATTAACTTAACTTTGTATGGAACTATTATCTTTATTATACGCAATTGTAGTTGATAAATTAAATTCAGCTTAGTTTTACATGACCTACCATAGCTGCTAAGGCCATAAGAAATTATGGATTCTCCCAAAGCCATTTAAAGACACAACAGAGTTTGGAATGGAATTTTATTTCATATCAGAGTAAACTTGGCAAGTATTGCCCGCAGTTTATCGCATACGTGATTAATGTGATCCGTCCATTTGAATCTATTGTCAATTATAAGTCCGAGGTATCGCTGTGTTTTTACCACTTCAATCGCCTTGCATACACAGTCTGTTTGGTCTGTATGTAGGCAATCATGACTGTGAGCAATTAGTAAAAGTGGTGTAGAAACTCTGTTTTTACTCGAACTTATTTACATCAATTTTGTTTTACTTTCATTAAGCACCAGACCGACATCGTGGGACCATTTTGTTAACAACGTAAAGTCATGTTGTAAGCAACGTAATGCATCGTTTATATTTTTGGAAGCTGCAACGAGACAGGTATCATCAGCGAACTGATATATCTCGCATTTATTTATGAGGTGGACAACATCATTGACATACGCCAGATAATGTAACGGTCCCAAAACTGAACCTAGATACCTGAATATAGATAGCTGCTTTGCAGAATTAAAACCCTGTCGTGTGAATCTCAGTGACGAATTTCATGATGGTCGCCCGTCCACTGCTGTGAACAACAAAAACATCGATGCTGTGCGCTGTATGGTCCAAAACCAATAAGCATGTGACATACCATGAGAATCTAGCATCTTTAGGCATAGGCATGAGTCAAATATAATCAATACTACACAAATATTTGGGTGTGAAAAAGCTGTGCTCTCAGTGAATCCCACATAATTTGACTGAGGCTCCAAAAACGGATCGCGTCACTTGGTGCAATGCCATGCTTACCAGATGTAACGAAGGGGCGTCAAATTTGGTATGGAACATAGTAACAGGTGAAATATGGATTTATAGTTACGATCCCAAACCAAAGCAGCAATCGATCGTATGGGTCTTTCAAGATGAGCCGAAACCAACCAAAGTGGCGCGCGTGCAAAGTGCCTCTAAGCGGATGATTGCTTCTTTTTATTTTTTTTGATTGCTTTTTTTTAATAAAACTGGACACGTGGCTACTGTTGCTTTGGAGAATCGTTGTACCGTGAATAGTAATTGGTACACGACCATTTGTTTGCCGGAAGTTATTGACAAATTCCGTAAAAATAACTGTAAACACCGTATCATCTTGCACCACGATAATGCCAGTTCTCACACGGCCAGACAGACAAATGAATTTTTGAAGGTGAACAACGTTGACGTTAGGAGCCATCCCGCGTACAATCCCAACCTGGCACCTTGTGACTTTTATTTATTTCCAAAAATTAAGAGCCAGTAACGCAGTCAACGATTTTCATCACCTGAAGAAGCTGTCGAACAGTGTGAAAAATATGTTTCAGAGATTGTCACGGAGGAGTGGCATAAATGTTTTCAAAATTGGTTCATTCGTATAAAAAAGTGAATTAACGCTAACGGAGAATATTTTGAGAAACAATAAATTCATATCTGACCATTTATAGCATTTTTTTCTTATTCATTCCGGAAACTTATAGTGCGCCCCACGTATCAGGGCATACATTTAATACATTCACTGCACATTGGGCGTATAGCGCTTTTCCCATTGTAATTGGCTAGGTCTTAGGAGTTTAAAGGCGTTTGTTTTAGAGTTTATACTGTTGAATAGTACTTCCATCTTTTTCACATGACTGCTTAACAGATAAAAATATACAGGACGTCACACGGCTATGGGACACGGAGGAATATTACTTTAAATATTGTAGATAGTACAATTGGCTTCATCAATCATTCAAGTATGCATTCAAAGACATTTAAAAGTTGCTTGCCTTATCTGGGAATCGAACCGACCAAATGTTAAAAGAAACGCACTGTATTTTTATGAGGCTGTCGAATGGGTCAACTGTAAGAATTAATTCCTTTAAATAACTTAGTATCATAAATTAAAGAAACACCATGAACTTTTACATTTAAGTCTAAGAAAATTAATTACATAATCATAACAAACTAGTGGGGTTATTTCACAAAAAATCTCAATAAACATTTGATCAAAAAAGCGACATCAACGTCAGCTTGAGGTAATTGTAAAGTTACCGGCTGCGGCGAGAAGGTTTCTAAAGTCTCTTACTAGATGTCACTTATGGCACGAAAGCCAATACAAAGACCTATAACAAAACCACATAGGAGAATTTCGTCAACTCAATAACTTTACTTCTAGCTCAGTTGATACAGAGCAGTGCTACGGTGCGTGGACATGGATTCAGGTCCCATCGGGTCATTTCTTCGACCTTTCTTTGTATTCGATCTTTGGATTAATAATCATATCAAAGGAGTGGACTATTTCACAAAAAATCTCAACAATTATCAACTATTGTTGGAATATTTAATCAGCTGTTTCTGAACTTACTACTAATGTTATTGGAGTATATAAAAGTCCTTAAACAAACGCAAGCCGTGCATTTTCGCGCAGAAAGTTCTTTTCAAAGTTCTTTTTCCATAGTCAATAAATATTCATAAAAAAATAACTCAATAATTTTCTTCTTTGAACAGATCCACGTCAAGAATAACAGTGAAAATTATGACAATAATGAAAATGGTCATGAAAATGGCGATGAAACTGAAATGAAACAAGTTTCAGTCGAATTGATACTTAAAGACACTTTTTATGAAAGAATAAATGAAGTATATTATTCTACTATATTGCACAAAACAGTAATGTAAGTATTACAGTATAATCTACTAACAAGTAGCCCTATTGCTAAGTAACGATTTCTTCCAGGCAATATCAGGTTACAAAAAAAGAGAAGAGAAAAAAAAGTTCAACCAAAGAATATCTGCTAATGGAAGTGTTTTAAACAAATACACTACACATTGAATAATAATCATGTATAGATAGTAGTAGAGCTCCTCGTGAAAGAGTTCCTCCAGGGAAGCATTGCCACCTAATCTATTTGTGACGCCAAGCCAATTTCTGGCTCTGCAACTACAATGGACTGGCTTACTACCAGGCGCACGACTTTTTTCGTTCACTTGGTATCATAAAATAACTTACATGAAGATAATAATAAATAAATAAATTTTATAACACTATGCAGCAGTGAATAAATGAAGGGATTATAGAGCTTTATACCACGTTATTTAACCACTTATTTCCAAAACCAGTAGATATACTTTTTGTTAGCTCTTTAAATGTAAATATTATTAAAGATTGATAGTCTTTTGATTAGTCTGTATGAATAAAATGATTAAGATGAATGGCAAAATAATAAATATT
>NW_020653854.1:15197501-15204279 GCF_003589595.1 Hyposmocoma kahamanoa | reverse complement strand
TTCACCACGATGGCAAACATGTCCCATGCCTTGTTCAGCATAGCAGCTACTTGATGCGTGATCAATGTGGCTAAGTTCTGGGCCGCAATAATATATCGCATGTCATCGATAGATAGATAGATAGATAAGAAGAAGAACGCAATTCAAGGTCGAATTTTCAAATTAGCTTTAAATGAAATGGTTGATATAAATAGTCCGACATTACGTTTATTTGGTAATCAGTTTTTTAATTTATGTGTTCAACCGATCGTGAAATTTAAAAGATCTTATAGTTTCTAAGAAAATCACGTCATACCTCCTTAACGCAACCTTTGTGGAATCTTTTGAAAAATTCCTCAGGTTCATTCTTTGTAAAAAGGCGAATTATTTAGTAATAAATTCGTCCGGATGATTTATACCTAACACTGTCTTAATTTGGTATGAACAAAATAAATATAATTACTTAACGAGCCATAATAATAAATAAGAACGGGTGTGAAACCGATCGGCTTATCAATGGAACCGAAGGAAACTAGTTATTTGCACTTGGATCGGACCCTTCACCTTTTTAATGATTGTCAGCCATTAAATGTGTGGAATATTTATAAACAACGCGATGCCATTTGTAACCTCATTTTGACACGTTTTGTAATCTCCGATTGTCACGGCCGGCCTATGTGTGACTGTCATTTTCCCTAGAATATATTGCCATAACGTATATTATTCTTAATTTTTTAACGAGGTCAACTATTAGATCCTGATTAATGTCAAAGCCCAATTAATTACAGTTACACATGCTGAAATAGCTGCCTAACAATTTTTCTTCCAAGTACCTTTCTAATTCACTTTATTTGTAGAACGTACTACCTATAATCATGATAATAGAACAAGCTATGTTTAGTTGTTGTATGGCCATATTGACTTTTTTATCATACCAAGTTAAGGGACGAACAATTCGTGCGCCTGGTGTTCGTAGCAGCTGCAGTGTCACTCAGAGCTGTACATCGCAAAGATCTGAGTAGCACTGCCATTGCTCCTGTCACCTTGAGACAAGTTATTAAGTCCCATGCGCCTGTAATTTCACCAGCTGTGCTCCGGTCGTGCACCGGCCGTGTCAGGATCAAATATCTAAATATATGCTTTTGTATGAACTTCATGTTACACCGAGCCGATTCCGTGTCACGACCGAGGCACGGTCGAGTATTTTTTCCTGGTTCCGGAGTTTTTATGCGCCGGGTACCCGGAGGGTGTCAGGATGTACACACCATTTATAAAATAAAATAAACCATCTTCTATTTCTAGTTTCAATTTGTGTTTCTAATACTTCGACATCAAGAGGTATTGCACAATTCAAGTTGTAGAAAGTGCATTAATAACACAACCTTATCACTCAAAAGAAAAATTGAAAAAACAAAAAATATCCTGCCGGCGCAATATGGAAACGATGTAAGGCACGGTGTAACGTGAATCAATCGGTCTTTACCCTTCAAAACCGGAACTCTATAATGCTCACATTACTGTTTGGCGGCAGAAAGAGGTAAGGTGGCGATTCTTCCATGGACGAACTCTTTCACAAAGAGCTCTACTGCTGCTAAATAGAACTTATAGGCACAGTAGGTATATATCATGATGATACTAAACGGTGTCAGCGGAAATGTTCCACCGAAAGGATTTTGGAGTTGTCGGTAATTTCTCTCTTGCTGCAACAGAGCTATACAGAAATGTAAATGGAAAAGCAATTACACATTACCTTCTTCTAACATATCTGTAATACGACAATTAAAGAAAATACCACGTTGGAAACCTCAAATGAACTGTTGAACTATGATTATTGACATATGTGTGCCGCATGGGCACTAGCATCGCAACTCAGATACAGATAAGTTGATCGATTTAATTCTACAGTATTGTTGTTGTCTGTAACGCAGGCATGCACCGACTCAACCGGCGAGAGGGAAACCCGGGGGGGTTTTAGTGGGGTAGGCCTTCCAGTGTGGAGGGAGAGTCCCCACATAACCCCTGAGTCTCCCTGGGCTCAGGGGTATCCATAAAGATTTCCCCTCCGTCAAAAAAAAAAAAAGGCATGCACAGCCAGACAAACTGTCACTATATTTATATTTATTATTTATAGCACAAAGAAACATTAAAACACATAGCTATAGTACTAAAATTCATAAATTTACCTTACTTAGAAGTTAAATTCATAGGTATAGGGTCAAGAGCACGCCGAGCTTCACACTTAAGACTTAAATCCAACTCTATGCCAACAAAGTGTCAAGCTTGATGTACTCTTCACTGTACCTTACATAGGACACCACAGGAATTCGAACCGTCGACCTTTGAGAAGCAGCCGTTGTTCCACTAGGCTATCACCGCTCTATACATATATATACATTACACATATGAACTTATTATACATAAATAGACCTTCCAATATTTTTCACATAATCGTAAAGTTAAATTATCAATGAGGAATTTCGACGCATCTATCCGTGGTGCACAGTACTTAAGAAGTATTCATTACCTATAAGATTTTACAAATTGTAAATAAATTGACTTAATCTGAAAAGGGATGAAAAGATTACGGTAAAATAATACCAGAGTACTTTACTGTTCAAACACTATAAAAACAGATCAATATAATAAGAGAACGGATTAAACGAATAGCATTATTAAAGGTACTATTTTTAAATAGCCTCAATTATTTTATTTAATGCCTAACGCAAGTCTACCGACCTACTTTTTACATCGCTCTATTGACTTTTTCACATCAAGGTCTATCATAACGACTACTTCTAGTATTTTCTTTTGTTATCAACATTCATGCAGAAGGCGCTCGGAACGTGACAAAGTAGATTTTATGAGCGTTTATACTTTTTATTACAGTTTTTTACGATCGCGGCTCAACTGGATGAGCCAAGGAGTGAGCTAAAAGGGTAGAAATTGCGTGTTATATACATAACAAAATAATAAGGTTTTTCGATCTCACATACTAATAGCACCAAAAGTTTTGTAAAGGTGCGTTTTTACACCTTCGTCAATCAATAGGGACAATTGCAATCACAACTGACACTTACTTAAAAACTTACTTCAAAATCTAAAAAACCCTTAGGAAAGGAACACGATGCCCGTTATAGTACCTTAATTATTGTATAGTAATTATATGCTGTATTTACACGTTGTTTTATAAAGTACTATATCAAACAAATGCTAACGTTTATATTGAATTTCCCTTTTTACTCTTTTTACGGCTATGAAATAAAATTGAATAACAATGCGTAGGTACATGAAATTGTGCGGTAGATATTCAAATCGTTGTCTTTTTATGGAAAGTCAATAAATATCATTGTATTTATAATTAATGTTATATAAACGTGGTCAGATTATTTACACGACTTCTATATAAAAGCGCGAGAACTATATTATGCTAATCAGTTCAGTCTGTGGCGTTTAAGGGAATAGTGTTCCATTTATCGCTTCAAATATTGAACGTCTCAATTTTTTATTCCGAACTAAAAGTAAATATTTTCAAAAATGATTGAGATTAAGCTACCTGCTTTTACCGAGTTGAACGAGTTTGCCAGTATAGGTGTAAGTTTTTAATTATTTTTTTATTTATAAAGCACTGCTCATTTGGATCTGTTTCGTATAAGATTATTTTAATTATTATTAGCTTTCGTAGATATTTCAGTATTTAATTACATTATTTTATCAAATAAATATTACTTTAAACAAGTCTATTACATATAGTATAAAAATGTATAAAATTGTGCTGTAAAATTTATTTTCAAATCCTGAAACTAAAAATAAAATAATTATACGCAATAATTTTAATAATAATTAAAAAATAACGTTTTTCGTCCTCTTTAGGCTGGTGGAAGCGTTGTATTCGCTACAGACGACTTCTTTGCGCCATGCGAGAACATGATAGCGGATTCAGATCCCGTATTCGTCGTAGATAAGTACACAGAATTCGGCAAATGGATGGACGGATGGGAGACTAGGAGGAAACGTGTCACTGGACATGATTGGTGCATATTAAAACTTGCTACGAAGTGTGTTATTGGAGGTAAAAATTATATTAAATCTTTCAATACTTCTATTGAATGTTTTGTTATTTATTTTTGTACAATAATGGCTAATTTCTTTTTTCAGGGTTATTAGTAGACACGGCGTTCTTTACCGGAAATTATGCTCCTAAATACTCTATTCAAGCCGCGAGTCTTACACCTGAAGGTAAATATATTTATATTCAAAGTTAACGTAGAAAATACCTGTTGGTGAAGATAAGTTTTATATATTTTCTTGTATTTCAGAGGAAGCACTTATACCCGAAAGGCATTCGGAAATGGGATCGGCTTGTAGTAAATGTGATCTTGAACAGATCACACAGATTGATTCTGACAAGTGGGATGAAATTGTTCCCGTTACTCCTTTGAGAGCAGGATATGAAGAAACTAGGCTTAATTTTCAGAAGGTAAATTGTAACACATTATCTAAGAATACTTTTACCAAATTATATAAATATTCCTTCACCAAATTTTCTAAGAATCCTTTTTCAAATTATCTAAGAATCCCATTTGATTTAGACATATTTTAAATTTTATTTTGGCCTACAGGTGGTATGCGACGAAGCGTACACGCATATCCGAGTGAATATCTTTCCTGATGGTGGTATTGCGAGACTTAGAGTTTATGGAGAAGCTAGGTCAGAAGCACCACCACCTCACCATATTGTCGACCTCGTCTCTTTGCTCAATGGAGCTACTTGTCAAGGTACGTTAGTATGTTCCATAATTGTATCCAATTTTATAGACTGAAAGAACTATAACAAAATTTACGGAAGTTTTCGACCACAATCCGCTGGCATTGCTTGTATTAAACGCGCACTGTTAGTGAAAATATGGCAATAATATAAGCAAAAGATGATAAGATTTAAATTATGATGATTTTAATCAAAGTTTATTATTTTTCAGGTTCCTCTAACGCCCATTATGGACATCCTCGCAATATGATAAAACCATGCAAGAGTGAATCTATGGCAGACGGTTGGGAGACCGCGCGGCGTCTTGACAGGCCAGAAATCATTGAAGCCAATGACGATGGAACATTAAAAGTACCTGGTGAAGAATGGGCAATATTCAAACTGGGTTACCCAGGCAGAATTGAGAAGATTTGCGTCGATACAGCTCATTTTAAAGGAAACTTCCCTGATTCAGTGAAGATCGAAGGCGCGTTTTTGGGATTCGCCGACTGGACTCCAGAATTGAGTTACAACTGGAATACTATTCTTAAGCCCAGTAAGGTGAGTGTCTATAATCTTGAAATCATACCAAATTGCTTTGATCCTCACTTGTAAGTTTTTCTACTGAATCGCTTGTTTAAAATACTTGTTCAATAAAAGCATCTTGTTTTCTGTTTTCAGTTGTCAGCGCACAATGAACACTGGTACAATTGCAAGTCTGATGTCATCACCCACCTTAAGGTGACTATGGCTCCTGATGGTGGTATCAGCAGAATTAGGACTCTTGGCTACGTTGACACAAAGGGATTTTGAGAAGATGATAGGAAAAAAAAACTTGAAATCCAGTGATTATTATTTAGGTTATTTGTTTCTGATAAAAAGGCTGTGATTTAATTAGAAGTACTACAAGTAAGGTCACTAAGAACATTTCAAACATTTTCAATACACTGGAAAAGCATAATTATTTTAAAGCTACAATACAAAATTGTGTTCGCAAGAGAAATGCGGTATAATAAGTAATTTTAATCGAATTCGTTGCGATTTTTTCTGGTTTTAATTAAATAAATACAACAAGGTCCGACACTTATTACAAAACTATTTTTAAATCATGTATGAAAAGTTGATAAACGTGACAGACAATGTGAATTACATCGTCGCTTTATACAAAATTAACTGAATTGTAGTGTTTGTATTAATAAGACGAGATGATAGAATAATATTGTGATATGTAATTAGATAAGTAAGATACGTTTTAATAGTACTCAAAGTTCCTTGTTTTAAGAGTGTTAATAGTTCCTAAAACTTTGTTTGTCTTCCCTGATAATTAATATTTTAGTTGCACGTTTATTCTTCACACATATATGTCATTTAATAATGTGAAATGTACCTTATGAGAATATGACAACAAAGGAACTAAATTTATTATTATATAAATAATCAAGTATTCACATTTTTAGGTAAGTAATGTTTATTCTTCAATATTAGGTAAACCTATTATTTAACTAATGAAAATTGTAGTTATGTTTGTTGTTATTTCGCTTGAAATTAATAAAATTATTTTGCATAACTTGTGTGTTTCATACTCTTCTATTTTTATACACGTTAAATGTAACCTAACATTTGTACAGTTTGAAAAATAACCGTAAACCAGGAAAAAGAAAGGAAAAAAATATTAACAGAATATACTTTATTTGTAAGTCAATGGTTACCACTGAAAAAAGTACTTCAAAGACAAAACATACGGAAATAACCCTTTTTTTCTATATCTATGGAAAAAACCGTATACACACATGTTATAGATATAGGTAATTTTAGTAACAGTTAGGCACCTTGTGAATGAGTTCGTCCACGGAAGTGCAACCTTAGAAGTAGTAACCTTACCTATTTCTGCCGCCAAGCGGTAATGTGTGCATTACTTTGTTCCGATTTTGAAGGGTGCTGGTGAAATCACAGGCACATGGGACTTGTCAACGTATGTCACAGGGTTAAAGCTCTGGGTGGCACTGCAACTCCTATGCGGCGTGACGCTGTCCACCTTTTTTTTTTTTTTTTTTT
>NW_020653854.1:15193235-15197491 GCF_003589595.1 Hyposmocoma kahamanoa | reverse complement strand
GACGCTCACCCGCTTCGGCGCAGACGTACGGGGAGAAGGCGAAGGCAATTCGCTGCTCGTCTGATCCCCTAGTGAGGCCAGCGGACTCTAGACAGGCACTCCGGAGCCTGCATTGCACGGCCTCACTCGTCTGGTGGGCGGGTCGGAGGACAACTGACCTGCCACTCCGTTGGCGCGGGAGCCCTGGCGCAAACTAGGGCGGCCGGGCGACGTCGTGGTGAATGTGCACAGACCCCACGGCGCCGACACAACCGGCGGGAGGTAAACCCGGGGGGGTTTTAGTGGGGTAGGCCCTCCAGTCTGGAGGGAGAGTCCCCACATAACCCCTGAGTCTCCCTGGGCTCAGGGATATCTATAAAGATTCCCCCCGTAAAAAAAAGGGCTTTGGCGCGCAGTTGCCGTTGGCTCAACGCCGCGGAAGCTCATAATGACCACGCACGGCCTGGTTCGAAAATGTTGAGCAAAAATTAATTTTATTAAACGTTAATATGAGTCTCACATCAATTTTCTATTTACATCACATTAAATGAAGTAACAATCTCGACGCATCAAGAAAGAGAAATACTTTTTTTTGTAATATCAAGTGACGGGACGAACAAGTCGTGCGCCTAATGGTAAGCGACACGCCTGCCCATAATAGTTGAAAAACCACTCAGTGCTTTGAATCATAAAGTTCTGAGGAGAACTGCATCTGCGCCCGTCATCCTGAGAAATAAGTTGACAAGTCCCGTGTATCTGTAATTTTACCCTTACCCTTAAAAACCAGAACACAGTGATGTTGACATTACTGCTTGGCGGCAGAAATAGATAAGGTGGCAGTACTGCCCTGGGTGAACTCTTTCACAAGGAGCTCTACTGCTACTCAATTATGTAACAATTACTTAGTATAATTTTCCTCCCACTCTATTCAATATAATTTCCTCCCACTTATAGGTAGCGGTTTCTTTCAGGGAAAGATTATTATTGTTAGTCAAATCATCAAATCAAATCAAATCATTTATTTCTTTGTGATACACAGGTTATAAAGATGTTAGAAGAATGAATTTTGAATCACTGTCACACTCCGCTTTATGGCATACAAAGTTTTCTTAGTTTAAGTAATTCTCGTGCAATAATTTGTAATAATATTGTAATCATGCAGTCCAATTAATGCAACTTAATACTAATGAAACATAATAACAATAGTAAAATAATCAATAATAAATGTAATAATATGAAATGTAAATTTTATAAGAAATCTTCAATATTATAGAATGTCCTATCATTTAGGTAATTAAATAATAATTTCTTAAATTCTGTGGAAGTGGAATTTCAAGTGGAAGTTTGTTATATATCTTCGTAGCCATTACTATTACACTCTTTTGAAGTAGAGCAGTTTTACATGATCTACTTTTCAGTTGATGAGAACGGCGAGCTCGTGTGACGAATTCAAATAAATGAAGATGACGCTTTACGAAAAGTGAAATTTCAAGTATATATAAGCATGGTAGAGTCAGTATTCTCAAATTTTCAAAATGTGGTTGACAGCTATCTGTTTTTCTCAAGCCCGAATACATCTCTTTTGGGCTTTGAATATGCGTTCAATGTGCGGTGCATTTCCCTAAAAAATGATTCCATACCTAAGGCTGGTTGCTACATGGTAGGCGGTCACTAGAGCGTTTAAATTTACTATTTTCGATAGCCTCAACAATGCATAATAAAACTTTAGTATCTTACCACATACATATTCTAGGTGTGATTGCCATTCTAGATTATTATCTATATATAAACCTAAGAACTTTACTGTCATTGTTTCACCGACCTCTTTCCTTTCATAGACCACTCTAGTTTGCATAGGTTTATTGTATCTTTGTTTAAAGTTCATAACTTTAGTTTTGTCAAGATTTATAACTAGATCATTATATTTAAGCCATTCAATAATAGAGTTCAAACTTGTATTTATATTTGTTTCATTGTCATTAGTTAAGGAAAGGAACTCACCCGCAATCGTGTACTTGAGTTGAGATACAATTGTAAACTCTTTTGCAAAATAAATGGGCACCTAAAAGTTTTTCTCACAAATATTCAAATCTAAATAAAGAGGCTATAAAAGCCATAAAGATAATTGGAAATATTTCGTCTACGTATTAAAGAGTATTGGCAGGTAAGATAAAACGATCTAAATTTGAAAAGTATAATTAATTTAAACAATATTCGATTGGAATAATTAGCATTGCGTGGTTAGGTGTGGTGATCTTAAAAATTTACTTTCAAAGTAATTTTAATTTACTGGTATTGATGTCCAATTTTTAAAATTAGTTAGTTATTCGTAACGAATTTTATACCGTTCTATGGCAGAGAAGACAATAATCGCTGGTTATACGCTATTTTTAGTAGCAGTAGAGTTCCTTTTGAAAGAATTCATCCTGGGAAGCCACTTCCTGCTACTTTCCTACTTCTGCCGTCACGCAGTAATATAAACATTCCGGTTTTGAAGGGTAAGGGGGTGCTGACGAAATTACAGGCACATGGGACTTATCAACTTATGTCTCAGGGTGACGGGCGCAGTGGCAGTATGATCAAATGGAAATATTTAAATCAGGAAAACCCTCATTCTCTTGTGATAATACCCTCATTCGCTTGTGAAAGCCATATATCTGTCGAAGAATCGATAACTGATTAAGGAAACGAGTTCTTGAGCGGACACCACGGCTCGGCAAATGTAGTGTAGAGCGCCCTTTGGCAAGATGGAGTGACGATCTGCGAAAGGCTGCTGGCAGCATATGAATGCAACAAACTAAGGACTGGGCGACATGGCGCACATTAGGTAAGCATAGGCCTTAGGTAAGCATATTCCAGCAGTGATAGGTTGATAATAATCTCGCCAAGACGAAACCACACTCAATACTGCAGTGTATGATTTGAATTGAATGTGGTGACGAGGAAATTATTTGTGAGTTTGTTCTGTTCAATTCAATCTCTGTTAATGCACAATAACAGAAAGTGTTTTTCAAAAGTGTTGCATATCATTTTTTATTTGCACTTGTTTAAAATTTAGTGAAACCGAATTATATATCCTATGGAAGCATGATTGCAGGGGTTTGAAGATGTATGTATGCAACCTGGCTTACCTGCGGCATTATGCGTGACCGCCATTTTGAATTTATTCCGAAACGTTGCGAGCGGAGCGAACAATATGCACATTTTCCGTATTACTCGACCGTTCCTCAACTAATATCGGACCTGGGACTTTTTTATTTAACGACCAAACCAATAAAAAAGTAACTCATTCGCGCCATCCAACAACCCCTATCAACAGCGATTTTTACTCATTTCCTTTTTTCGTATTAAGGCGACGAACGCACGCCCTTAGTTGAAATATGTTCGAGTACGTATAAAAAGTCGTCCGTACCAACCAAATCACGACGAGTTTCATTCTTTCTTATATATTACTTACAGCAAATATTATCTCTCGATTACATAGGACTGAATACCAATCACCAATGAATTCTTTATTATATTGACATTCTTTGCGTAATTAGTCAACAATACAAATTATTGTTGAACGTTGTAATTTATTTAAAAATATTAAATTGTATAAAAAGTCGTTTATTTTTTTTATATGACAAACGTTGACAGACTGAAAAAGGTACTAATGAGGTTTATGCCCAACTACCACAGGTTCAACACATGTTCAACACCACGACAAAATTTCTAAATGGCCACTAGACGAATACCCAGTTCTCAGCTTCCAACTAGGAAGTTAGACGATATTTATTTGGTATGGGCAACTAAGGTAACCGGAAATTGCTACCATGTTTAATAATATTGCAATCTTAGATAAAAGGTCACTGGAACCAAGGCACATATCCGCAAAACTGAGTCCTTTGGAGCTGACTCCGACTTTTCGAGACCTCCCAAGGAGCACATTTCATAAGCCTTAAAACTGTTATATCTATAAACAGTCTTAATATGGTATAGATTTAGATAATAGTTCTCTATAAATGGTTTTAGAAAAAAGAAATTGTTGTTATAACCTTATTTCACTCAAGTCAAAATTTTAACACCTTCTTAATACCAAACCACTTAATTAAGTGTAATCTCTCTTAAGATTTACTCTTATTGTCCTTATTTTAAGTTCATCTGTAGAACAACTGATTATTTTTAGTAAAATTGTTTTATACACATCCAGTAAAGTCTATTAATACTCTAAAAACTAGTGTTCTTAAGTTTATTCTAGATATATATAATTTATAGACATTCTATAGTGTTTGTAC
>NW_020653854.1:15014597-15178235 GCF_003589595.1 Hyposmocoma kahamanoa | reverse complement strand
TGGCAGTCTGGCATGGTAACCGTTCGGCCACGGAGGCAGTTATATTAATTATAATATTAATTAGATTCAACATTAATCTGTAATCAGTCTGAACAAAAAATCATTTTTCTTTGCCTTACAAAATTAAGTAAATTGATTATTTGTTGTGCATTTGGTGATACTATGTTAACGTTAGAAATAATCAATGAGTTTCGACCTACATATATTTAATATTTAAAGTTGACGAGTGGTAACTTGTGGTGTGGAAGTACCAACTGCCCGGCTTTGTTTATCAATAGCTGATTTCGTTTTGCTTCATACCGGAGACCGTCCTAAGCGGGATAAAGAATCGCGAATTCAACACGCTCCGACTGGTAATTTTACAATTCAGAGCCGAGTGCTCTAATAATAATTCTATTTAATCTGATTGTTAATAATACGAGGGATGTGCGATGTTGAATAACACGTCGATATAGTCCATCACAGTGTTTCTAACAGTAACGATCAAACTACCGATGCATCAGCAATTGACAGATTAAACAAAATGATAAAATGTTAGAATCCCCACATTTTCCTCACATAGCGCCAATCCCCACAAAATCTCCAATCTAGTTGAAAGTCCCCACAATTTGGGAAATTCCCTACAAATTGGCAACGTTGGATGCAATAGTCGTAATTCGCGCTCAGGAAATTTATCCACCTTTCTAGTCATATTATAACACATTCCATATAATTATACAGAATAACGTTATTTTGCGACAAATTGGATTTTTTCAATTGTTTTTTTGTCCTAGTGTTTTGAAAAGTTTTTTATTGCATAACGCTCACTTTTTCGTATAATTTTATAAAGGTTTTGTAACACTGTCAAAAGAAAAAATCGATTAGAAACATCGCGTTTTGTAGACAATCATAAAAACCCCATAGAAGGAATATTCTTCTACAAGGTCAACACTAAAGCAAGTAAAAATAATCTTTTCGTATTCTAAAGTTTTTATATAAATAAAGCTATAGACAAAACGCTCCCAACTGTGTTTTGAAAAAAGCTTTAAATTCCTATCGCCATTTTTATTTTTAAAGAATGACTATGAAGTAGCCGAGAAAAAATTATTTTCTTTTTAAAAAGTAAATCTAAGTTGAAATTAGCTTGAAGAAGCCTAGAACTTCTTCAAAATGGTTTGTTTTGTGAGTTATTTTGTATATTTAAGCTTTCTATAAATATTTAAAACCGAAAATCGGTAACTGTATTTTTATTAAGTTTATATTTTATACATACATATTTAAAATTTAGCGAGCGCATTACTTTTATGACAGGTTTTACATCACTTTTCACAATGTATTTAAAGTCGCACGTAAATTTGCGCTTTCTAACCCGTTAAATATTGCGCGAAAAAGTCAGAAATATTATATCCAATTTCGCCATGTTGCAATTTTGATACTTTATATTTTGTAAGCCATTAAACTTGAACTCTATTAGTATTAAGAGAATTGCGTCCTATGTTTGTAACGCTTTAGTTTTTTGGTTTTAAAATAGCATTACTAAGAAAACTGCAAACATCTGCACAATACAGATGTGCCAACTTTCTCTCCACCGACCATCACACGGGGCCTTATAGATAAAGTGGTACAGTCGATGTTAAAGACCCGTTCAACTGTTGACAAATATGACATATGACTAAATATATTGTTATACATATGGCCATTTATCTCAGACATTTTAGTAGTCTTATTTAATATAATCCTTGACACCGGTGTGTACCCGGATGTGCTTAAGAATACCAGGGTGTGTCCTGTCTTCAAGGGGAAGGGTGACAAGTGTGATGTGAACAATTACAGACCAATAACCAGACCAATAACAATTGTTCCTACTATATCTAAGATTCTGGAATCTATCCTATCTTCCCACATAATGGGCCACCTTGAGGACAATGAATTGCTGACAGATAATCAATTTGCATATCGGCAGAAGATGTCTACAATTACCGCGGCACATAAAATATTTGACTGCTTAGTTTCCGGTCTGGATGAGAAGTATAAAATGGCGGGCATATTTTGTGACTTCTCCAAGGCCTTTGATGTAATTAATCATGAACTGTTGTTGGATAAGTTATATCATTATGGAATACAGGGTAAGAGCCACAAACTTCTCACCTCGTTCTTATCGGATCGGAAGCAAGTGGTAAAATTATCCTCGAACGGTAAAAGACTGGAGTCCGTTGCTGGTAGTGTGAACTTAGGAATTCCTCAAGGGTCTGCCTTAGGAAACACGCTATTTCTATTATATGTAAATGACCTTCCCACTGCCATCACAGCCGGCCTCTCCGTACTGTTTGCGGATGACACAACAGTTATAGTTAGCGCGCGCACCTACGAACAGCTGGGACAGAGAATCGACGAAAGGTGTGAGCAGCTCCAGAGGTGGTTTTCATCGAATGGGTTGCTGCTGAATATCACTAAATCCAACATCATGGTTTTCTCGGGTCGAGGTCTCACAGTTCCTCAGTGTGTAGCAAGCAATCCGATGCCGATATGCAATGAGAGTAGGTTCCTTGGCGTCACTCTGGACTCGAACCTTAACTGGAAGTGCCATGTTGACAGACTGTGTGATAGACTGAGTGGTGCAGTCTTTGCGTTGCGTAAACTGAAATTGCTCATTTCTGATTCTGCATTAAGACAGGTCTATTTTGCATATTTCCACTCGCTGATGTCGTACGGTTCACTCATATGGGGTAACTCCACGGATGCCAATAGAGTCATGCTAATGCAAAAACGTGCCGTACGCGTATTGGTTGGGGTAAAACACAGACATTCCTGCAGAAATCTCTTTGTAGCGCAACGCATAATGACGCACTACTCACTCTACTTATATGAAATTATAATGTACGTTAGAAATAATCTGTCTTCATTTGGTACTGTAAATGTTTCTGGCATCCGACTTCGCCGTACCGGTCATTTGAGAACAGTCCCTCGACGCATGGCACTTGCAGAGAAAAATCCGCGTGTCATCGGACCTACTTACTATGAGCGTTTACCCGCTACTCTCAGACTTGAACCGTCTGACGAAACATTTAGGCGCCGGCTGAAAGACTTTTTCTTGAAAAATCCTATATACTCTGTAAAAGAATTTATGGACTTTAAATTGTAACGAATTCAGTATTTTCTATTTTTATATTTTTATTCTAATTTTTACCGCATTAACACGCTCTTGTATAATTATCAACTTATGACGATCCTTGATGGAGAATGATATCTGATATGTAATTTAATGACAACAATATTATATAATGAATTGTTAATTTTCTAATTATTGTGTGCTTTTCTTATAATTTTCCTTTTTGTCTGACGATCTCAATATAATTTCTTATACTTTGACATGTAGTGCAATTTATACTGTAATGTTATATTTGAGAAATAAATGAATCTGAATCTGAATCTGAAACTATCATAGACTATCAATTATCTAAAAACTATCTACAAGACTAAATAAAAACTGTCTACGTTCTACAAATGGTCTTGTAGCATTCTAGAAGGGTTACTTGAGAAAAAAGATAAGAATCACTCTTAACACTACCTACAGATAGTTTCTCAAAGCACTCTTGTGATCTACTAATAAAGTTGTGCCCGCTTTTACTTTAAATTATCTAGAAACCTTCTTCGAGATATCTTGGGGGAATTTGAACTCTTAAAATATTCAATCGAATTAAATTCTATTAGATATCTTATAGTATATATTTAGGTATGGGTGTGCTGCTTGGGCTATCCACTCCGACTGTCTCCAGCTACTTGGAATGGACCTGTCGTCCAATTTGAACTTCGGTAGAAACATTGAATCGCTGGACAAGGAAACTGGGCATCCTTTCCAAGGTGAGGCATTACTTTACACCGGAATAGTTGTTTCAGCTGTACGAGGCACAAGTCCGGTACAGTTGCCAACATAGATATAGAAAAAAAGGGAAGATTTGGTATGGGGGCGTGGTTCGTGTCGCCTCGATATGAACAAAATGATCATATCGCGAGGACATGCCTAGAAATATCGCCACAGTGACATGGCGATCGTTGTACATACAAGATCTCTCGTAAAACGTGAAAATGCCAAGTTGCAGCGATACACCTTGTAAAAATTTGAATGAAAACAAAAATTTTAAAACCACTGAGATAGCATTCCACCGGCCATTTGCAGTTTTAGTTACTATTTCTATTATTATTCAATGTCTTCTTTTTGTCTCCATGGAAATGTCTAGACTCAAATATAGTGATGTTCATTTACGATGACTGATGTTTATCGACAATAAATTTTTACTAAAATGTTTGAATTTCTTACTATGATTTTTGTAATTAAAGTTTCTAAAATATCGAAGCGAAAAGCATTCACGTTAAATTGATTTCCTTTATTTTATTATTATTATTATTACTAAACATTTTATTTCGAGTAACTTTAACACAACTCATATTTCGGACAACCGTTTCAATTTCATGTCAATTTGTATGTTGCTGTTGCTTAACGAAAAATGTATGTGTATTATTGTTTTAGATAATTTAGATATTTAAATTCCATTATACTCGTATATTAATCTTAGAGTATTTTTAATTTTTAAGTTTTTCTAATAAGATCAAAATAAGAGAAGGTTGTATTGAAGCTGCAGGAAAATCGAAAGATTTGTTTTTCTTATTACTATTTCTGATTTTGTTTAAATAAAATAAAATCAGCTTTATTTTACTTGTGCATGCAAAATAAATTAGAAACAATTATAGAAAATTACATAAAACCTTCATAACAAACAACATAATTTCATTTATTAAATTCGTTGATGGTCCGAGTTTACGCTTGACAATGACAGCTTCACCAACCCGTGGTAACGTATAATGGAAAACTGACACTGGCGACGATCGCCATATTTTTTATATTATTCTTCTAAAACTGACACTGGCCCAAGCCTAGTGACCGCCATTAGAAAATGATAATAATTTATATTAATATATTTATTTAATAATACAACAGTACCAATGCAGGTATAGTATGGAAAACGAAGTATTTATGTAATATTAAAAACAGTCACATGGTTTCTAACTATAGATTAGGTAGGACCACATCCGTTGTTGAGTAGCGTCAGTTTAGGGTTAATAAGATTAACAATTCACGGAGCAGTTTCCATCCGCGCCCGCCGATGCTGCTAGACAGCGATGTTATTTCAATACTCACGACCCTGCAAGTTTGTGCAGGCACATAGCCGCCGCGGTTGCGGGCACGAAACCGTTGCGATTGCGGAACGGACCGCGAAGTTAGTGGGAGTTAATCACAAGTCGCGCGGTTAATAGAGAACTCGCCCCGCGTGCGCCTGCACCACAGAGCGCGTGAACCGACCGCCAAATTGAGCGGGCGACGACGGCCGCCAAGCACGCAAGTGATCGCGTCCTGCGCGGTTCAAGTAGTACTCCGCCGCGGCAACCGCGAGCAACCGTCACCACTATAAGCGTAAAACGCGCCGTGAAATGTATTACTAATTTTACGTACTTAACTATTACACTCTACAGATGCGGTCCCGCGGCAGACGCTGGTGAAAACCGCTCCTTGAGTTCGTAGTGTAACGATAGATGAGTCTTAGCGCCACCTAACGTGTAATAGTTAGCTATTATACACTAGTAGCATTTTTACTAAAGCGCCACCTGATGGTGAATGGCTGAACCAGGATGAAAAAAATACTGAAATAGTGTAATATGACTCTTACTCAAGTGACTGTAAGTTTAATTTTGTTAGATTTTAAAATTGTGTTACGTCGTTTTCACGTTTTAAGCCCTACCCAACCAAAATCTTTAAGTTATGGTAGTAGATAATAGAGCGTAAAGTATCAATTGCACACAAGCTAAAAAGGGGCGACATCGGTACCCGATCTTACATAGCGTCATTACATATCTCCCCTTCTTTTCTATATTTGTGGTTGCCACCTTTGGGATGGCTCACTGGCCACCTTGGATTCAATTGACAACCACGCCAAGAGGTTTATAGGTGACTTGAAATTAATGGAGGCGAGGCCCTTGAACATCGCCTTTAAAGTTGCCTCTGCTTATCGGTATTTTACGTGATATATCTGATATATCACGGAGAGTGCGATGGAATTATACGATTTTATTCTGCTTTCTCCTTTCAATCACCGCGGGACAAGGCGTAGGCTTGGGTTCCACCCCTATGTTGTGGATATTCCAAAGATTCGCACGAAGCGTTACGCTTCCAAATTTATATGGCGAACGGCGATAGAGTGGAATTCCTTGCCTGCAGACTTGTTCCCTGAACGTTATAATTTGGGCCTTTTCAAGACGAGAGTAAATAGGCATTATTTAGGTGTGCATGCTTCATCTTCGACCTCATCGTCACTTCTCATCAGGTGAGGTCAAATCCGCACTTACATTTTATTAAAAAAACATTTAAAATTGTTTAAATTTAAGTTATGAATGGATATTTTATAACTCTCTTATTTAAGCATAAAAAGTTATGCACTATTATCGTACTAATCGTCGTTATCATTCACCCTACGAGGTTCCGGTGAGGTAGTACATATAAAGTTTGGTGGGTTTGCTATATGCCCAAGAACATAAGAGACGCTTTTGAGCTCAATAAAGTTTTTTCCTTTTATCGAAACAGTTTAGCGAGGTTTGTGCTCACGATACACACAATAGCCACCGTTCAGCCTTATCCCCTCTGCAAGTGAATAATATCGGATTTGATGAGTGATTAAAACGCCTAAAAAGGGGCTTTCAAACTAAAGTACCAAGTCAGCTCAAATGCGATCACACATGGAAACTCGATTAGTCTAAAATTACTTTTTCCAGTGGTTCCTCAACTTAAGCCAAATTTAGAAAAGTAACCGAAAAGTTAGCTATTCTACTATCGATTTTTAGGTTTTGAATTCAAAGTATTTCTCTCATCAAACTTGAGCCTATTAGGGGTTGAAGTATGAAATCTCACTTCAAAGGTTCTGCCCGCATTGAAATGAAATAAAGTAAATTTATAATAAACTGTGTTAATTTAAAATGTTGGCTTTATTCGTTTTCGTCTTTTTTTAATTTTGCGATTGCCTTTAAATCTAACATGGATCAAACAAAAATGTTAGAATTCAAAGTCTGACGTGGCAACGACTAACGTTTCGTCGTTTTTGGTTTACCCGATTTCGTTGTCTAAATGTAGGTAATCTGGCAAATTAATTTCATAGATTATCGAAACTTAAAATTAATAACTGTTATTATATTACAAAGATACAGAAGGGGCTTTGAAGTATTATATCAATAATGGGCAGCCAACGTTTGGTCTAGTAAAACAATAAAACTTGGTTAAGGGCTCGAGCTCTCTATGAGTTAGCGGTTGAGTGACCTTATAGCAGAGCAAGATCAATGCAACAATATGATCACTCTGTCACCAAATTACTCTTCTCCCCACCTAATTACTCTTGAAAGTCGGTACTGCTAGATACTTGAGGTATAAGCAAACTGGCTTTGGCGTTTAAAATTCAATTTGTGATTAGAAAGCAAGAAATAAGAAAACAATAAAGGCCAATATACGCAACCGAACTTTGCAGATATATTAGTTTGTGATAAACGTAAAGTATTAATAATTTTCATATGTAAACATTATGTTTTTGGTGAATGACCACCGACACCGGGTATTGCGTCAGGTTCGCTAATACCATCTCAAATTTTAAGAAATTTATAGATAAATGATAAGAAGCGAAGTTGTGATTTTCAAAACTGTAGAAAAAGCTAGTAGTACTACAAATGGCTCGCAGCTTATTTCAAAGTTTGGCCAATTCATTAGGTAACAAGCTACAAACACGAGAAAAGATCCACGTTGTAGCGTAACACAAGGCAATGTTTGAAACCATGTACAACCACAAACACAAAATATATTTGATTTCTACAACATACAAGAACGGTTCGTTACGTATAAATAGACATGTGCCTGGTGAAAAGTTAAAGCCTGTGTTTTCAAGCCTGTACGTGTCCAATCCAATTGGATTCAACCAAAAACGCTATAATAAACTTTTTCGTACGATGAAATATCGCGGTTTGGGACGCGATGAGTTACTGAACGATGCTATTTCACCGTCGTTGTAGGTACATCAAACGAAAGTACCGCGCTCTCTCTCGCTCTCTCGCGTGAATCGCTATTCCACATTATATATATTTGTGTTGTGTTTCCTTGATTAGTTTTAGTAAGTTATAAAAACTACACCTATCTTTTTCAAAATTAAACATCCATAACCACAGACAGTATTGCTTGTAGTTGGCCGATTTTTCTTGAAAAAATAACCGAATAGGAATTCGTCGCATGGCTCTCGCAGAAATAACACGGTGATCCATCAATCTTGATTTCAAACGACAACCGCGTCTAAAGAATTTTTTGCTCACTTTTAAAAAAGAGACATAATTTTTGTTTAAAACTGCAAAACACTCCTTTTGCCCACGTTATGGATGGTTGGACTATTTATCATGGTAACGTGGAAGAATTTTTAAATAGAAAATTGGAAATGAGTTTTTTGGTAACATTAATTTCATTATTTCACGGTCCAGTGAGGAAACTTATCGCAACCCCTCGCTCTTCTCTTTATCGCACAACATTGTATGTCAGTCCGTGGCTTTCCTTAGACGTTTATATGCAATCAAATTAAAAATAATCTCCTTTTTGTGAAGATACTCATATAACATAAAGACTTTACAGCGAATAAAGAGGTGCAATAAATTTGTCGCCTGCGTTTGTAGCATCGTAATTCTAAAAAATAGATTCCGTAATAAATTCAAAATTATTTCAAAGTGGCTTGTTGAGGAAAAGCTTTTATTCTTCATTCTTTTGTGAGTTGAATAAATTTATTCGGCTCAGTATAATGGTTAATACAATGATTTAAAAAGTAAGCCATCGAAATCATAACAAATAATAAATAATAATATATGGCTCTAATAATACGTACACTAATCAATAATCATTAATGTGGAGCTTCAGCCCGCTCAAAGCTCGAATCACGCGCTAGTTCCTGGAACCAATATTTGCCTGTTTAACAAAGCAAACAAATCTATTGTTCCGTGTTTCTTGTTTGAATAATCGGAATCGATTTAGCTCTAATGCTCAGTTTAGTTCGTGTTGAACTTTCCTCCACTGCTTTTAAGATTTGTGCTGTTAATGTGAGTTCAAAACGTGCAATTCAATTAATATACCTACTAAATGATTATCACCAATTACAGGTTTCTTGCCACACGGCATGATTTCTTTTTATTGATACCAGTTAATGCCCAAAATAGAGGGCATTAACCATTTACAACTAAATGCGAGTATTTTTGTTGTAAATTGAGTATTGTTCAATTTTAATGATATTATTACAAAATATTTATTACTTTCTGATCTACAAAATTCGATTTACCCTTCTATTAAATCGATTCACTAGGAACTCGCATTGAAATAAATCGGTACAAAAAATCGTTAGGTTAGGACCTAACCTGCACTTGAATTGAATTACATAAAAATCGATTCGTAGTATAGTCTGTCTTTTTTGAAGACGGTAAGTAAAATGACATTTGTAGGGTTGCCAGTTATCACAAAATTTTATACAGTTATGTAGTTGGTATCGATTGCGTTATTGTCTTCTTTATTATTAGTACCGAGATATTTTTTATTCATATATATTTTAACAAGAATAGCCTGATTTAATTATACATTACTTTTATATGTATATTAATATATATTAATTTTAAAATTTGATTGTAGATTATATACATTGAATTAAAATGAAAAGCTTTAAAACATATCTTCTGTTTGTATTTTTCATAAACATAATTCCAAATACAGTGCATGAACTTACAAAAATTGACAATTCAAGTGAACTTGTGTAACAGTAATTAGATGAATAAGGGTTGAGAATGACTGAAATGAAACAAATTCGCTATTTATTCCACAAGCGTGAGCAATATTCAGTCGACAGTCAATAGAATAGATTTTATCGACTACAATCACTAGTTGCTCGCAATCGTACTACACTTTTGCGCAACAAATTTTACTCCGTCTTCAAAAAAGACAGCCGTTAGTGAGAATCCACATGATTGCAAGGTGGGTATTGTATTGTGGAATTGCCTCTTTTTCGTCTAAAAAAGATATTTTACATCGAAAGTTTTCGTCGGTTTTGGATGCCAGCGATTTTGGGCAGAAATGGGTTAAAACCTTTGGGTAAAAACTCTGCTGCTAACTCAAGAACTCATAACTAACTTAAGATATCATACTGTGGTAAGAAACCTGTAATTAGTGACAACCACGAGTCTTACATTTATCTAGTGTGTGTGTAACGCCATCCTTTTTCTCACTTTTTTTAAATAGTAGGAACTAGAGATAACTCAATATTTAACTTATTCTTCATGGAATCCGTGAACTAACATAGGCACTTTGGCTGCATAAACATGCTTTTTACAGTTGAAAACATTTTTGAAGTGTATATTTGGTACCTCATTAGAAAAATTCTGTAAATAAAACCGACATAGTGCCATATTCGCTATAGTATTGTGTTTGACCTCGGCTTTTCGCTTAACATCTTATATCAAAACTGCTTACAGCATTGTCTTGAAACTTAATACACGTACAAGATGCTAGTCGTGTTATATCCAGAGACCGAGTATCGACTTTTGTGCTTTGCATAAATTTGCATGACGAGATAGCGTTGTAGCTATCGCGGGGAGTAATGTAATTCGAGGAACGCCCAATAGAACGCTTTGCCTTTAAGAACGATGATTTTTTTGTTTTTTCCTTTTGTCGATAGGCGGGATTTCCGTTGTGATTACAATGTTTTGAGAAAGTATTAGTATCAATAATCGTTTGTCCAAGTATGGAAAATGTCAATGTTTCTCTTTGAACATTGTTTAAATTGAACTGGATGCCCTTGTAATTTTTAGTCGTGTAACACTTTCTGATTAAAAAATAATAAGACCGTCACTTACGTTATTACAGCAATTTTGACCAGTAGGGTTAACGTAAGGGGAATAGACAAAACTCAACTCGTTGAGAAACTTTTCTCTATCAACTAAGGCACTACTCAAAACATGAGACTCTCTACCGTAGCCAAAGGTTTCCCTAGGAAGTGCCATTATTCATTAAATGAAATTACTTTTTATTGTGTTCACACCTAATCGGTAACAGAACAAAGAGGCAGAGCACCAGCCCACTCGTTCTTCATTTCGCTGTTGTTTTTTGTAATGTTCTTGACGTTTATAATGTTAGTGAAAATAGAAAAATATCAAAGATTTTCTTATATGTAAGCGAATACCAGACATTATGCAGCCAATATATTTTTATAATAATTTTGTTTTAATTGTGGTTACAAACATAGTTGAAGGCAATTTATTTTCAAACTACGCACACCCAAAATGTCATCGAAAATTTAATAGAATAATAGTAATACGGTCGCTAGTATGCCAATCACGAGACATTTTCGGGGAAAAACACCCTCGATAAAAATCTTAGTTGCTGCTTGGAGAGCGGCAGAGATCTACGAAGATATCTCAGAATTACACAAAATTCTAGAGGGCTGGAGAAATTTTCTTTTTTACATAAGTATGCGCGACGACTATAATTTTCGATAAAAATTTAACATTTTGCAATAGAGATTACTTTTGTCTTAGAGCTCATGCCTAAGCACACTGGAAGCTTAGATACACTAAAGCTGAGATTTACAAAACTTTTACTACGACTAAGCAAAGATTCACCATTCAAATTCTTGCTTAAACTTTGTCTAAGTTTAAGCAAGAAATTAAGTTAAACTTTAAGCTTAGTTTGTAATTTCCTGCTTAAACTTAGGTAAAGTACGTTTTGTAAATACGGAAATCTAGCTTAGCTCGCCATGTTTGCTGAGTCAAAGTCAACGTTCGTTTTTAGCCTTAGGTGCACCTTAAGTCTAAAATGAGGTGACGATATAATCTCTATAGGTACAATACCTGAACTCAATAAACTTTACACTTTGAACTATCCCGTACCACTCATATCGTTTTTGCATAGAGTAGATATATGTATAATATATGTCCTTTTATCTTTAATCATCGCGAGCATAGGCCACTCTAATATGTAGTGCACCACTTCATATGAATGTTGACGATGTTTTGCATTGATTTAGAACAATTCTCTCACTTTTGTATAACAACGACTTTACTACTTGTTTATTTGACGAACGCGATACCTCTTAAGTATAGCAGCGACGGCGACGTATGTCATAAAATTTATCAACCGTCTTGGCGGAAATAACGCGGCTTAATGTCAAGGGGGAATAACTTAACAATATCACCCGATGGGAAATTGATGTGGGTGAAAAATTGCTTTGCAAATATTGTAAGAGGAAAAGTTGTGAAAGAGGTTAACCATTCTGATAAAGTGGTTTCTTTCGGTATAATAATTTGAAAAGTTCTTTCTTTTGTTTTATAACAGTAAATGAATTCGATTTCGTTGGTACGTAATTTGTTATGCCAGTATTAGAAAAGTTACGATTGACTCGAGTGACTGAAAATTGAAAGAAATTTCCAGTTGCTTTTCACAGATCCCAGTATATGTACTAACTTATCAATTTCTTTGCAGTTAATACCTGTAGTCAACAAGAAGTTACGCGATAAAAACCTCGACATATTATGGTAATAATTGTTATGTTTTATTTTTGTAACTTTTTATGTACCTACTTATTGGCTGTACTTAAAAAGTTACAAAAGGCTTAAACCTACTAGGTGCTGATTTTTCATTCTGGAATCTGTAAGTTGGGTATAACGAATGACATGTGATTACAGGAATGGACAGTTTGTATAGGTTTCTAAAAATATAGCTGTCATCTCATAAAACATTTTATGGCATTGTTAAAACAGAAAATTCTTTGAAGATTGGTTTTCAGATCCAAACAAAATCAAATATCGGATTTCATGACTATTTCTCACATCTTTATTATAAATGGTATTGATTGAACAGGACGCGTTATTGTCCCATGCATTATTCTGAACTGATTCGCATCGACAAAGCCTCACAGATAGTAGAACGTCACGTTCCTGACACTTAGTATAAACCGAAGGCATCAAATTGGATCCGCTACGAATATGGAGTCATGGTATGGATTTTTATCAAAGTTGTGTAATTCGTTTTTTAATGTAACATTTTTGACAAGTTTATGTTCGTAGTAAATTTTTCACAGTTAGTTTTACATGTAGGATTTTATTCACTAAGATGTTGGTCTCTCTGTGTAGAAATATTTTAAATATTAAACAATTGCCTAACAAGCATGTTAGTGATCAAAAGAGCAATAATCCTTATTAAAATGCAAAAGATGTAGCAGTGCTATTTACTCAGCACCGCATTTGCACTTAATGTTTTCTCACAATCTTTAAGATGAAAACAAGAATTTACCGTCAGAGGCTCGTAACACGATAATGAAAATATTACTTAAAGACAATTTCTTTATTAAATGATTTAACATCCAGTCAAATTACGGTAACATTATTAAAAATACAAAGAAATGCTTATTACAAATCACTAATTACACCACCGACAAGAGCCTAACTCTCAAATAAGAAGAATTACGAATTTAATTTAACAACAATGAATAAATAACGCAAAACAAGCGATGTGGTTAAATATACCTAAGTTTAAATTACAAATATTATACACAAAAATACTTACTAATAATATTTACTTGTCTACAACTAAGCAGATCACGGTAGTTCATCATACTTTTGATTGAGTATCATTTACGTTATAGCCTAACCTAAAAAATTAAGAAAAGCTTTTTTAATTTTTTATCCTAAATAACGTACTCAGACAAACATTTTTAAACTCAAATCGACTTTCTTCTAAACAATTTTGATCCCGACTCAATAAATACTAACAAAATTTCGACTTACCACAAAAAATAGCATGCGATTATCCTTAATGTAGCTTAGACAAATTGTTCCACATTTACACATTTTTACAAATCGCTTAAACTATTTACAAAATTATATGCCGCATTCACACCTTGTATCATTTTGGCATACCATATACCCGTAATGTATATGTATCATCTTCGCGTATCATGATCGCATGTTAGACACGACACGCGTATTACGTGATCGCGTAGCTTTTCGCATCAAAACAAGGTAACATTCTACGTTCGTCCTACGTTCTACGTTCGCAGAATGTTAGCTACATTTGTAGACACCCGTCGTAGATGTAATACGCTGAAATCATGCAAATGTGAATTCGGCCTTACATAATTTACTCCATAGGTACTTTAATGAGATGTTAAGATAGTAGAAGGTTATTTTTATTAAGCGAAACCTGTTAACGCGGTAGTTTTATCAAATCAAACAACTTTAGGTAATTATATTTACATGCTATAAATTAATGAAGCTTTTTGTTTCCAAGCAAACAACAATTAAGTACTGTATAATGCACGTGGTAAATATAGAAAAAAAATAATGGTACAAAATTTATTCTTTTCAATTGCATAAAATGTTTTCAGCTCCTGCTCCTGCTCCTGGTAAATCAATTGAGACAAAAAAATGTCAATTCCCAAACGTGGTGTAATAAACAATTATTAGTTGAATGATAGTAATGCCATAATACAATAAGAACGACTAGAGCAATATCCGCCTGTTCGGAGCGTAAATGCCTACACTTCACTCGGAGCGTAGGGTTGTTACCACGGACATATATCTTAATAGACGCTGCAAGTGTACCTCCTTCGCGTGCCCAATGTAAGCTATAAATGCTTAGTTGTCGCTGCTACGCTTCAGAACGCGCCTGCCGTCATCGTAGTTAAACATCAATCGAAAGCGCGAAAAATGCCTAATTGTGCCATTAGAAACTATAAAAATACCATAGCTGTGACACGATGAATAGACAGAGACGTTTCCTTACACAGTTACTTAATTTTATAGTCAAAATATTATGCATAGTTTATTTTAAAATAAATTATTTTCATTTTGAATGAATTTCCAGAAAACAAAATGCAAACGAGTGTGTGTCGCGTGATTCCTAATACATCGCGGCTTTTACTTGGTACGATACACTTGTGGTCCATCTTCTGTGGGCCATGAATATCCAACCAGCGATACTTTCGTATAATGCATTCAATTTTGTGGTAAGGCCGCTTCGTCATGTTTTGGGTCAAATTTTACGGTTAAGCGATGTTCGCTTGATGCAACACATTTCTCAATTCTGATCGATTTAGGAAACAAAGGGATGATAATTCTTAAGTCCTTGGAAAATGTTATAAAAATATTCTGTAGTATTTTTTAATTTTCTGGAGCAATTTTTTTCAAAAGGAATAAAGGACTTAATAATATCATTCTGTTATTATTTTACTGTATTAATATTTTACGGGTTCTTATAATCAACAAATACTTGAAAAATTATTATTCTAAACACGTGTCGCGTCCACGTCTTCGATTTAATCAATCGCTTTAGTACCGAAGGAGGTTTCCCATCACTAAATAGCGCTTGCGACGTCATCAGAGGTACAAAAACATGGCTCGCTTGGTTTTCGCTAATATAGAGCGCGGTGCTTGCGGCGTCTAATTAGATATATTTATGTCTGTGATTGTTACATTAAAATTTTTGTTGTACCTACGGGTTGTAAACACAATTTGTAAAATTTAAGGTGTTGACCACAGTATTCTCGTCTAATTAAAATGACCTTTGTTAAATTCAGTAGCTACTTACATATTGATATTTATATATACCAGCATCGCGGATTGACGTCTTGATTATTTAGTACGATTATGAAATAGAAATCAAATATCAGACAATTAAGAATTTGTGGCACTCTTTTTCAACTACTACAAACAACAATAAACACGTTTACTATTTGATGTTTTTTTTAAACACCGAGTAACCGCTTCAATTCTGTAATGAATGACGGGAGTGATGACCCATGCGAATGTATGCATCGGTATTCCGTGCAGAGCGGTATTTTTAAATTGCAAACTTCGAAATATCGCCGAATATTCCTGGAATTACGGCCTATCTTTTTTGAAGAGGGAGTAAAATGACATTTGAAAGGTTGCCAGTTTTCATACAGTTTTAAATAGTTATGTTGTTGTTATCGATAGCTTTATCGATAGATTGTGGAAGAGGATAAATTTTTGTCAAAAATTACTGAGTTGTGAATGTTACGACGCTCTAATGATTACTGATTGCGTATTGCCTTTATTCTTATTTTAACCAACTGGCCTAATAGTATCGAGATCCATTTTTTTCACATACATTATAAAAAGGACAGGTGGTTATGATAATCTGTGTTGAATTAAAATGAAAATCTTTAAAATATATCTCCACTTTATATTTTTCATAAACGTAGTCCTAAATACAGTGTATGCATGTGTGAACAGTAGGTATTCATAAGAGTAGGTCTCGTTTGTATGAGCTATATGCTATGAAAACTTATAATAATAATTCAAATTTCATAGAATATGTTAGAATTTATTCGAAAATATTTAAAAAAGTTTGTGTAGCTGCTAAGGTTAAGTTTCACAGCGACAAAATTAGACAATCGATAAATAAATCTAAAACTACTTGGAGCATAATAAATAAAGAGTCAGGCAGGGTTAAACCACAGGATAGAGATATAGTTTTAGAATTAGACAGCAAACTTATAAAATCTAAAGATAAAGTAGCCCAAGCTTTTGAATCGTTCTTTTCGGAAATTGCTGTGAACACTACAAAATCATTAAATTCCTCCCCTTCATTTGCTATTGATCTCCTAAAGGAAAATGTTAACGTTTGTGGCAGTTTATTTAATTTTCGTCATGTTAATCCACAAGACATCATAAAAGCTTTTAAGTCAATACATGTTAAAAAAACTGAAGATCTCTGGGGCATATCAACTAAAGTTATAGACTCAGTTATTAATCTCATTTCCCCACAGTTAGCTGTAGCTTTCAATAGGTGCGTTGACGAAGGTGTTTTTCCCAATTTAATGAAATACAGCAAGGTTATTCCTTTATTCAAAAGCGGTAGGAAAGTTGATCCTAGCAACTATAGGCCCATTTCAATTTTACCAGCTTTAAGTAAAATATTCGAAAAGGTTATGCTAACTCAATTACTGTCCTATTTCGGTAGGAATCATATTTTTCATAGTGAACAATACGGGTTTACTAGTGGTAGATCGACTAGCGATGCGGGGGTAGCGTTACTAAAACACATCTTTGATGCTTGGGAAAGGTCCCAGAACGCTATTGGTGTTTTCTGTGACCTCTCAAAGGCATTTGATTGCGTTGATCATAATACTCTTATTAGGAAGCTGGAACATTACGGTGTAAATGGCAAGGCGTCGAAACTTGTCTCGTCATATCTCAACGGTAGAATTCAGAAAGTAGACATAAATGGAGTGACTTCTTTGGGTTCTCCAGTAAAAATGGGTGTTCCGCAGGGCTCAATACTTGGACCTTTCTTATTTCTGATTTATATTAATGATCTGCCATTCTTTGTTAAGGACCATTGCGAAATAGTGTTGTTTGCTGATGACACATCCTTGATTTTTAAAACAGACAGACATGACAATAACTATGACCGTATTAATGATACCCTCTCTAAGGTAGTTTATTGGTTTAAGGCTAACAATTTATTGCTTAATGCCAAGAAGACAAAATGTGTTAAATTTGAATTACCTAACGTAAAATCGACTAGTCCAAGCATAGAAATAAACGGAGAAAAGTTAGACCTTGTTAATAAAGCAGTCTTCTTGGGAGTGACCTTAGATAGTAAACTTCAGTGGTTTCCACATATATCGTCCCTGGCCAGCAGATTAAGCTCCGCTGCATACGCAGTCCGCAGAATACGTGAGCTTACCGATGTTAGTACTGCTAGACTAGTTTACTTTAGTTACTTCCATAGTATAATGTCCTACGGGATTCTCATGTGGGGTAAAGCGGCAGATATTCAAACCATATTTGTATTGCAAAAACGAGCGATTCGTTCTGTGTACCGTCTAGGCTCTCGGGTATCTCTCAGAGAAAAGTTTAAGGAGACTGGTATCATGACTGTGGCATCACAGTACATTTACTCAAATATTTTATATGCCCGTAAAAATATACATAATTTCAATAAGAAAGAAGATATCCATAATATTAACCTTAGAGCTAAGTCCAAACTCATGGTACCACGATTTCGTTTAACCAAGGTAAACAACTCTTTTATGGGGAACTGTATACGTTTTTACAATAAGATTCCGGAGCATATATTAAGTTTATCATTTCCTAAGTTTAAAAACTACATTAAAAATATTTTGATCGAAAAATCATATTACAAAATTGAAGACTACGTGTTAGATAAAGATGTATGGAAAGACGACATGGCTCCAGAATCCACACAAATTTGATTCAAAGTGTATTCCATAGCATTTAAGTTTATTTGAAAAGAGCAATCCCTAGAGTTTCTTGCTCGTTCTTCTCAGGGAGGTCAGCGTAGTGAACGAGCAGTAGCTTAAATGTGACGTTTTCAAGTGTAAATGTATTTTACCTATGGAATAAATAATCTTTGACTTTGACTTTGACTTTGACTTTGAACTTATAAAAATTGACAATTCAAATGAACCTGGGCTCAATAATTGGATGAATAATGGGTCGTGCATGATTCAAATGAAACAAGAAGAAGTTCAGCTATTTATTCCATAAGCGTGACCAATATTCAGTCGATAATCGATAGAATATTTATCGACTCATTAGCTGCTCGCAAGCAGGCAACACTTTTGCGCAATTAACTGTCATTTTTCTCCATTTTCACAAAAGACAGACTTTATAAATATTATAACATTTTTTTTCTTTTAGAGTCGCTTTTTAAACAAATATACTTCAATAATTATTTTAACATCAAATTACATGTAACAGTCACAAACTAATATATTTTTATAATCACAATAGCTCTATCATAGCATTTATCTTGTTTACAATATATTTCATAAAGTGCCAGGAAATTGTAACACACCTTCGCGCCGTAGGGATATGCCACTGTAATTATCATAACTGAAAAAGAGCTAATTATATAAGGGATGACACTTGCTTTGAAAAAGTTTTATCTAAATAATTAGTAAAATCTAAATAAATCTAAACAAAGTCTAATTTATGTCTAATTAGCTTAATGTAACTAGTAGTGAGAGATTTAATTACTTAGAACCTATTTTATACAATTTTAACATTTACACTTCAAAGCCATTAAATATTAAATATTTTATTTACAGTTTATAAACTAAGCCGTTAATGTATTTTAATTCGTTATTAACCTACTGGTGTACAAAATTATAATCTACAATATTTGAGTTTTGTCTATAACAAAAGAGGTTTTTAAAAGGACACAGGGTGTTAACGTTAATTATTGGGAAGGGGATCATTCCACCTAATACATAAGTACGAAAAATTTTTGTTTACTTTCATAATATATTTTCGTCGACTGACATTTGAACCTTTGACATCAAACAGATAATAATTTACGCTTTTTCTGAGGGGTTCCCCATAGTGAATATTGCTGGTATTAATGGTATGGAACCACCTCCTTTCGGGTGTGACGCAATTAATTTAACATCCTGTATAGGTAACTGGCAATTTTTATGACCTTATGTATCGCCTCTCGCAATGTGTTTACCACGTTGCGGGTATTTCAATATTCGTAAATGTCCATAGGCGTCGGTCGCCACTTACTCATTTCAGAACAGCACAGCGGTGACATATGTCGAACGGTGAAGCGTACGTGGATAAATAGTAGTAAAAACGGAGTAAAAAAAAAACGCCACTACAACTTATAGCCTCTAGTTTATTTTATTAAGCTAAAAATTACAAATGATTTAATTGTCAATGTTCGCTTTAAAATTAATTAGGTAATTACAACCTAAGTTCTTACAAGTGTATACACTTATGAAGTAAGAAACCACATCAATATTACAAACTTTGCACCTACGATTTACCAGATTTTAGAAAAACAGAGCAGATGTTTGTCTGTTACTAGTCAACACTCGTAGATCCACTGAGAAACAAGTAAAACATATGAGATACACGAAGTAAGCACCTCACTTTCCTTTCACATGATAACAAATTCCAAGAACACGTAACTAATTGGTTAAACAAACTTTACGAGTTTGGCGATAATAGGAGATAAGGCGATTGTCACACTAATAGGCGGAGCGATAAGCGGAGAGGAGTTGCCAGCGGCTGCTAGCGCGCTAGCGGCGGCTTCAACACATTGGCGATACGCGAGGTGTTCTAAGCATGTAATCGCGCAGAAGTGTTGATTTGCACACGCTCCGTCGCATGAATCTGGAGCGTCACGTTTGACGTTGTACGCTCGTAAGTACCTATACAAAGGATTTATTAACACAAGTATGTATACGGCAAAATAATAAATAAAAAAGCACATTGAGAAATTTGCTACGTTATGGTAACAGTCGTTGGTTCGAGTCCAGTTATTGAAGGAATTTTGTGTTTGTTCAATCTTTGTATAATATATAATAATAATAATAACAAATACGTAGTATTTTATGATGATATTAAGGTTATAATCTTATTCCCAAAGATAATTAATTCGAATATGTTTTACTGCAATAAATCTGAGAACCAAATACCCTATTTATTACGCTCAAGTAATGAAATTAATGGCGCAATTTGGAACAAAGTGGAGCATTTATCAATAAACATGTTCCGAATTATGAAACTGCAAATTTCAATTTACAACTTCTAATAGCCTTTACAAACTTACTTGTGGAACATTGCAGCTTCCAGCGGTATGCCGAAGCGCAGTTTCTCGGCAAGATTATGCAGTGAATACGCTGACACGTCGTGAAGGCTGTAATACTGGGTCAAGTTGTATTCTGGTTGCCATTCAGGGATCGCCGCACGATTTGACGCCGCCAGATCTAAGTAATACTGAGTGTAGTCCAAGACCTGCAATACAATTTTAACAATCTGTCGCTATTAGGAGAATATTCCTGCGAGCGAGCTTAATACAAACTAAATTTGATTCTATATTGGATATTAACTAATCAAACATATACAAACTATAATCGAGAGATAAGACTAGTCAATGCGCCGTTAAATTATATGTATTAGCATAGTTTCCACATACGTCAGCTAAAAAATTCGTTAATTGCATAAACAGTCAAATTTTATGCATGCATTTTTTCAAGGTGCGGTTCACTCTATAGGTGACACATTATAGGTCAAGGAAATAATTATTTAATGGTGTTAAGACATGAAGCATTATTTATATATCATTTATTTTATATTATATTTTATATTTATTATTATATTTTATATTATTATCATTAGTATGATAAATGTCATTTAGTATAATAAACAATTGACATAACAACTTTCAATACCTAATAGTGTAATTTGTATTTTATTTAAAAATATTTCAGACATAATATTTATTGAGTGTAATGTTTTATAAATAATTATAATCAGACTCCGAAGTTTATCCGAAAACGAGCGCAGCGATTAGGAGAGGAGGCTTGCGAACACAACATTCATCGCTTGTGCATCGTGTTCGCGAAGCAAACGCGCCGCATCACCCTTTTAATAAAGGGAACTAATAGTAAAATATGGTTATATACCAAAAAATAGTGATAACACAAACATAAAGAATTAATCTTGTACATCTGATAATACTTTCCTAGTAGAACTGCTACCATAACGATACAAGAAACGCGAATACCACGGAAGTTGCAGACGTAGCGCCTAAATCATACCCAGTGAAAATGGATAATTTGCTGTTATATCAATCATTGCACACCTAATATTTCATCTTTCCCATACATTTTGAAGCACCATGAATGTAGGAAATATGTTAGATTTCTTATAATCTTCACGTATTAAGCGTTATTATTCGAATGAATATAAAATATGAAATGCCCAGTTTCATCAGCATTCGCCTTTACCATTATATTTATTAATATACAGGTTTATTCGAAAAATACTGACATATTCTACTATATTTACACGATACGAACAAGTCGTGCGCCTGATGGTAAGCGACACGCCTGTCCATAACAGTTGCAGTGCCACTCAGAGCTTTAAATCGCAAAGATCTGAGGGGCACTACCACTGCGCCCGTCACCCTGAGACATAAGTTGATAAGTCCCATGTGCCTGTAACTTCACCAGCACCGTTACCCTTCAAAACCGGAACACAGTAACACTGACATTACTGCTTGGCGGCAGAAATCTTTCACATGGAGCTCTACTATTACTAAATTAATTAATTAATTTTTAGGTACAATCCCTTACTGTACTGAAAATGAAGATAAACGGTACCATTTTTCTTCATTTGCAATATGTAATTTACTCAATACAAAAATGACATGAATACATTCAAACACGCGCATGTTACCTATAACTCTTTGACTTGACATTGCTTAGATAAAAAAGAAGAATCCAAACACAATGCGATAAATATACTCCCTATTATAACCCTCAAGTTCAGACTTGATAAGACATTATGGCATTTGTGTCAAGGGTCCTTTATGTCTTTTCCAAGAAAAATGAGCAATAATCAATAAGTATTCCACTTGGTAACATTTTTGTTGTGACTATTTCTATAACAGGTGAGAAATTAATCTTCTACGTGGGAGAATTCCAAAGATGTGATATTTCAGAAAAGAACATTTATTTAATCATTATATTCGCCCACGCGATCAATACACCTGTGCCATTTTGATGGAAGATCATTTATTTATTAGATTGGGAATTTACATTCTTTAGTTCCAATTTTATGTTGCTTTCCGGGAACTAAATAGTTTTTCATGTTGACGGAGGCCGTATCCGGTAAGTATAGAGTGTGCTTAAGCTCATATAAGATGGACTTGGTTTGTTCTACAGAATTCAGCAGTATATTCTCTGCAGATTTTGCCATCATTTTTCGCATTTCTTCACAATAACGATCAGATGTCATGGTTGTATGAAAACTAAGAACTCTACGGTGTAATCTCCGCGACGTGGTCACCAAACCAGTGATATTCTGTGGACTAGTTTCTTTTTCAAACACTGTGTTGATCATTTATGACTATCTTAATGAATCCATATAATATATACAGCAGCAGAGCCTTGAGAAAGAGTTCGTCCAGGGAAGTTCTGCTACCTTACCTATTTTTGCCGCCAACAGTAATAGGAGCATTACTGTGTTTCGGTTTTGAAGAGTCCTTACTCTTCAAAACCCGCTTGTGGGAGGCCAGGAGACCGGTTTGCTACCGTAGAATACGACGCACAATCACACTTCACCAATGGTGAGGATGCTCGAAGGACCAAATGTTGGGGCTCGTGCCCAACGTATGTAATGTAAAATGATCGTAAGAATGTATGTTGATGGGAATTGTATGTTTCCCTGAGTACACCGTTCGGTTGAGGTAGGTTGATGCAAAATATGTAAGGCACTGTACTGTCCGAAGGTCTTTATTGTACTAAAATTACACGTAATTGTACATAAAATGTAAGCGTGACAATGCGCGCGATCAGCAACATATTTAGGTTAAGTTACGACATATGTAATGTACTGCTCGTACAGTAATGCTCACATTACTGCGTTCTGTTTTTGAAGGGTAAGGGTGCTGACGAATTTACAGGGACATGGGAATTGTCTATTTTAGTTACAAGAAGACTCATCGAACGCGCACGCGAAGGGTTATGAGTAAATCTGCTGCTGTAATTTCACCAACACCCTTGTGTTGGTGAAATTACAGGCACATGGGACTTGTCAACCTATGTCTCAGGTTGACAGGCGCAGCGGCAGTGTCTCTCAGATCTTTGCAATTTAAAGTTCTAAGTAGCACTACTACTGTTATAGACAGGCGTGTAGCTACTATCAATCGCACGATTTGTTCGTCCCGTCACTTGATATTATATAAAAAAAAAATGTTTCATCAAAAATGATTCATGATGATAAAGACAAATTTGCAAGTTGGGTGCAAGCTTCAACACGCGTTGCCCATTGTAGTTCGGACACGTGGCTTATTTGCGAGGAGAAAAATTGCACTGTGGCAACAAGCAAATAAATAACACATAGTGCGTTCGTCAATTATACAACTGACGAGCGCACTGTGTTTTTTAATTGCCAGTCCATGCACGTCTTTAATATTTCATTCGTTTCACAGCGAAAACGAATGAATAATGCAACATTAAATGGAAAACAAAATTTTAGCTTAAGATTTTATTTGAAAAACTTTGTAATCTATACATATATGTATTACACTAAAAAACTATTTCATTTCAAAGTGGCAAGAAATTTATATTATCAGTTTCATAATTTAACACCTAACATAAATACCGTCACATGTATTGTCTCAAACACTGCTTAGATTTAATCTTGTTTAAAACGTCCTAATTTATTAGCTTAAAGGAACATCTTCATATCTACTCGATCCAAATGTATGAAATAGCTCTTTCTGTGATTCCTGAAGTCACCATTGTCAAACTTGTCTGGTTTATTGTACTGAACATTAAACCTATGTCGAGTAATAAATTAGGAATTTTTATAAATAGCAACACAAGGAATAGGAGGTTATTGCACTCACCTTCCCGGTATTGATGTCGAACTTATAAAGCCTTAGGCCAGGATTGGATGAGCCAGCCGGGTCGCGATGCGGACTCACTGACGGCGCCAGTAGCGCCCATGATACTGGCCGATCTTCACAAAAATCATGAACATTTATTATAACAACAATTCCTACCCTTGGTTATAACAATGCCACATTGTGATCATACGTCAAAAGTTTTATAAGGACCTAAAAATAATAGAGAATATATTATTATAAAAGAAATTACTATTAGAAATTTAATTTTTTATTTAATAAAAAGCTTAATGTTTAGTTATTACAAATTTAATAACTCTCCTATTTAAGCAATGATAAAGTAAACGACTAATTTCTTAGAATCTTCAAAACTCTCCTGAAAAGTTGTAATTATGCGGATGTGGCCTTATTACACCACGGGTGCGAATTAAATATAACTCTACTATACTTCGTTTCACATTTTAAACAAAAAGTAAACAATCAATTTACTGACCCGACCATATACGGTTTAGTGATGGCCAATTTTATTGCCAGCTATAAATCATTAATTATTTATATATTTGAATGAATCGATTTGTTTAATTGAGTCATAGTAGCAGTTTTCATTACATAACCTATAAAAGCATATTTAAAATTTCCGAAATCTTAATTTAAAATCCTCCTTTAAATCCTTACACTAATTATATAGGGTGGCCGCAATGGAGATGAAGTAAAGACGAGAAAATATGATGAATAACTATATTACATTTCCACAAAGGTATTTCTTAAACTAAATAATTTTGAGAACGTCCGAAGTTAGGTACGTTATGTCTAAAAGTACTTATACGAAAAAGAGCTTAACTAAAGGAATTTAGTCTACGTCCGATGTTAGGAACGTTGGGCCGAAAAGTGTCTCATAATTATAATTAAAATGACGAGTTTTGTATCGGTCACGTTGCAATGCACGGGGCGCGCGTTCCGGGGTGCGCGAATGCAAGTGCATTGAACTGACGTTTTAGGTATGTGTGTTATGCAAATCTGGATACATAACACACTTAACGATTACAAAAACGATTTTTGTAAAAGTTTAATTGAATGAACTGAGCGTTTTTTTCCGTACTGCACTATGCAGCCATAGACCATTCACACATCTTTAATTAAAATATAACATCCGTTTTTGACTACCGTAAAAATTTTTTAAAAATACGATTTTAAGATGTTATTCAAATGAATATTGTTGGAAAAAGTGATGAAATATCAAGTCAAAATCTTCGAAATATACGTGAGTGTTACTTATTCGATATATTAAGTGATTATTTTAGAAATTCAACCAGAACGCTTTGTTTATATTTCGTTTAAAATGGATACAAACTATACTATTAATACAATTAAACGCACGACTTGATCGTAAGCAGCAAAACAATTTCAACACACTGCATTTCAAATATAGAATGTATTTATGGCATTAACGTTATATTACAAGTCTCATCGTTATATACATTCTCACAGGTACCTTGTAATAAAAAAGTTCCATCAAACGTAGCTGCTTATTATAATTTACAACTTTTACAAATTAATAACTTTAATTTAGCGAAAAAGTAATTTAGTGATTTGAACTGTCACGATTTTCAGGGACTCATTGGACTTTCTTCGAGACCATGGATGTTGCAATACGTCCGAAACGTCGAGGTAAATAAAATATGTTTTGTACATGATTAAGTAAATAATAAAGTAATTTAGTTTCCGATTATTGACTGACTGGAATCTAATATTTTTATGGTGAACTTAAGCGTGAAACACACAGAGAGCGGGTGCGGGCTGGGCGCGGGTGAGGTCGAGAACGAGACAGGTCTAATTCCGTGCGCCCGTCCCGAGTCCGCGCTCGGTGTGTTGTCGTTCATATAATATCTATATGACAAGCTAGTATGACCACCAATAAACGGCCTAAATACACGGAATTAGACCCGCTACGGTCCCGAAGGGTACGGGTCGGTAACAGCACTCTGTGTGTTTCGCGTTTAAGGTCAAAATAGAGTGGATAAACGAATTAATTGCAATCAACTTTATTATTACGTTATTATTTCACCGCCGGCTGAGCGAATTGACAACAAAGAATTGTAACATTTCTTATTGACTTAAACAACGATAAGGTTGTTTCCCTCAACGACTCCCTTACGGTCTTTCCACCGCCGACGCGAGACGAGACGAGGCGAACGAGGATTGAAATTTGTATGGCAAAATTTCAGTTCCCTCCTACCGCATCATCGATGGAAATGGTCTGACGAGGATGTGTAAGGCGAGAATTGACAAATGTGTTGATGTATAATATTGAATCGTATTGCTGCCTGTATAGAGTATGTATTAACTCTGAAACCGAAATACGATTTCTCTTCACGAGCTCGCGATGGATTTTTATATATTATTCAAAATTGTGGGGTACGCACGATTACAGATTTTTTTAAAAGATGGCTTCATCTGATTTTTCTTTTATGAATGATACCATGCCGGACTGCCACGCAGAGGTCCCAGGTTCGATTCCCGGGCCGGGAGAAATATTTGTATAGCCTACATTTATTTCTCTCGTAACTTTGCATGTAATTTGTGTTTGTCTATATGTGTGTCCTTGGCACCCGCGACACAGGGTTTCCCTAGTGCGGGACTATGTTGAGTGTGTGCGTTATTATTTATTTATTAATGATAATAATAATTTACGGGACATGTTACTTCAGCTACGTGTTTATAGCTAAACGAACTGTACAGCACTCTTCACTATACATAATCACAGCGCGAGCTCGCGATTAATATCTACCACGAGCTCGCGATAGCTATTAACGGCAATTTTTGTAGGCCGGCGAGATTTCAATTTTCGTCTCGCCTCACCTGTGGAATAGCACCCATACTCTGACATGTGTATTTACCATGGTCATAGAACACGCGAAAAGTGTCAGCGTGCAAATGTCCGAAGAACTGCCCTGCGATGATCCTTGCGTACTTCCGTATCATATTTAGGTATCGCGCGTTTGCATCAGCAGAGTACGCATCGTACGCGACTCTGGAGTCCGACCCTGGAGCCGCGTGCCCTACTATGTACACCTGGGGACAAAACAAGTAACTAATTAATTAGTATTTGCATCCTGAAAAGCCAGAGTATCATGACATATTATATACAATAAAATAATAATAATTTAACTAAATGACAGGGACATGTCCAGATTTGTAAGACAGGCATGTCATGTACGTATGTATGTATGTTTTAGTTTTGATTTTAATCAGAGGCAGTGTCACGTGCCTTAACATGTGACCAAAACGCAAATTAGTTTTTCGTAGGAAATATCAAATGAAAATAATAAATAATTTATTTTCTGATAACAGTCAATAACAAACATTAATGTACGTAACTATACCAAAAATGAAGTAGTAAATACTTGTTAAAAAAGTAGGAATCTCATTAATATAATCTAATAGACTTCTCGATATTTTACTTTAAAATAGCTTTTAGCTACCAAAATCTCAAAAAAGCCTGTAAGGTAAGCGTTCCATTCTTTGATGGGAAACAATGGGATTGTTCAACTTTCTATAATGTTGAATATTGTTAGCCAATGAATTGATAAACAATGAAAGTCGTTTGCGGAACAATAGGAAAATAAATATTTAAATTGAATTTAAATCCCCTGGCTTTGCGCCACAGGGCAAAAACAAATTGAATTCCTAACTCTCACGTGACACAATATAACCTATTTTAGCCGGAAAACACTACTCTCAGATTGGAATAAATATACGCTAGAACTACGCAAGAACATTTTTCATATTATGACATATTATATGAACAATATTTGTTTCTGATAAATTCTTGAAATCGCGCTTGAAGCGGACCATTATTATATACCATCTATAACACTTTACTTTCTCGAGACCTCGCATCAATATTACATAGTTTATTAATCAGAGTACGTTTGACATTCAATGGGGAGACCTTATAACTTATTCTGAACATGAATAAAACTACTAGGTAACATTAAACATTATTTTTTTACGTTCTTAATTACTATTTCTTTAACATTCTTTGAGTTTTACCTATATGTCCTCAATTTTACTTAATTCAACAATAAACTTACAGATTGCCGCCATTATCTTTCATTTTGTCACCAGCTCGAATGTCCTAGCGTTCTCATTTTACATACTTTGCGTTAGTGCAAATGATAAAAATAGGTGAAAACGTTTGCTTTTAAAAAATGCTATCGTTTATGTCAGCTGTTTGTTTTAAAAAACATCTTAGCACCAGAAATAAATAAAAAATACTTTTTCTACTCCTGTACTTTAATGTGTCAATTATAATTTCATAAACCATAATATATCATAAAGGCGCTCTTTTTAGTTTGAATCAAATTCTGTTGTCTATGATACACGCCAACGAGCAGAAAAATTTAAAGTGCTGTTCACAGAACCATAATTAGTTTCGAAAAAAGAAAGTCGCATTTTTGGTAATTAAAATATCAATTAGGACGCTACTCAAATGCTCTGCCTCCTGCATTAAATTGGCCTAAATGTCTTGCAACCGGGCCATAAATCTTTATAAAAATATATTAATAATATAACGCACACACTCGACTTAGCCCCGCACTAGGGAAACCCTGTGTCGCGGGTGCATGGACACACACATAGTCAATTACACCCAAACTCACGAGAGAAATTAATGTAGGCCATGCAAATATTTCTCCTGGCCCGGGAATCGAACCCGGGACCTCTGCATAGCAGTCGCCGTATGGTACCGTATGGTAGGTATGGTAGCCGTTCTGCCACGAAGGCAGTTATTGGTTAAAATATATGCAGTACTTGGCCAGTTCTATTCTATCTCTTTGGTTTCTTGTTCTGAAGCGTTTGTTTGTTTGGTTTGTCTAAATATATGAAGAGGCTATATGGTGGAACCTTTGCCTACCCTAATAAATGGGATATTTTTTTTTTAAATGCGTTTGTTGTCATGGATTGTTAACAATACATGCATTAAATGTTGGTTCTAATTCGTATTTTTATTTACTTGTGAAAAAAGGATTGTATGCAATCATTATATAATTAGTTCTTTTAAATTTCGTACCTATTACTTAGGCCCAAAGCCTCGTAGCCTAAACACGGTTCTCGACTTTAAGAACCCTCATTATGCAACGATTGCATAAAATATTATTTCTAAAGAGAAACTAAAGAGGTACACAATTCGTTACTTGTGTTAAACGTCACGTTGCATAATATGTTAAGACTACAACTGAAAGTAACTTGTTACGGCGTAGTTGCACCAATGTCTACGAGACGCAAGCAACGCCTACGAGAAAAAATAATTCCCCATGAACTAGGTAACAAAAAAATAATAACACAAAAAAGGACACCAATGTTTACTGAACCGGAATGAGAATCTTGACAAATGCTTGGCATTATTTTTTCCCCTTAAACCCAAGCCGTAGTTCATAATTTCCGCCAACAATGCACTTAAATAATAACAAAAGGCAGTCGTAACACAATATAAACATACAACTAATTCTCGTCCGTGCGGCTTTCCCTCCAACGTTCCATTGTATTTACCGCTTCCCTGTCCGTATCAAATCACATTACTTCTGTAGAGCATCACAGACTAAGTAACTATCAGTTGATCACACGTTTAAATGTAATGTGAACAATTGGATGAATATTTGTCACTCAATCACATTAAAATGTGTTGATAGATTTGAATATAATTTTGAAGAGAGATATTAAAAATGCTAATAAAATCGTAAGAAAAAGTGGGCGAAATACGAGGGCGTTGAAGGAACAAAAAGATTGAGCTAAGGGAATAACAAATGTTGGACGCACGATGCATGACCAAACAACTTATTAAGTTTATTGTGTTATTATGGGCTAGGTTCGATTGCAACAAATTGACAACAGTTTGTCAGTTTGTCAGTTTGCAGTTATAGTTTACATGTTTATTTTTATTGAGGATTTTTGAAAATTTTTCTTTTCTGTAAAAAACTGTATAATTTATGGCAACATAATATTCAGGTGGAAGTTATAATAATAATATTAATAGCTTTATTTCTGACCTTAAACAACAGTAAAAACTTAAATATTAGCCTCCTTCTTATACAATTTCTATTTATTTTTATTTTAACTATGTATTAGTATTTTCCTTACAAGTATGGAGATAGATAGCTAAAATATTATTTGTAGGTATTTATTATATACCGTGTATTTTGCTGCTGTTCTATATAAGGACCGCTTTTTCAGCGGTAAAAGCATCCTCCAGCTCCTTATACTTTTCTCGGTCTCTAGCGGCTCTACTTTATACTTTGCCAGCTACTCTTACGATGTCATCACACCATCTTTTATGTGGTCTTCCAGGTTTTACGCTTTCCATGTATTGGGTACCAATTGTACTGCCATTATGTCTCTTCATTGTAGATCATTGGAAGGTTATAATACACTGTTTGTTAATATACAGACAAGATTTGATTACAAGTATACAGTCTCTATATTTTAATAAATAAAACTTAATACCAATCAAGTAATCATTGTTTATTTTAGTCTTTCGTTTTAGTTTATTTTTGCCTATCGTCATGTCTATTTTTATATACTTAATGGAACATTAATAATCTCATGACGTAGTTCATTATAAGTACGCAAATCTCTTGACAATTGTAGTCTGTGTCATCATATCGCAGTTGTTACCATTTGTAACCGTAAGTTATTGCGGCCTATTGCAATTATTCATATAGCTAACACGGAAATTCATATCATTGTGTACAACATAGCGTATTATATTCATTGCAACTATATTGCTAAACTGTAAAATAAAGTTGTCAATGGTTTATTTCAGCTCATGGTAACAGCTATGTTTTGCATTTTATTAGACCGATACGCTTTATCTGGGACGATATCGTATAAATTGTGACGCTAGTTTCTATGCAATGATGATGGTAATTGACAATTGAAAAAGACAAAAAAAAAAGAACTTTTGCTGGAGAAGAATCAGAGGCAGTTCTGTAGGTATCTCAATAAGAGAGAGTACGGGTACTACCCTCTACTGTACTCATACAAATATGTTTTAGTTATGGTAGGGTGTGAGACATTAGAGTTTAGGCGAAAAAGAAATCTATTCATACATTGCAATAAGATTGTATAAGTGATATAGTAGTACTTCAATCTATTCGTTTGTTTGTGCCTCAAAATTATACGCGATTATGTGTTTGGCTCCGACTTCAACTATTTGCATCCCCAGACGGTGTTCGCACGAACCACGCCCGCAACTCCCCCACACCTCAAACCTTTGCCTTGCTCAATAGTCTCTTGGACGTGGTCCATGATGCCGATGTCAGAGAACAAAAAGTAAAGAGAACGGACACTCTCCGCCCCTCTTTAGCTTTAAATACCGCACCACGCCCCGCACATTGCCGGTCACGTTGACTGAACGACAACAAGGCTGCCAGCGAGCCGCTTTCGTGCGAAGACGGCTTTGATATTTGAATAAAATTTTCATTTATTCATTATGAAACTTGTACGTTAATATAAAACATCATTTTACGTTACTATTTATAATGGTGGTGAATTGTGCTGTGTACGACTGTTTATCATCATTTTCCGAAAGATGAAACGAAGTAAGTAAAAAAAACTTATGTCTGATTCAGTTATTGTTTGCTTCATTTATTTACTGCAGAGTACTATGTGTATGTATAAAAAATACAGATTTATTATATCAATATAATGAGACGCCATGACTTCGTGAACTAGTAGACAAGGGTTCTCGAATTTTCAATTCATTTTGCCGATAAATATTACGCAAATAGCGAATATACCTAATTAATGATGATCAACTTGGACACGCAATTTCAAATACCTTGGTTACCTTATTTAAAGGTGCCCAAAATATAACATTTTAAGTGCTTTTAATGTATGATTTTTTTTAATCTTCAATATTACTCTAGTTAGTGAATTTATGAAAAATATGATATTATATCGACATAAATAGACATGTGTAATTATTAGGATTCTGAATTCTATTAATAGAATCATAGATAATAGATTCGCGTTAGCATTTTCGCTATGTTGCCGCTCTGATCACGTAACGTAATATTACAAGAAAGTGATGAGTAACCCTGCCACTTCACGCACACATTTGCGAGTGTGCAGCTAGCGCCTTGCTGTATGTAGTAGTAGTAGGTAAATAATTTTCGACCGTTGTATGGAGTATCCGGGGTGTGCCGATGTGCTCACCGACAAGTTATCAAAACCAATATGTAATTTTGTCATATTTTTGAATAGCTACTTGACGTGATCGTAGAGTGTACTTAACATTATTGATTATTTGATAGTTTTATTTTCTTTCTGTCTCATTGTTCACATTGTAATTTTATTTATTGAGTTGTACTTATGACTTGCATTGTATATTTTTAAATAAATAAGTTCATTTGATGTAATTATTAATACAAATTGAACACAAAGAAAAGTTCCTTCGATCTGATAGAACTCGAGCCTGCGTCTGTATGCCAATTAGTAAAGCGTAAATCGTGATATTCAATAAAATCAATATTACAATTCATTTGTTTCGTGCCTATGTATACCTAACAGAAACTCCAGCATAAACATCAGCAGTGAGCACGAGAAGCATTGAGTATATAACCAGAAATAAAGACGAAATGTCATTTAGCTTGTTTAAAAACTGTTCTACCAAATCATTACTGTGTCAACTGTGCTCCGATTGACCAACCCGAATTTGAAACAGTTGACGGTTATCGTCAATTGTTTCACTTCTTAACTTGAGCTTTGCTGTAATGGACGAAAATTGCAAAATTACATATTTAATATTTAATTATCGATGAATAGTAATTTTGTTTGTTTTGTAATTAGATGTGTTGCTGTTTTTCCCACACCACCGAATGGAACAGCCCCCCATTATTAGAGATATTATCTTTATTACAATAAATACAGAATATTTTTAGAAGTACGGAGACGTATACACAGATAATCTTTTTTGGCGCTGTACTATTTCAGTTTTCTAATTTATGATTTCAGCGCAAACGAGAGTTGATATTTAAAAGTGATATAAGGCCCATTTACCTAATAAGTTGCCAGGGATGGATGGCCCCTACTTCGTCTCTATTTGTGGTTATACTCGTATACTCGATGGCGAGAAGTATCTGTTAATATCATTAAAACAGTGATCTCAAATATCTCTTAAACTTTGAAACGCGCCCTCTAGTGAGTGACCATGACACTGATTTTAATAGGTTTATTCCACAGGAATCCTATTATAGGCTGATGCGTTTAATGTGAATTGTGTATTGTTAATATATATGAAATTGTATAAACGAAATTGTGACGCTGAAATAGGTCTGGACAGGCCACGTAATGGGGTTAAGTAATCCCCCAGTAATCACGTAACTCGAGAGATGGGCCGGAATACTCACGCAACCGGTATACCTTGAGTATGTCGCATAGAGCAGACCCGTGAAATACATGTTGATCTCGAACCGTTTAACCTGAATTCTTTATATACTTATTGATGAAATAATATGCCATATACAATGGGATTAATTAGTGATATATAAGTAAGTATTAATCAAAATAAGAAATAAGTCACTGTTTCAGCTACTACTTCATCATTTGATGCAAATCGGTGAAAATCAGATAAAAGAAGTCTAATGGGGCCAAATCTGTTAAATACGGGAGTTGTGGTAAAAGTTCGTATAATAATTCGACAAGTTGATGAGAAACGAAATACTCGAAAGTCCGCTTTCAACAACTTCAAAATCTTCTGTCTTCATTTTCATCTACCATCATTATTTCAATTTTTTTTTTGTATTTTAGCGATAATTTTTTAAAACTGACGGTCAATTGCTTAGTAAGGAGTTCTAAATTTAAAAAAAAATCCGAAAAATAATTTCGTTTCACCTTTTATTCACGTATTTATCAAATCGCCCTCGTATATGAAGGACCGATGTTAACGAGCGAACAATTATAATATTAGGTATGTATTGGAATGATATATTTAAATAGAAGTTATAAAAACACAAAATAACGCCCTGGCAACCCGGTGACTAACGAAGATTTGAATTACTCGTTGTTGTCAGCGAGTCACTGCTCCAGACAGTTGCCAACATCATACTTAAGGCAACTGGCTCACTGACCAATCACGATTTGAGGATTGAACTTACAGGTTAAATCCGAATCCTCTGCACTGCTGCCTTCAGCACTAAGCAAGTGATACTCTATAAGTGATGCTGTACCTAAGGACATTAAAACGTTACCAAATATAGTCTGAAAATAGACTTAATGTATGGTTTAAAGACAAAAGTTATTAAAAAATGACTGATTTCTTAGATAAATGTTGACATAAAATTAACTATATATATAGGAAATGAAACTATTTTCCCGGATTTAAATCGCGTATATTTGTTTTTTCAAACAAACCGACGCTTCGGGCCCTTTACAGGTCCCATGGTCACGGTTGACTGAGGTGGTACAGTCTTCAACCAGTTATGTCTAAAATTAATGCAAACCGGTTCCGGCAAGTCGGTTTGTTTGAAAAAACACATATACGCGATTTAAATTCGGAAAAATAGTTTCATTTCCTATGTGTAACAATCGCGAAAACCTAAGAACTCGATAACTATATATAATCAAACTTGATATTATTATGTATAACAGTGGTGAGGTGTCCATATTACTCGACTCCCACCGGCTTGTCTAAAATATTCCGCTAAGTTAACCTGTGAAATGAAGTGAACTGGTCTCTTGTGTGCTAATAAGTGTTGTGTTTAAATGTCACCAATACCCCTTTTTAACGAGAAAAAAATTTTTGTTAAAGTATTTTTTTTTCAAAAACTTAAAGCTTCGGCTTTACCAAGGAAAATTTTCACTCGTCACTGATGTATAATATTTAATTTTGTGTGACATTGACAACTATTTTACCAATATATTAAGTAATTAACTAATTATTCCCTATGCATGTTCAATGATATCATTATAATTCAATAATTTAAAGTAAATAATAAAATATAATAATAAATATTGGACATCATATACGTTCGCTCTAAATCTCAAAGTAAGTAATTAAAGCATTTGAGTTATAGACATTGAAAACATCGACTGTACCACAAGCGCCCAAACCGAGACAATATAGAAAAGTTAGTTTCTACATTGACCCAGCCGGAAATCGATCCCAGGACCTCAGAGATGGCGACACCGTGAAAACCGGTACGCAAGCTACTCGACCACGCAGGACGTGAGTCGTAAGTACAAAAAGCACATGTCTAGTCAGTTAAAATATATGTTGTAATATACAACTACGTTTACTATGTTTTAAGCAAATAAAATTTCACTTGAAGTGATAGTAAACCGTGCATCATCAACCTATTTATACGTCCCACTGCTGGGCACGGGTCTCCTCTCAGGCGAGAGCTTTAATCCATACTCCGCCATATTGGTCAAATGCAGGTTGGGGACTTCACACGTTTTCCGAGGGTTGTGAACCTTCGCGACGTGCAGGTTTCATGGCGATGTTTTTCTTCACCGAAAAGGTCATGGTAAATTTCACAGACTCTTGAGAGGCGGTAGATCAAATTATTACGCAACCACGGCTTTGTAAAATACTGTTTTTGTAAGTAAACTAGGAAATTAAGGCAACGACACCTCGCTTCCATACGTTCTAGTAACTATTTAACTGCCTCCGTGGCCGAACGGTTACCATGCCGGACTGCCACGCAGAGGCCCCAGGTTCGATTCCCGGGCCGGGAGAAATATTTGTATGGCCTACATTTATTTCTCTCGTGAGTTTGGGTGTAATTTGTGGTTGTCTATGTGTGTGTCCATGGTATCCGCGACACAGGGTTTCCCTAGTGCGGGGCTATGTTGAGTGTGTGCGTTATTATGTTATTATTATTACTACCAACCTGCCTCATCCATTTTGCTTCATAAATCAGGTCAATATAGTACCTACTACGATATAAGACAATACCTTTGTTAGCAATACCTATTGTAAGAGAACAAATAATGCATATCTATTCATTTGATAACCATTCATAGTCGATCGTTATCTAATTTCGTATATCGAATCTCTTTGATGTACGATTTTACTAGTAAATTCTCATTTGGTGAACTCGGTGACCCGGTTAGCACTGTTGTCGTTAGATGAGGAGGCCCCGGGTTCGATTCACGGTAGGACTGACTTGAGAAACGAATCTTCAGTTTTTTTATGGTGATACGCGATACGCCTGTCCATAGCGGTAGCGATGCCACTCAGAGCTTTACTGCGAAAACATTCGCGTCGTGTAACTGGGCGCTTACCGTTTTAAAACCGGAACGCAGCAATGCTCACATTATCGCTTGGCAGACGAAACGAACTCTTTTACAAGGAGCTCTACTGCTAATAGTAGCGGTATGTACAGTTGACCCGATCGGGAATCGAATGGTTTAATTAATTATTGTCGAGTTGTCTGTACTTTTGCCTTAAAGCGAATCTGTCATAAAGCGAATCTGTCATAAAGCTAATCTGTCGTAAAGCGAATCTGTCCTAAGGCGAATAAGGGATTCTGTTGTGGGTGTTCTCAATCGTATCCCCAAATTTTACTTTCGTGGCTTTGATACCTTCCTTTTTTCAACCTAACAAGTGGTGTATTACGTAATAATTGTGTAGTACGTAATTATTATTGTTACTTGTAATTAGAGAGAGATTGATTCAGGAATTACTAAATTTGTACTTTACTGACTTTATAAGGGATATCGATTTCATTGGTATGAGCCTATACTTTAAAGGTGACCAATTTCAAGTTTGTAATACGAGTCGCAGCGCGTGTGTACACTGCTACTTATAATGACTGTACAACCCAACTAAAATATATATGAACCACGCACTCACCCCCAACTTCGCCTAACATCACTCCGCCCTCGCCCACTAAGTATCGTTGCCACTGACAATATAATAACTAACAATAGAATAATAAAACAGAATCGATTGATTGCAATTCCACTGCACAAAAAGAAGGAATAAACAAAAACAAAAGGGAAATAATACAAATTGAAATAATACCATGTGTGCCCTATAGCGTACGCAAAAGAATCTTATTCAGCTAAAGCTACAATCGAGACTAGGTTGACGTTGATTGACAATAAACCCTAAAGTTGTACGAGTAACGAACATGTGTGTCGTGAAAATTATTTAAAAGGAACTACGTAAATACTTATACAGGTATGCTTTATATGACACATTGTGTTGTTGTGGTGTGTGGTTTTACATTGAAAACTTAGATAATCTTTGCAATACACACATACATACAATTGGGGGAAACGAATTCTTGATTGGCGAGGCGCTCATCGGGAAAAGCCTATGTTCAACAGTGGACTGCGATAGGCAGATCATGATACACACAGATAGAAATGTTTGCAGTGTAGTGCCTTAATTTAATAACATAATAGAACCAGTTTAATTTCCCATGTGTACAATAAAAATCTCACTCGACACGTTACTGAAATAATTTTACTATTCAAATAACAACCTGGCTTATTATTATTGATATACATAGGTTGTATACACATATATAGGTTGAACAAACAAAAGAAAGTTCCTTCGATACGGCTGGTTTCGAACGAGTACCTGTTTGCCAGACCGTGGTTAACTAGTGGAATAGGTATTTTAACAAAAAATATTAATATCGTGATAATAAAAACATGATAGAAAATAAATCTGGCTTATTTTTATGCCGACTATACCATCGCTACCATATGCCAATGCTTGGCAGGTCGACAGGTATTTCAGTGGGGTTTCGGACGTATTTTAACGTGAGAGAGCTAGTTCTTTTTATCGCCACATTGCAAGTAAGTCAATCGATCTATACAAGTTTTGAACAACGCATATTAACATTTTTGCTATAGTACACTAATATTTCTATTCGAAGATCCCAAAACTAGTGAACATTTTTTATTTATTTACTGTCTGACAGACACTTAGTACGGCCCATGGACCAATTTTCAAAGTAGGCACTAATAAAGCCACCTTACCTTTGCAAATTATAACGTAGTCTGTTATAGACTGATGCCCACTCATTAAAACAATGGAAAACATATTCTCTATCAATCTTTAATGAACTTGGAAAAAGTAAATATAGAAAGGAATGGAAAGGTTTGATTTCCATTTTATACAAAAGGCTTGTAGGAGCCACATTAAACATTCAAGCAATACCTCAGGCTAGTGGAGAGTCTTTAAATATTACTTTGAGTGGAATTCCGTATTCGATTAGAATAACGAGGTTCTAATCTGTAATTTATTAAGCCGGCACCGGCACCGGACATCCCGCAACGTTCCGCCGTACCACGAGTAAACGTAGCCTACGAAAATTATGTATGGAATATTGATATTAAGTTTGTACGAACCGTAAAGTAAGTGTAAGTTTGCGAACCTTTTTTCATTTTATCTACCGCTTGTAGTATCCAAATGACAGGAAAAGAAAAGTTTGTCACTGATGGTTACATTTTTTATCAGAAGCCATTATTATGATACCTGTATACTTTACGGGACAAATTTGAGCAGCAATAACAAACAATACGGCAAATATAGCTTGTCCGAGCATTAGTCCTTTGTAACATATAACGAGAAATTACCTCTATTATACCGACTAGTTCAATTTCACACTTCAACAATTACCCGCAAAGTATCCTGCCAGATGTAACTGCTGATAGCATCAGTCACGTGATGTGAAATAACTCTGCTTATACAAAAGATTTACTTTATGAAATAATGGAAAACGCCATGCGGGGTCATGCCCGGGCTTTAGTGGTCAACTATGTAACGAGTGAAGGACGGAAACATTTATTTATGAATGCAAATTACCTGTCAGATCGAAAGATATGACCTATTTTCTTTAATGTGCCAGACGATCACTCCAATCACCTGATCTCAGACCAGACTAGGGCATTCCTTGTGGTAGGAAGTACCAGTGCAACGGAATTCGCTCCGATGTACTACCTAAAACACCCAGACCGGATTTCATATCCTAAATAGGTCCTATATAAATTCTCATCCAGCTACCATAGTGTAAACTGTTGGGTCACCCAGGTCTAGGTCTAGACGGCAACAAATTTATAAAATAAATTTTAACATCTCTACATCAAGTTCTGAGATTACCTGAGTAAATCTAAACAACATACTTGATGAACAAACCAGCTGCAATTTTGCACACATTAAAGTTACGTAAGTAATATAGGAATCTATATAATGTTATTTATTTTATTTCATACAAAAGGCATACCAAAAAACATATTACAATTTCTCGTCAAGCTGTGAAAGCTGTTTGTTGGCGAGGTTGCACTCAAAATCACAAAACTATAGTATACCTAGTAGGAGCACACGTACATTTATCAAATCCAGTGCAGACTTTAACTAAATTTACATGCTTTCAGGAAGTATCAAATTTTAATTTTTTCGTCGAAGTGAATTTGCAAAACAATTTTTTGCCTGTCAAAAAATCTAATTTGTTAAATACAACTGGCAAAACATGTCTGTTTGTTCTTTAACCTTAATAGTTCTTTACTTTTGGACATACATATTTATTTTCACGGGCTCGCCTAGTATTGTTCCTTACGTTAATTTTAAATTCAGTTCTGTAATAGTTTTCAATAGCAGCCACATATTGAACTTTAGCTTTTACAGAAAGTATTACTCTATTTATCTTTCTACCTATCTACTACATTTCTTTCTATCGCATGCCTTCTCTATGTATGTCATTGAATTTAATTAGATAATATTTAAGATAGATGAAGCTCCGTATACATAGAGTGCGCTCACAGAACAGTCAGTTAATGTGCTATGCACTGTCTGTCATCCAGGCGACAGTATAAAATATGTATAGAATTCATCAAATCTTACAATATTTCAATTTTCTCGAAAATACATTGCATTAAGCTGTCACCAGACGACGCCCATTATTCTATATACAGCAGCATACATGCTATTTAGGTCCTTGTAAGCCATTGCGAATTAATTGATCCCTTTCTCATGCCGAAATTCAATGTTCGCGGGCAGTAATTCAAAGGATAGCGATGGGTAGTAATTATTACAGCGAAGGACGATTCAGTTGAACCTGTATTAGATACTGTCTTTGGATAACCTAAGTAAATTGGACATTTCTGTACTAAAGGATAAACCACACTATAACATAGCTTATTTACCGTTAAATTTCATTAACCCTTTTTTTGAAATTCACACTGAAAAAATTTACTTTAATCCAGAGAGTCTACCAAGATATAATCAATTACAAAATATCAAACAATCAATAAATATCGTACTGCAATCATTGTGAACGATAGGTTCATTATCGTAAGGTACAAAATCCCATTTGCTGTCAACAATAACTTTTACGATTTTCACACATTATTTGATTTTATAATATTGCCTTAATCGTGTATAAAATATATTTTGTTTATCTCGACGTTTCGGACGTGTTACAATGTCCATGACATGGGATCTCTTCGAGACCACGACATTGCAAAACGTCCGAAGGTTCCAAAAAAAATTCCCGACTTTAAAATCAAATAATATAGAATATCTTGTTTATTTCAATCATATTTTTTTCTGTGCACACAAGATATTCGGCATGAAATATTGTTACAAAATGTTATACATTAATTTTAAAAAGCAAATATTATGTAATGTTTATACCTATAACAGAATGTGTTAATGATCAATTTCACCTTAAAAGCACCTTAATGGCAGCACTTCAAATGGCAACTTGTACTTGTATTCGCTATTAAGTGTTTGATATATATACGTACTTGGAAAAATATTTGGCGTACAGACAAACATGTAAACACTGATACATATGACCACCTACAAATGGAGCCAAACAAGGAGTTAAAATATGAATATGACAATAGTGTGGATGGTTCCCTTGCGTATTTGCCTATTTGGCTCCTTTAATATGCGTGCAGAAACCAGCCAGCGCGAGGTAACGCGAGTTTGGTTTTGCTGTATTTGTCGAATAGGCAGACAAGGCGAATACTTTGTCACACATGCTATCTACACATGTTGATTGTTTGCCAAATATATCAAATTCGCAAATATAAACAGCCTTGTGAATGCCACCATGACAGGTAGCAACAGTAACTAACTACCAAGTCTAAATTAAACTGTATTAATCTCCATGGTAATGATTAAATTTTGTATTATATATAGAGCTGATTGTTAGTGTAACCTAATTGGAAAATGGAGCATTATAAAATCTATAGCTTATCGTCTTACCATCTCCTTGTTACTGGTGGCCTTCTGGAGCACCTCGTCCAGCCACTGCCACTGCTTGTCAGTGTTTACGTTTTGCGACTCCCGGGCCCCGAATAGGTTGGTGTTAAGCGCCACTATCCGTAGCTTGCTTTGCGTCTGTTCTATTGTGTAGTAACCACCTGTGTACAATATTGAGAACTGTAATTTCTAATTAAGATGCGCAGAGAGTTTTACGGTAATTTTAAAACAAATATTCTCGCGTTTGTTTGGTATCTTTACTCGGAATCTATAGAAGTGTAAAAAATAAATATTATAAATACAGACTCAGAAAGCAGCCGCACTTGCGCTGAGACAAATTTATATACATGATGAGTGTTCTTTTTATGGATATAATAAAGATGGTTATATAATAAAGGTGCCAGAACGAAAGATAAATAAAACATTTTCACGAAATTCGCGCTTTACACTTACTAAAGCTTAATCGTAACGATGACTTTGTCCGTGTTGGTAATAGGATAGGACATCTTTATTACTCAGTCGTCAGTTAGAGACATTGTGTCAATTACGAATAAAGAAGGAAGAAATATCAGCAATCTTACAATGTCAAGCAAATTTATTGGATTTTTATTACACCAGACGAATATTATTTAAAAGTCAGTTACAATTATTCTGGCTACATCATTGTCTTTAAGACGTTTTCGCAATGACAATAGACAATGGGCATGTCCCAATGACGAAATGTGTTTTGGTGTAATTACAACAAATAAAAACGAAATATAATAATACCACTATTTCATATTGTAAGCGAATGAAGGTACAGTCAACGCCCGAAGATACCTGATCCCCCAACCGACTATTTGGTTCTGTGTAAACCAGTGTGAAGATAGGTGACAATCAAACTTAACTCTTAACCTGTGAGCCGTGAAATTTATTTCGATATAACTTTATTATTGCATCATTGATGTTTTAAGAAACTTTTTAAGCCAATCTGATCTTTAGTCACTCGTACATTACATAAGTACACATTTCAAACAAAAAGCATTTCTTAACACTTTTCTGTTGAATGCATAAGAAGGCTCTCAGAACCAAAAGGTCGGCTCGGTGTTTAAGTATCTTAGGCCAATGACTGTACATAGAACAGATGATGTAAGCAGTAAAAAACGATAGACTTTTTTCCTGGTGGAAGGAAATAGTTTATTCGCCAAGCAAAGACGAGTGTACACTTAATAAAAATTATCTTACCATTTTGAAATGTTTGCAGTGCCTCTAGCGGCAACCATTTCATCCACAAATTTGTTAATTGTTCCGACGGCGACGGGTCGGAATGTCCCAGCACCGGGAATACAAAATGTGACGTGAACGTTCCTCGAAGGAGATCCGTCATGTTGCTTATAGCTTGGTACTTGTCATCCTCGTTTCCCGGAAAACGGGATGACAGGATGTCACTACAGAAACACAGAATTTTAATTACTCGCCGGAATCAATACAAAATCATAGAAAGGGTTACAGGAAATGAAACTATTTTTCCTGATTTAAATAGCATATATTTGTTTTGTCAAATAAACCAATGTTTCGAGCCTTTTACAGATTCCTTGGCCACGATTGACTGAAAAATAGTTTCATTTCCTATGTGTAACAATCGCGAAAACCTAAGAACTCGATATAGAAAGGGTTGTATATTTTGTATGGCTTTTAAAAATTCACACGTTTTTCCACCCAAAGTGTAAATTGGCGACATAGCTAAAACAATTCTGTATGGATTTTTTTAAGATTGTAGAACATTGTGTACTTTCAATTGGAAATGAAACTCTCATGATCCCGTAGTCTCATCAGTCAGCCGTGACTGTGGGGCTTGTAAAGTGCCCGACACATGGTTTTGTTTTAAAAACTATATACAAGTTTTTAGCCTGATGGTAAGCGACACGCCTGTAACAGTTTCAATGCAGCTCAAAGCTTTAAATCGCAAAAATCTATGGAAAACTGCCACTGCGTCCGTTACCATGAAACGTTAGTTGAAAAGCCTTATGTGCCAGTAATTTCACCAGTACCCTTACCGTTCAAAACTGAAACGCAATAACGCGCACATTACTGCTTAGCGGTTGAAATAGGTAAGGTGACAGTACTTCCCTGAACGAACTCTACATATATGAGTAGGTACTCCATATATGTGATTTAGATCGAAATAAGTAGTATCATTGCCAATGCGTAACAATCGCGAAAACCTAAGAAGTCGATATATCTGCATTAATAACTTTTTAAATATTTTATAGGAGCAAATATAAGACAATAACAAAGCCAACATACCCTGTCCATAACACGAACTCGACGTTTTCGGGATGCCGCGTACGCATATATCGAGCAGCCGACTCGATGAGGGCCAATGACCCGTCGCAGGAGTAGTCCCCGAACTGCCCCAGAGCTCTGTGGTGGCCGGAGCTGCCTCGTTCGTCTGCTTTTCGACATTCTGCGTCAAACGGGAGAGCTTTTACCAAACTAATAGTGGCACTATAAACCTTTTTAACATTAAACAAGTCAAGCAATTTATTAAAAAAACAAAAACCCGACTGCAAAAATATTTAGCTGGACAGAAAAAAGTTATATATAAAACTGGGCTGCATAAAAAACAACTGAAAATCACTTTGAAATATCTTTTTAAGGAACGTAATGTTATAATATTAAATTTTGAACGATAAAAACTTCGTTTTGCTTAAGAGATAGTTGCTTCTTGGACTATTTTGTAGAACTTTTAAGACCTACAATTTCGTGATACATTAATTTGATATATCTTTTTTTATCTATATATATTTATATAATAACATAACAAATAAATTATACCCCTAACCACTACTTTCATTACTTTTTTATTATAGCCAATATGACATTCCCACAATCAAGACGAATCTAACTACACCTCATATGTCAAAATCCATCAATCCAGGCTGTACAGCCATTTAGGCTGTACAGCGTAAAAAGAAATAGACATAACATACATACACTCGAAAAACATAACCCTCCTTCTGACACAGTCGGGTAAAACAGACTTGAACACAAAATGCTTCTCATGATCTCCATGAAGTCAAAGGTTAAATCAATAAAATATGATCATTTCGGGCTATAATATTGTACTTTTTCACTCACAATACGAATATCTATGAGTAGAAAGGGTGTTACAAACATATTTCAAGCGTCTAACTAATGGTAGAGGACGTTTAAAAGACAGACAGGCAGACAGGTAGACTAATGATACGAGGAGCTCCTAACTCCAAGAATATCTATCTAAATGGGATGCCAAATACAAGTGACTGTAATGCAGCAGCACGTGAAAGTTTATTTCTATGCGGTTATTCGTAATAAATAATGTTAAATTATGCGTAATATATTTACGGTTATACTACACAAAATTTATTATTTCCTTTATGGCGGCCACTAGGCTTGTACCAATGTGAGTTTTATAAGAATAATATAAAAATTATGCCGATCATCGTCAGTGTCAGATTACGACTAAAGAGGACCTATTTCACCACAACGTATTTATGCCGCTGACTTATTTCACTATTTGAGAATGTCATTCTGTGGCAATAACAACAGCTTCCTGAGTCTCATTGCATGCAGAGTTCTTTTTCATGAGCACTAGACTCGAATGAATATTAATTTATACAAAACATAATGTTAACGACATATATCACTCCTAGAATCTCTAGGAGATTATTTCTATCAAGGAAACACTAATCAAGTCTTAACTCTTTTTATTTCGTATTAATCTTACTGACCAGTACAAATTCGAATCAAGATGTGTCCTACCACAGAGAATACAAAGAAGTAGTTTTTAATCGATGTACTGAATCGAGTGTAATTGATTTATAATAATATTTCTATATTACATCGAGCAAATCGTTCAACGACCAAATTACATTATGTATTTAGTTCACCATAAGTATAGCTAACACTCGGCTAATCCTGACTAAGAACGCGACCTCGCGATTCAATTGAGTATAAGTATATAAACAAAACGAATAAATAGAAAAAAAAATCAATGCCTATGTAATATTTACTGAATTATATGAAAATGAGACAATCACACTTACGCCTACTTTACTTACGTTCACAATTATCTACTTGTAATAACTCACTCTTATAACTAAATAATTTTCTCACATCTACATCGTTCACAAATCTCTACTTGTGACGACTCACTCGTATAACTAAATCACTAACTTACATCTACACCGTTCACAACTCTTTACTTGTGACGACTCACTTTTATATTTAAATTAATTAATTAATTACATCTGTACCGTTCACAAGTCTCTCCTTGTGACGACTCACTCTTATAACTAAATTACTTACTTACATCAAACTACTTCGTTCACGAGTCTCTACTTGTGACGGCTCACTTTTATATAAACAATATTAACTTTTCATTCGTTTAATCATTATATTTCTCACATGCTCATCTTACATCTTGCGTTATTATTATAAAATAACACTTGTAAGTATATTACTCAAGGCATGTATGTTGTTATTCTGTCACTTTTTTTTTCATTCATTAGATCACTGTTCTCTAGATAACATTATTTTCTTTCTCATTAATTAACAACACTTCAATCGAGAAATCGTGAAGTAATAATAATTATGAGACTATTAAATACCTTAGGTAGGTAAGTAGATCCAATAGTTTTAACATTTCATGTTGTAAATTATGTGTAAGTAAGTATTAATGTACAAATTGTAAACTTACAGTTCATAACAATATAATGTAAGTATTTTCATTGCCTAAACCAGGGATGAATTTTGTCGATAGAGTATACGTTTCTATATATCTTACTACCATCTTGCTTGGTTATAGCGGTATCTTCAATTTCGTAACGGTCATTGCCAAGAACTTTAGAAATTCTGTAGGGTGCACTGCACTTTGGTAACAATTTTCTACTATGTCCCTGTTCTGTTCTAATATCCTTTTCAACGCGAACTAAGTCTCCGACATCATATTGCTTTGGGATTTTACGGTTCTTATCAAAACGTTCCTTTTCTTAAAACTGACTTTCTGCAATCCTATATCCCACATGAGAACGTACTTCACCAGGGTCTTGAAGATCTTGCCAATCAGCAATAACTGGGTTCATGACTCCATCGGAACTTCCGATAGTCCTGAGGCCAAACAACATCTCAGCTGGCGTATGTCCGGTTGTTTTATTAATAGTATTATTAATCGACCACTGAATCTAAGGAACAGCAACGTCCCATACATTTTCCGGCTTATTATGATTCGCAGTGGTCAATGCATCACAATGGAGCGATTAAAGCGCTCTACTTGGCCATTGGCCCTTGGTGTGGCCACTGCGTTCAATGCTTAATTTCTCTTTCAGCTATGAAATTAGAGAACTTCTTACTAGTAAAACTAGTTCCTCGATCTGTGTCGTGATACGCCAAAGATTGCAAAATAATCTATAAAAACTTGAATTGTTGTACTGGTTTTTACATTTTTTACAGGTCTGATATAAATAAATTTAGTAAACGCATCTATTATGCACAGTATGTGACAAGTCTTCTTCTTGCTCAACGGAAACGGCCCACATTGATCAGCATGAAGAATGTCGAAAGGTTTTTCAACCTTCGGTATAGGATGGAGAAAACCTTCCTTGGGCCCGGAAGGCAGTGTACCGTAAGCGTAATTTAAACAGGACTGACAGTATTTTTTTAATAAAACGTCGCATTTTCTTGAACCAGTAAACTTGACTAATCTTTTCGTAAGTTTTATCGAATTCTAGGTGCCCTGCATCATCATGGTTCATGCGAACCATCTGACGAACTTTGGCACTACCCAATTCAAATTAACGATTCCATTCTTGTGAATTCTTCTGTACAATCTTCCATTCTTTACCGTATAATTTTCGTGGATCTCAACAATATCTTTTGTGTCTGGATCATCTAAGATGGCTACGATTCTTCTCAATTCAGAGCCCTGTTCTGGAATCGTTTATAACCAAGCATCATCATCAACTTTAAAAATTTCTACTAAATCTCTTAAGTCGTCAGAAGTTGTTTGAACTGGATTACGAGATAGAGCATCCACAAGACCTATTTTTGCACCATCACGATGTTCCACCGTAAAATCATATTCTTGCATGAACCTCGTGTACGTTCTTAGGTAACGGAATCTCTTCTACTGCCTTGATTTTCCCTAAATCTGGTCTAACTCCTTCGGCGCTGATCTCATATCTAAGATAATTGATGTGCTTTTGAAAGAAGCTGCACTTTTTGAAGTTTAATGTGAGGTTAGCTGAACGTATCAATTGAAGTATCTTCTCAAGTTTTTGAAGACCTTCTTCAATTCTAGGCCAAGCGACTAAAAGGTCGTCCATATATGCCAGTGCAAGATTAAGAAGACCCCCTAAGGACGGGTAGTGCGCAAACATCCCAATTTCCAAGAACTTGTTTCGCATCACTTTCACGCATCAACGCACGGCGACTTCCCAAGTCTATATATGCCTCCCTAACCATGCCTTTAATCTTAATCTGCTAATAATATTTGCAATTTACATTATTTTGATCTTTGACATAAAGCACTGCCTTCGTATTCGAATTACTATTGTCGTTGGACCCGACCTGTTCTTCGCGAGTAGTTACGTTAAACTTTCGACCACAATCTTTTGTTTTGATTGACGTGAGAAGATCTCCGTAATTTTCATTAGATGGAAAAGTCATTTACAATTTTTGTTCCCATTCTGACCACGTAAAAAGGACATATGGCAGCCCCTGATACCATTTCTTTGCTAGTCCACTCAAATTCGGCAAAGAATAATGACAAATCTGACGATCGTTCCACGAATATATTTGTGCGCATTCGTTTACTTTATTGATTCAGTTTTCGATAGTTTGTTATCACTTGGATCAAGTTCAGGTACAATACTAAATGGCACAGGAAAAATATTATGTCCCCGAAAATTTGCAGACATCAGGGGATTGTTAGCGCTTGGCACTAAAGTTTCGTTTGTGTTTGAGGTACTTGTATCTAATTGAGTTTCATTGTGGGAGATACAAGAGTTCATTTGCGGAGTTTCCGGCCTGTTTCCTACGACCACGAACAGAGGAACCTCTTTCCTACATAGTGATGACTGACTTAAATTCTTATTATTCGCCAAAGGCAATTGTGCGACCAGAGTGTGTTCCACAATCTCAGTTGTCCATTCGCAAGTCGAAAACTGAGGAGTTTCGCTTATCTCGTTATGCACTATACTAATGTTCTTCTTTTTATTGCGTTTACGTTGAGTCATCATTCCTATCACTGCCTCCACAATTACGGCGTTTACGGCGCGAATGACGATGGGTACATCGTTTAAAAATGCAAAACGAAAATATAAATATAATTTCGAACATTAACCTTTCTACATGTGATTTCTAAAGATTTATACAATAGTTGCTACGATATATTCACACAAAATACAGTATCAAATTGATTCAAATATAAAATAAGCAAAGAATTACGTTAATTATGAAATTATAATTGAAATGTCAAATAAATCACTTAATACTCGAAATTACTATGAATCACTAAACACTCTGAAGATAAATCATTGTAAAATAATAGTTAATAACGTTTATTGTCACACTTTGAAATCTCACAAAATCTAAATCAACAAAAATAACTGAAATTGTAGGACCTTATATCCAGTAACTGGCGTTGGCTACCTTGGCATTCTGACTGTTAACTAAATATATCACTGCTAGGACCTCTGAGATTATTCCTATCAAGGAAACACTAATCAAGTCTTAACTCTTTTTATTTCGTATTAATCTTACTGATCAGTACAAATTCCAATCAAGAAGAGTCCTACCACAGTAGTTTTTAATCGATATGTTGAATCGAGTACAATTGATTTAAAATAATATTTCTATATTACATCGAGTAAATCGTTTAACGAACAAATCACATTATGTATTTAGTTCACAAAAAGTATAATAGCTGACAATAATAATAATCATTATAAAAGTAAAGTAAGATGGATGCATGTCCTAAATTGTTTTCATATTTGATTTGATTTATTTATTAAGTGACCACAGTTAAAGCCGTAATTTACAAGTACTAAATTAAAAAACTGTGACGAGCAAAGACATAGGGCAACTCATCATCAACATTATTAAGAGGTAGGCTCTTGGCGACGTAACCTCCTCTAGTCAATCTTGCTACATGTTCGGGTAACCTTAAAAAATCTCAAAAAAAAAAAGAAAGAAAATCCAATTTCGACAAATATCAAAATTACAGCTTTGTGTGTTTTCTAAAATTATATTAACAGAGTTTATGTGTGAAAGTAATTATGTTAGCAAGATACATACATAATTATAATTTCAGAATCTTCTTCCTTATTACCCGTCTTTGTATTTTTATCTGACATAATTTATGTTTCGTAATTATAAGTAAAAAATATTTATTTTCCACTGTAGTTGCGACCACTTTTGTTGAACTTCATGTAAAATGAAACCTTATAAACCAAATCAGTAAATTGTTCGTTCTGTGTTATTAGGATCAGTTCCCCGCGTCCTAATCAGATGTAACATCTAATAGACTGTAATTCCAACAAACAGAAAAATTCAAGCTTAACCTTTTCTAAGCATCCATTAACGTAAAGGATATTGTAATTCTTTATTCAAGAGATAAAGTAAAAAAGGTGAAGAAAGTTCGATGACTAAAAGTAACATGTCTCTGATGTACAATATTAGCATAATTTCAAATCTTTCTATTACGTATACAAACAGTACACAGTACATTTCATAGTACATAACATAATCTTCAAAATCATCTAAGATAATATTAGAACATGAAAAATGTCTTATCTGCTTAATGCGCCTGTCTCATTAGGTACCTTAATGTTGTATACAAGGTAACAGCATAAATTTAGATCACTATGGACCCTGTAAGCCATAGCAAATAACAAAAACATAAAAATATTAAACTAATTGTAACCCTATTCCATTTACTACAACCTTGAAATTTTTTATTATTTATGTTAATTATTCTTTTATAAAAATATTATTTACTAAACGTATCTATATTATGTATAAATATTTGTATTAATATAGACAGTGTCAAAAAAGAAAGAAAAAATGTAAAGAAACCGGTCTCTATACGACCATAGATGGTTTAGTGATAGCCAATTGAGGAACAAGATTCCATTTGATTACTTAATTGAATTAATTAGATCAATAGTTTCTTTTTTCAACTTTGCTGCTGATTACTAACAAAAAATATACGATCCGAAACGATGTTATGATGAAAAAAGTTTTGAAACATTGACAGATAGGATTAAAAAATTATTATCTGTACGGATTGTAATAAATTTTGCACATTGAATGTCGTGAAGATAAGCGGTAGAAGATAGAGTGCACAACAAAAACGTTTCGCGAAGTATGTGACAATTAAGTTTATTGTTTAAAATTTAAACATAAGTTAAAGGTACCTAATTCTTCCTATCAGTTATTGATAACCACAATTATCACATGTATTAAATAAAAATAATATAGTAATTACACAATAATCAGTTAATTTACTAATCGATTATAATCATCTATTGCGTCCAAGGCTACCAACGACGTTGTTATACGTGTCACAATTTCGTTACTCCACAAGGTCTGTGGATAATGTGAAGTAATCTGGGTGAAAGCCAATGCTACCCAGAGAGTCAAAGAAATGAAGCGCTTGAGAAAACTAATGCTAAAGCAACCGCTTTAAAAGCAATGAACAATTTTTGTTACCTCACGGAAATATCGACATAAACACATACACAATTGATTATTTAAATTGTTTCTTGCGTGTTGCGAAACAGAAAAATGCGTACAAAATTGTAATTTTTTTATCGAAAGTGGTTTGGTTTTTTGGAAAAGCAAAAAGAAAGAAACTTTTTTGAAGATACGGTGTGAAGTAAGCTTCAATTAAAATTTATAAATAGCATCTGTCCATTCCGTTCAAAGGAGAACGTACCTTTAACAAAGGTTTCGACAAGTGTTCAAATTCTCCGGTTGAATTTCATCGAGCTTTGTATTGGATGTCGGAACGTATTTCACAGGATTAAAAAGATTTTCCTTCCACCAATCCAATCATATTTGAAAAGACTTCAGCTCCAGCTCCACTCAGCGTACTTTACAAATGACGTGAATTAAAAGATCTTGTCATTGCAGAAAGAGCGTTTTAAGATCTTCATTGACTTTACTCGTACGTTTAGCGAAAGCACTCTAATATAACAGCACTTACATAGCTCGTTTCCTCACTGAGTGTTGTAATTAGCAATAGACAAAATATTCAGGGCATAATTTTTCTAGTTTATCACTTCAGATCTTGAGATGTGGCCCGTGTCAAACTCGTTCAATCAATGAGTAGTTTCCGTATATAAAAATGTACACATGTCAAGATTAGTGGTGGAGTTAGATTACTTTATCTCATAGGCAATAGATGCTTCTTCTGGCTCATTTCATTTCCGCGTTCCATCATAAGGTGGATAATGATATTATAAAATCTAAGGTGGATCTTCTGGTGCCCGCGCGTACACGTTGGAGTGACGAGGGTGCGGTGGCCCCGCGCCGCTGGCCACGGCTCTGACGCAAGCCCGATGTTCTCTGACAGTACAACCCGCGATAGGTACGTTCGCAGGTTGTACTGTCAGAGAACAACGGGCTGTTTGGTTCGCTTATCAATCCTAATCGAGGACATACTCACTTAGTGTGATCATATTGATATCATTCGCTGATCGCGTTGAATATACATGTGGGGAAACGTTTACATTTTTAGAATTAAAAATAAGAATCTTAATCAAAAATGTTTATAATTTTATCTTAATTATTAATACAAAGATCTAACACTTAGAAAAAATTCCTTCGATCCAGCCGGATTCGAACCAACGTCTTCTAGCAAACCGTGCATCATTACTTTCGTTTCTTGTAACGAAAATTTGAAAATTATTAAAATAAGACTTTCTGATGATATGAAATACCACCACCGGTAATATTTTTGGTGCGGTTATCATTTTTGCACTTCAAAATATGTGCTGTTTTGGCATTTTTCTAGGATTTGCACGAAAGAATGTCACAACCATACCATGCAAAGCGAAAATGGCGGACTGAGCTCAGATGGGTCTTTCGATACCTATAGTTGGCACGCGTCAGACGCTAAGTAACCACTTTCACTGTATTTATTGTTCTGTGCCTACACCCAACAATGGGTTGATGTGGGCTGAATATTATGATGCTGATAAGGTAGGATAACAGACTGAAAATTGTGTTCCTCTCTTAAAACTACTTGCTCTTGTTTCAGATGAACATGCACCACTTATTCCTATTACTGTTTATCATACCATAACGTATTTATGTATTCCATTAATTACGGCTAAAATATAAGTCTGGAAAATCTCTAATTGGCCTTAGCATAATTTATTGTACCTGTAACTTAATTGCAATAAGTTGTTTGCTTATTAAAGCTGAATGAAATCGTATGTGTTAATAAATTACAACAAAAATATCGGAAGTAGATAGTAAATAGAGGAACTATAACAGTGTTTGTCTTTGTTGCTTTCTACTTCAGTTTTGATTTTTAGTAGCTCATAATGTTTTAATCATAAACAATTTAATCACAGCTATTAATTCCAAATTGCTTGTGGACAAATTGAGGTTTAGTGCAGCTTACGGTTTAATTGACTAAGATCTGAGTGCTTTTGCTGTGAAAGACAGAGTGGGCGAAGAAAGGCGGGGCCAACATGGTTCAAACTTTCCAAAATAGAAAATTATTGACCTTTCAGATGATTAAATTGAAATTTCGAAACTATTTCACATCCATTTTTTGTTAAACCTGTTTTAACACACAAAGATTGCATGTATCAAATATTTAGTTCACTGACGTGATATAAATGTCTTCCAGGCAACCGCTTTAAGTTCCTATGAATAACAAACACCCTCTGTACTAATTCCGTCTGCTTTTTTCAAGTATCTACTTGAAATGGATTTGACTTGTTAATAAAATTGATAATATAAATTAACATTTTGTACCTACGTCTTCTAGTGTCGCCCTGTGACGTGTAGAGAGGATCGTAGTGGAAGTCTGTTATATGCCAGAAGTAGCCTGAAACAATGGAGATTAATATTTAAATTTATTATATTAGCATTGTTATTCATTCAGTGAGCCTGCGGAACATAATTGTCACCACTAATATAAACATTTTATTCGCCATCATATTCTCACTCATGTTGGCAGTATTGTATTATACCCAAACATTTTTAACACGTTCAAAATTTCCCAGGAATACCAATATTAATACCAGGAAAACCATAATAAAATATTGAAACCGAATTCATAGCTAACTATTTTTATAACTGTATATATACGTACCAGAATCGTAACAAGCAAAGCAATCTTAACTTGAACACAAAAATTTTGCCCAAATATAATAGCTAAACTTGACCAAAACTTTGAAAGTGATTCTACATTGAGAACCATCTGTAAAAGGAAAATGAGGACGCTGAAAACAAAATTAAAGACGCTTAGATGAACAAAGAGCTGTCTGTCACTTTGTGTCCGAACGGAAATATCTGCTTACAGTTCAGACCCTGAAATTTTAAATTTATGAATGAAAATTCGTGCCACGCTAAGAATCACCTGATATTATTATATAAAAAAAAGATTTACCAGAACATTTGATCAAAAAAAGATTAGCCTATAATGATGAAACTTTTACATGAGACAATCTTACGTTATCTGTATTCAAAAGACGTAAATAATATAAGGCGAGTACGTGGATTCAGGAATTACACGATATGGGATATATTTCTGGAACGATAAAACCAGTAGAGACCCCGCGAGATCATAAGAAGCAATCCAACGGTTTTTTTGTGTATTTTTCATCTGAATCTGCTTTGGCAACTTCACCTCGAGTAGTTGGTGTTTTTTGCAGAATCGAAACGGGAAAAAATAACAGTTGACGGATGCGAATCGTCGAGAGCAAATTTTTCACTGTAAATACACATGTTTTTCGGCGTCTTTTGGGAATTCTCGGAGAAATTCGTGTAGTAATTCACGGGAATTTATCTGCCTCGACTAAGGATTGGTTAGAGAAGGCAAAAACGTCTGATTAATGACAGCGTACACTCGTGTGATGAACACGAGAAGAATTCGAAACATGGATATGCTACTTTGTATGCTAGGACAGTCGACGTCAGTGACGGACCTGATGCATATTAAGAAATAAATAAATCTGGTGCCTAAACTAATTTGTCAAGTTGTTTGTGATACAACAAAAAGGAAGAAAAAATAAGATTCTGCTGAAATAAGATGTCTATCAAAACAAGTGTAAGAACTTTCTGGATACTTAAGAAAACTTTGAGCAAAAAATATTTACATTTTAAAGTAGGGAAAAAAATGTTATCAACTTTATCATATCCGTGTTTGCCCCCGAGAAAAGTTGGCAAATCCGAGCCGAAGTCGACTTAAAATAAATTGGGCAGGAGATTTGTTCCGGCGGATTAAATTGTCTTAATTTATTACACGACCCTCGCATTACTTATGTACAGCCTACAACGTGTTCGGGGGTTTAGAGCCAAATAAAGAACCTATTACTATGAAATAAAGACTATTTTTCTAGGTTAGTTTAATAATAAATAAAAGTTTCTATTTAGAACAAATACAAAAATTATTTAATAACTATTATTTCGATAATAACTACCGTAGACGTTACGACTATGTACCTAAAGTAACAAGTTGAATGTTGTATTTCAAACCTTACTTTAAAAATACAAAAGAAAAAGAAAAATTGTATAAGAAAAGTCAATGTGTTATGACACTATGAGGGTGTATGTATGCGTGTGTTTGTATGGGCGTGTGCATTTATATTTACATTTGGGAGTTTGTGTTTCTTGTGTTATTAAATGTGTTCAACAAATTATTTAAGTGTGACTGACTACTACTGACTATTATGCGAATTGTATATTTTTTTAAATAATTTTGTATACATAGTCCATTTCAGTATTTCTAATGAGCCTGAATACAATCGTTTAAACAAAAAAATAATAATAAAGCAATAACACGTCACTACTTGTTTATTTATTAAATTTAAAAAACATATTCTATTAAATCTGCGTAGCATGTGCAGTTGACCTAGCACTATTTGTACACGGTGGAAAGTTGAGATGGGTCAGCAAGGCCAGCTACCTTAACCATTACAGTTACAGGAAAACGGTTCTAGAAAATTGAAATTTAAAGGTACTTCGATCGGAATTCACAGATTCAAAAATAGGTATAGTTAGCAAGCAATGAGGCAATTTAAAAAAATCATGCCATCCATCTTGTTTATATATACATAGACATAATATATATATATACTATATATGTCTGTGTTGTCTTGTTGTGTGTGTCCGCGTCCAAAACACCCGTGATACAAGGTCTCCTTAGTGCGGGGCAATGATTGTATGCGTTATTTATTATATTTATGTAACTGGAAACAGGAAACTAATATCTTAATAGTCCTTTCCGCAAAGAGCAAGTAGTGGCTGATATTGAAATTTCCACCCTGTATAAGCAAAGAAGAACTTTTTAGTAGAAGTGAGCTCCTTTTGAAAGAGTTCGTTTAAGGAAGTACTGCCACCTTACCTATTTCTGCTGCCAAGCAGTAATATGAGCATTACTGCGCTTCGGTTTTGAAGAGTAAGGGTGCTGGTAAAATTACAGGCACATAGGACTTGTCAACTTATGTCTCAGGGTGACGGGTGCTGTTACATGCCCCTTAGATCTTTGCGATTTAAAGCTCTAAGTGCCAGTGCAACTGCTACGAAAAAGCGTGTCGCTTACTCTCAGGCGCACGACTTATTCATACCATTACCTGTCATCGTAAAAAAAAACTGAAAGTATTGTGTTAATAGCCTTAAACCTTAACTCTGTTGTTAGCATATTATTAGTAAATTGTATTTGTGCGTAAAGGGTAGCAAGTAAATTTTCATTGGAATGAAACTATTTTTCCGGATTTAAATCGCGTATATTTGTTTTTTCAAACAAACCGACGTTTCGGGCCCTTTACAGGTCCCATGGTCACGGTCAACCGGGAAAAATAGTTTCATTCCTATGTATAACAATCGCGAAAACCTAAGAACTCGATAAATTTTCATTATTTTGGAAATTTTAATACACCGCCATTAATCCCGGAACGTAATCCACTAAAAAGTATGAAGAACTTTGTTTGTCAGCGTTTCTGTACCGTTCATCAATATCGAAGTAAAGAAAGGGATGGGACAAAAATCCTTCGTAGATATGATTCGTCCCTACTCGAATTCACTTTGAGGTGAATTCTTACAAAATGATTACAAGGCATTTTGTACGTTAAATATAAGAACTATGGACCTATCTGAAACCGACGAACATTAAATAAATAAATAAACTGTGCTTTATTCTATGGTAAGTAGTCAATTTAACGCCTTCATGATCCCATCAACATTATTGTATAAAAGAAAATACAGCTATGTCAGTAATAGGATTGCCGTTGTATCGTATTGAATATTAGTAAAACATATAACGTCGCTGTCCACTGTACTATCTTAACGTAACACAAACAAATGTGTTCGTGTAAATCATTGAAATTTTGTCAGTACGTTTTTATACTTCTCTATGGAGAAGTAGTAAGCGGCAACTACAAAGAAAACACTTGGAAATAGCACTGTAAAGCCCGGAGTTCGTTTTTTGAGGTCCATGTAACGGAAAGGGGTACTCCGTACTAACATCTTCTGATGTTTGATGTTACGGTAATAGCCGTTACATTACAGGAATGAATAAAGTATCAATTCTTTTATTGAAGTTACTTTATTCATTCACAACATACAATACAACAACGCTTTCAGGATGCTAATGGGACAGCCATGACACTGTATACTGTACGGCAAATTCGCGGGGACGCACACGATGATTTCCAAGCCTGCGTGTGTGTTCCTGGCCATTGTTGAGAACAGGACTGCCCTTACCTAAGCAATTGGGTGCAATTACATGTACGTAGAGTAGTTATATAGCCGTGGCATTTTCTCTGTTTACTATTAGGTTTACTTGTGTTACTAACCTTGACACTTCAGAAAAAATTACTGTATTACTAACTACTATGAATCATATGATCTGAAATAAATATTCTATTCTTTTCTAATATTTCACAATTGAGATTTGAAAGCAACTTCTAAGCGATGATCCTTGAGCGTGTAATACGCAGAAAGGAACGTTAAGACCCTTATTCCATTTCACGTAGGTTAAGCCCTGATAAGCCACGTTATATGATAACAGGGTCGTACTCATTAAATTTATTCCTGTTTTGACGTAACTCGTCCGTAATTTTGGCTTCAACGCTATCTCTTCCCATCATTAATATACCATCGAATATAACTTGGGATAGAAGTTAAACAAGGCGTAATAAGCGCTCCGCCGCGGCAGGCGAGTGTGTGGGAAACTTCATTGTTCCGACACGAAGGGATGTATTCATCAATCAACAGGGGTTATTATGCGGTCAAACACGCAACGCTGAAGAATTCTCTTTGCTTTCCTTGGGTTCAAAATTGGAACGAGGAGGAAATTTAATTACAGTTTTTTTTTTTTAAACTAGACAGGGAAAGGTGACCTTCTAATTTAATGATGTTACTAGAGAAAGTGGAGTAAAACTTTTGTAGGGCAATATCTTGGTCGATGCGGCGGCCTTACTTTTCGGAGAGCCAGCTCAATCACCTACCGATAAATAATTTGTGAAAATAAGGATACTTTCTTAGTATATTAAATGTCTATACTGATGATGATAGATGATCAATTTCTATCACGTGATAAACTGACAGACTGTTTCCAAGTTTGAAGACCATTACAAAAGTACGTCGTGTACACAGAAAAAAAGGAATTCTACTAATACGAAAGAGTAATTTCTCAAAATATTTGCTAATTCTGAAAAATATATATTAAAAGTAATAAAATATTGTCATTACAAAAATACTGCTTATCTTTTTCTAACACAATTTTCCTCTTAACTTTATTCTAACTTTTAGACAAATACCTTCACTTCAAGATTTTATTTCATTTCTAATCAATTAATCGGACTTTACTTACATCAAGAAATTTTTACTTCTTACATCAAATTTAAATAATCTTAAACTAATTCAAAATTTCTTTGGTGGATTTTGCGAAAATATATTCTTAAACAAAAAAAGAAGTAAGTTTGCTATTCAGATTAATATTCTAAATTCTAGAGTATATTTTTAAAGCAACATTTCGTTGCGTTTTCATAGTCAATGTTGTGTTGACATGTCGCCGAAGGCGCAAGCGGTAACGATTACTTGTGGTTGTAATCATAAAAATCATAAACAGTCATTTATCAAAAGAAACAATACGTAGTATCTCTAATTTGTTAGTGTGTTATTTGTAGTCATAATTTAAGAAATTTGGTTTTAGCAAAGCACAACTTTAACATGTAATTAGTTCCATCGCGCCACTGCTAGATGGCATTAGTTGTACTCTGAAACGCGCTATCGTTTTGTTAACTTCAATAGTATAAAGTCATCTCATATAATTTACATTATTAGTGCTTTCTGCCACTGTAGCGTTTATATGGCACTGAACGTTACTCAAGTATTTGAGAAAATTCCATCCTATTTTTGCTACTTTAAAGTTTGGCACTAAACGTGCTTTCGCGCTATTAAGACATGCTGTTGGGTCCATAACCCTGTAAATTTACGCTTTTTGATATTAGATAATCTCAGTACAGAGTACTAAAAAACCTACCTCAAAAGTACGTGGAATTAAGGGTTGTATTCTAAAACTCTACTCAATGCTCAAGTCATGATTGCACTGGAAATACGTCTCTAATGGCAGGGTTTTGAGTATGATTTCAAGTGCTTTAAACCATACTCAAATCAGGATTTGAGTATGGTTTAAAGCACTTGAAAGCTCAAGTCAGGACTTGAGCATTGAGTAGAGTTCTAGAATACGACCCTAAGTCTATTTGCTAAGTTTTATTGAAATATCCTTAAATTCGCCACTATACAGGACTTGACCCTGGAGATAATAAAAATCAGTTCTCACTACTCAAAGTATATGGAGAGAAAAACGCCTTGAATTGGAGAAATAGCAAAATCAACCATTAAAATAATTGCTCCTTAGTAAAATTTAGGCGCTAATTATAAAAATGAATCGTCATGCGTGAACAGCCACCCTTAGAGGTGGATGATTTTCTTCAAAATGAAATGGGACCACTATGGAAGTACCCCCTTTCCAACAAAAAAAGAATCATGAAAATCGGTTCACAAATACCGGAGTTATCGCGTAACATACATACAAAAAAAACATACAGTCGAATTGAGAACCTCCTCCTTTTTTGAAGTCGGTTAAAAACATAAATCTTCATATCGAGTTCTTAGGTTTTCGCGATTGTTACACATAGGAAATGAAACTATTTTTCCGGATTTAAATCGCGTATATTTGTTTTTTCAAACAAACCGACGTTTCGGGCCCTTTACAGGTCCCATGGTCACGGTTGACTGAGGTGGTACAGTCTTCAACCAGTTATGTCTAATATTAATGCAAACCACCCTATTTTTTCACTATAGTTACAATAGTTATTAATTAAATACCTTATTTTTAATTTTACAAAGAAAACATTCCAATTTACGCTACATTAAGTTTTACAAATTATTTTATTGAATGAATTTTTATTAAGTTTAATTTATTATTAATTATTAATAGAAATTAGAATAAACTAAAACATATTAATTAGTACTGCAGTCTTATGTCTGTTTGGGATTTTTCATTAGAGGAAATACTGGATCCCAAACTGGTGGTACGGAGAAACCATCTTCCCTGTTGAAATTAGGATGTTTTTTAATTTCAATGGCCTCTCGCAGCATCCTGGGTAGATAACGGACTTCTTTTGCAAGGACCTGGGGTTTGTCAAACTTCATTGAATGTGTAGGTTTATCCATGACATGCTCGCAGACTGCAACACAAGTCGCGTAAACAAGTCTGCAGTTCTTTAGTTTATTCTAATTTCTATTATTAATCAATAATAAATTGAACCTAATAAAAATTCATTCAATAAAATAATTTGTAAAACTTAATGTAGCGTAAATTGGAATGTTTTCTTTGTAAAATTAAAAATAAGGTATTTAATTAATAACTATTGTAACTATAGTGAAAAAATAGGGTGGTTTGCATTAATATTAGACATAGCTGGTTGAAGACTGTACCACCTCAGTCAACCGTGACCATGGGACCTGTAAAGGGCCCGAAACGTCGGTTTGTTTGAAAAAACAAATATACGCGATTTAAATCCGGAAAAATAGTTTCATTTCCTACATAAATCTTCAGTCAAATAATTAAGTACCACTCAATTTGTCATTCTTTTTTTTCAACTTAAAATCCGACATTTCTAATAACTAATAAATATTTTGTTGAATCTAGAGTAGCTTTGTGACTTGAAGTAAATTAATTTGCTCTTGGATTAAATATTAGTCTTATAACTAAAATGCACTTTTGAGACGTTTTTTTACTATTATCAAGTAATTATTCTCTAGCGTCTATAGGGAGAGGACCGTTTTGTTGGATTTAATAAATTTGTCTTCATAAAAAAATTTTGTACTTTTCTAAGTAATCTTTTTTAACCATGTAGTAAGTGAACTTTCATGTCTAGATATTGTACCTTTAAACACTTGTGAAGGTTTAGGGATCCAATTGAATGAAAAGCTTTTTCACACATAAGAAGAACACAATATTTAGGAAATGAAACTATTTTTCCGGATTTAAATCGCGTATATTTGTTTTTCAAAGAAACCGACGTTTCGGGCCCTTTACAGGTCCCCGGGGCCCACCACAACCTCATATTACTGTAACCTTACGTTGACTTTTCGTACCATAACGCGCTTCAAGTAAGCTTATTGTAATGTTAAAACTATGATGTTTTATTGGCAGCTTTGTCATTATTCATTCACTCAGTTCGTACGATGACGCGACTTTAACATTAAAGTAACAGTGCTCTTATGTCAAATTTAGCAATCTTAAAACAGCTACACTAAAACTGAAAATAATATTGTTACCATTGCATAATGGTAACAATATTATTTTCAGTTTTATTGTCTTAATATTGATTTGTAATGATAAAAAGTTAAGTGGAACTTATTTATTTACATATATCTTCTTCAATATTTTGTTTATTTTTTATTTAATAGCATATAGTAAATAATTTTTCGTTAAATAAAAATACGCGATGTTTATTTCGTAAAATTATAACAGCGCCATCTATATGCTCCTTGGCGAAACTAACAGTTGACACTAGACTATAGTTCCGAACTCACAACGTGACTATCAAGACTCAGCTTGTTTTGTTTATTTTTCTTCATGAAAATGCGCAATAATTATTGAAAACAACGTAATTGTAATAGATTTTATTATTACATACTGTTCTTTTCTTAGCAGTCAAAATTCTCTGAGTGTAAATTAAGTACTTAAATATTATACTGCGATAAGACGATTCGGAACATCAAAAAAGAAAGAGACGGCATTATATACTTTGCATAGCGTTATCTCTTTCCTATGTAAGGAATAGACAATATTGGGAAATCATTCGTTCTTTCAATCACTTTTGCAATAAATAATATATTAACTTGGTTGATGGTTTCGTCATATTACGACTATGAGTAATATTACAATAAGCTTACTTTAAGCTTACATTGAAATAAGATTGTTTTTGAAAAGGTTACGGTAGACCCCCTAATCACGTAGCCGGGTTTTTGTGTGTATGTTACGCGATTACTCCAGTATTTGTGAACCGATTTTCATGATTCTTTTTTTGATGACTTTCATCATCATGACTTTCATCATTTCAGGTTAAGCTCCGCTGAATACGCAGTCCGCAGAATACGTGAGCTTACCGATGGTAGTACTGCTAGACTAGTTTACTTTAGTAACTTCCATAGTATAATGTCCTACGGGATTCTCGTGTGGGGTAAAGCGGTGAGGCGGAAATAAGTGAGGTGGCAACACTTCCCTGAACGAACTCTGACAAGGAGCTGCTGCTGCTATTTTGCACGATTTAACCTCCACTGGGTTCGGGGTGTAGCAATTTAATTTCTTTCATTTTTATCGACCTTTAATATCCAATAGCGCCACCTAATATGGTATTGAACAGTAAGTTATTAATCTTTTACGATATTTTTTTCCAAATTATTCAATTCGAATCTTTCTTTATTGATTAAAAACATCCAATGGCGTTGTAAACAAGTTAGAAGTTCGTAAAACCGATGTTTTATTGGTTTTTTTTGAAATGCAAATTTTTTTATCTTATTGGAAGGTGGAAGATATTCACCATATTTGTATTGCAAAAACGAGCGATTCGTTCTGTGTACCGTCTAGGCTGTCGGGTTTCTCTCAGAGAAAAGTATAAGGATACTGGTATCATGACTGTGATGCCACACAGTACATTTACTCAAATATTTTATATGCCCGTAAAAATAGACCTAATTTCAATAAGAAAGAAGATATCCATAATATCCATAATACCTTAGAGCTAAATCCAAACTCAGGGTACCACGATTTCGTTTAACCAAGGTAAACAACTCTTTTATGGGGAACTGTATACGTTTTTACAATAAGATTCCGTAGCATATAGTAAGTTTATCATTTCCTAAGTTTAAAAACTACATTAAAAATATTTTTATCGAAAAATCATATTACAAAATTGAAGACTACGTGTTAGATAAAGATGTATGGCAAGACGACATGGCTCCAGAATCCACACAAATTTGATTTAAAGTGTATTCCATAGAGAGGTCAGCGTAGTGAACGAGCAGTAGCTTAAATGTGACGATTTCAAGTGTAAATTTATTTTACCTATGGAATAAATAATCTTTGACTTTGACTTAAAAAAAGACCTCAGTATTGGTCCCATTTAAATTTAAAGAAAATATTGCACCCCTATCGTTGCAAAATAGGGGATGAATCCCGTTTCGCACACTTTCCGGTAATAGATTTCAATAAAACATGACAAGTAGATGTAATTCCACAAACTTTTGAAGTCGATTTTTTTTAATAAAAAAGTTATTAGGTAATATTTTTTTAATGCACACACTCATAGCCCCGCACTAGGGAAAACGCTATATCGCGGGCGCTATGCACACATATAGACATCCACAAATTACACAAAGCTCCCGAGAGAAACAAATGCAGGCCTCTCTCGGCCCGGCAATCGAACCCAGGACCTCTAGGTGGCAGTCCAACATGGTAACCGTTCGACCACCCATCAACCCATTTTACATCTCACTTTTGAGTACGGGTCCCCTCTTCTCCTTAGAGCCGATATACTCGTACATATGCGGGTTGGGAATTTCACGTTTTCCAAGGCTCGTGAAAAGTGTAAGTTTTATAATGACGCTTTCCTGCATCGTCAGCGAGAGGTGTTAGTACGAAACATGCACAAATTTACATGCTACTGGAATTACACGATTTAATTCCGCCTTCCCCTTTCCATCATCGGAGGACTAGGCGTAGCCCAAGCAGCACACCCATATCTAAATATATACTAAATATATTCTAATAGAATTTAATTCGATTGAATATTTTAAGAGTTCAAATTTCCTCAAGATATCTCGAAGAAGGTTTCTAGATAATTTAAAGTAAAAGTGGGCACAACTTTATTAGTAGATCACAAGAGGCTTTGAGAAACTATCTGTAGGTAGTGTTAAGAGTGATTCTTATCTTTTTTCTCAAGTAACCCTTCTAGAATGCTACAAGACCATTTGTAGAATGTAGACAGTTTTTATTTAGTCTCGTAGACAGTTTTTAGATAGTTTATAGTCTATGATAGTTTTCTTAGTAATGCTATTTTAAAACCAAAAGCGTTACAAACATAAGACGCAATTCTCTTGATACTAATAGATTTCAAGTTTAATGGCTTACAAAATATGAACTATCAAAATTGCAACATGGCGAAATTAGATATAATATTTCTGACTTTTTCGCGCAATGTTTAATCGGTGAGAAAGCGCAAATTGATGTGCGACTTTAAATACATTGTGAAAAGTGATGTAAAACCTGTCATAAAAGTAATGCGCTCGCTAAATTTTAAATATTTAAGTATAAAATATAAACTTAATAAAAATACAGTTATCGATTTTCGGTTTTAAATATTTATAGAAAGCTTATATAGACAAAATAACTCACAAAACAAACCATTTCCTAGAAGTTCTAGGCTTTTTCAAGGTAATTTCAACTTAGATTTACTTTTAAATTTTTTTTTTAAAAGAGAAATTTTTCTCGGTTACTTCATAGTCATTCTTTAAAAATAAAAATGGCGATAAGAATTTAAAGCTTTTTTTAAAACACAGTTGGGAGCATTTTGTCTATAGCTTTATCTATAGAAAAACTTTAGAATACAAAAACATTATTTTTACTTGCTTTAGTTTACTTGACCTTGTAGAAGAACTTACACTCCTATGAAGTTTTTATGATTGTCTACAAAACGCGATGTTTCTAAGCGATTTTTTCTTTTGACAGTATTACAAAACCTTTATAAACCTTTATAAATATTGAATGCATTTTGCAATAACAAACTTACTTTTTTGTTTTTTTGACCAAGTGTTTTGAAACACTAGGTCAAAAAAACAATTGAATAAATTCAAAAAAAGTTATTCTGTATAATTATATGGAATGTGTTATATATGACGTTATATAGAAAGGTGGATAAATTCCCTATCATATAAATATAAGGAATATTTTAATGACATACCTAACTTATGTTGGAAGAAATAAAATTTTCATTATTGAGGTTATTCCTTCACGCCAACCACATTTCACACAATGATTTCACTATATTCTATTGATAGACGGCACAATACACATACACAACATTGAAGTACAGTAGTTTACGCGCTCATTTCAATTGTTTTTATCATTTCACAACAGGGAATTACTTCACAATGTTTATTTATTTCTCAACAAACAAATGCCGGCCATGACCGGCCCGAGCGCGAATTACGACTATTGTATCCAGTGTTGCCAATTTGTGGAGAATTCCCCAAATTGTGGGGAGTTTCAACTAGATTGGGGATTTTGTGGGGATTGGCGCTATGTGAGGAAAATGTGGGGATTCTAACATTTTATCATTTTGTTTAATCTATCAATTGCTGATGCGTCGCTAGTTTGATCGTTACTGTTAGAAACACTGTGATGGACTATGTCGACGTGTTTTTCAACATCGCACATCGCCCGTATTATTAACAAGCAGCTTAAATAGAATTATTATTAGAGCACTTGGTTCTGAATTGTAAAATTACCAGTCGGTGCGTGTAGAGTTCGCGATTCTTTATCCCGCTTATTGCGGTCCCCGGTAGGAAGCAAAACAAAATCAGCTATTGATAAACAAAGCCGAGCAGTAAGTACTTCCACACCACAACTTACCACTCGTCAACTTTGAATATTAAATATAGGTCGAAACTCATTGATTATTTCTAACTTTAACTAGTGTCACCAAATGCACAACAAATAATCAATTTACTTAATTTTGTAAGGCAAAAAAAAAATTTTTTTGGTCAGACTGATTACAGATTAATGTTGAATCTAATTAATATTTTAATTAATATAACTGCCTCCGTGGCCGAACGGTTACCATGCCGGACTGCCATGCAGAGGTCCCAGGTTTGATTCCCGGGTCGGGAGAAATATTTGTATGCCCTACATTTGTTTCTCTCGTGAGTTTGGGTGTAATTTGTGGTTGTCTACGTGTGTGTCCATGGCACCCGCGACACAGGGTTTCCCTAGTCCGGGGTTATGTTGAGTGTGTACGTTATTATTATTATTATTATTATTATTAAAATAAATAAACGATTTAAGGTCATCCAATTTTATAATTAGTTTACTTTTTACATTCTGTTTACATTCACAGCAAACGTAATAGATTATTACATTTTGAGTTTCATAATTCTTTATTATATTTTTAAGCGATGTATTTCTCATAATTATTAATAAATTATAGATGCGAGAAATTTGTGGGGAACATGAACTTTGCTCTCCCCAAATTTGAGGATTTTAAACCTGATTTTTGGAGATTTTGAACAATTAGCATTGGCAGCGCTGATTGTATCGAATATGATGTGATGTAATGACTTAATATCCAAGGTTCCCCACCTCCACTAGATATTTTAATATTCTTTACTTTATCCATTTTGCATGAACTCTTACAACGTCCAATAGAGTAAAAACCCTAATTGTAGTATTTTTTTAAATAAAATCTACTGAAGACGCGCTATAACGTGTTTGTTTATAAGTACAAACACTACAGAATGTCTATAAATTAAATATATCTAGAATAAACTTAAGAATACTAGTTTTTAGAGTATTAATAGACTTTACTGGATTTGTATAGAACAATTTTACTAAAAATAATCAGTTGTTCTACAGATGAACTTAAAATAAGGACTATAAGAGTAAATTTTAAGAGAGATTACACTTATATAAGTTGCTGGGTATTAAGAAGGTGTTAAAATTTTGAATTGAGTGAAATAAGTCTATAAGAACCATTTCTTTTTTCTAAAACCATTTATAGAGAACTATTATCTAAATCAATATCATATTAAGACTGTTTATAGATATAACAGTTTTAAGGCGTATAAAGTGTGCTCCTTGGGAGGCTTGGCTTCCACCTCTATGTTGTGGATATTCCAAAGATTCGCACGAAGCGTTACGCTTCCACATTTATACGGCGAACGGCTATGGAGTGGAATTCACTGCCTGCAGACTTGTTCCCTAAACGTTATAACTTGGACCTTTTCAAGGCGAGCGTGAATAGGAATTATTTAGGTGTGCGTGCTCCATCGTCGAGCTCATCGTCACTTTCCATCAGGTGAGATGGAGGTCAAATGCACACTTACATTTGAATAAAAAAAAAAATAAAAAAAATGTACGTAACTTAAAAATTAAAGTCTAGATACATGCCATCCCAGGAATGAGAACCGTCGACCTCTTTTTTCTTCTTTCTTTCTTTCTTTTTCTTCTTTCTTTCTTCGAATTGAAAAGCAACCGTTCTATTACTACTTAACAAATATACACTAAGAAGCATCCAAAGACGAAAATCAATAATATATTATTAGAGAACCCTTTACTTTCAATAAAATCCACTTGACAGTGATATACATAAATAGATACCTTGTTAGTTCCCCTAATGGTAAGTACTTCCTCTCGAAAATTTATCATTAAGATAATTTAATACCGCCCCCGTCTTTGTAGTAAATGGGGCCTTACAATACAGGGAAAAAGTCTATTGTTACTCCAATACTTGACTGTACTGTATTGTTGTATTTGATGACAATGAAAATGTAACTACGAGTCCTTCGAGGGCTTTGAATGGTATAAATCTAATGATCTGTCGATTTATCACCTGTTTTTTTCCGTTGAATGCAATCGTCTATTTTGCGTGTATTTAGAGCCGCCAAAATTATTAAGTCGATTTTAATGAATTCTTTACAATAAATTTCAAGTACAACCTATTTTTAAGCATTCATGGAATGTTTTTTTATATATATTAGAACCATTATAGTAAATTAATCATACTTCGTGTATTCATAAGTTTTAAGACGTAGTAAAAGTTACATAAAAATTTAAAGGATTAAGTTATATTTTTAAAATTTTCAGATAATTATAAGTAGACATTAACCAACAACTACAAGCAGTTACAGTAGTAACGTTTTAACGTAAAGTTTTTTTGAGTACAAAATGACCGACTCTATGCCTAATACAAGCTCTTAGACTTTCTGGCCAATCTTGGGTCGCGACAAGAATCTTCTCTAGTGAGATTCGGTTCGCTGCTTTGATGAGGGCCCGGTTTAGAGAATCAAGTTTGGGTGGGAGTTCGAATTGAGTCCACAGAGAAAGATTAAGTCAAGTGGGTTAAGATCAAGACCGGAGGGTGGCCATTCTTCCGCCGCGATAAAGCCCGGTAAATTTCCTTAAGAAAAAATTTGGCGAGCTTGAGTCGTTTTAGCCTTATTGGCCGGTGCTGAGTCTTGCTGGAAAATCCATTCTTTGTTGTGAAATAAAATACAGACTTTTTTAAATAGAAAACCACAGTGAGACTCAAACATATTAAAATAATAATAAAATACAGACAGGCGTTTCACCGTGTCTCTAAAATGTCAGTTTGAAAATTTTTTGGTTTCACCTTAACGACTTGTTGGCAAAAATGGAGCGGAGTGCCACCTTCATACGAAACCCGTACGCGAAACATTTTGTGCTGAAGCTAGAACATCTTTGCATAATATTTAATTTTGTAGGTAGAACTTTCTTCGACCGTGAAAATTTTTTCATCGGTGAAGCGTATATTTTTCGCATCAGTCTCCTAAGCAGCATGGGACAACGTTGGTGTCGTAATTTACGAAGGCGATCATTTAAGAATATAACTTTTCTACAATTGTAAGCCTTTCCCTTGATATCGTATTTCAATATTGTACTGAAACATTATGCGAAATGTTACTCTGCAAATTTTGTTTCTTCTGGGTGCGATATGCATTTCGGTGAAATCGTTTTGTTATTATTTTGATGTTCGCAATCGTCCTTACAGACCGCTAGCGACCACACATTTGGCGATTTTTCCGAAAATCAGTCACCTTGTAACGTTTTATGGTGTAATATACAAAGTTGCGGCTTACCGCAAAACATTTTATGTCGCGGAAAATCTTCATTGGTATTTTTTTCCGCCATTATGTAACGAAATTACAGTCGCACAAAACTTTTTTGTTCTCGCCATCACGAACAAAATAATAGAAATTTATTTCAAAGCCTACAAATAGAACACAAACATTCCAAATTCAACATTTTAAAAAGAATTAAACAGCTGCCTGAACTGCCAGTATTATTTAGTTTTATTTTTTAAAGTCAAAGTTTGTCTCAAAACTTACGAATACACGAGGTATAAACACAATATTCTGGTTCCTATCCAGAATATTGTGTTTATATAATTCTTTGAATCTGAATTCAGTCATGAACGATGAAAGTTTTGTTTCAGCTCGTACTATTTACTTAGATACTTATTTCATTGTTAATTCTGACTAAATTACGTACAAAAATCAGAAAAGAGAAACTTGAATAAGGCATGACTTTAAAGACCCAACGATACCAAAATTTTAATAATATTATGATCTCAGATTTTTCTTAAAATTACCTTTAATTGAAACTAATCTAAACTCTTTCAGTTTATTACGTTATCACGCCTAAACCACTGAACTAAATTTTATGAATTTGGCTATAGAGACTGATAGGACTTAAGAGAAGGACATAAGGCTACTTTCTGTCACAAAAATAAATCTTAAAGGGGTTGAAATAGGTGACGAAAGTTTGTATCAGTAGATGTAGAACCAATCATTTCTCAAGTAAAGGATCTGAAAATTCATATTTATGCCTTTTGTAAGAAATAAACAAAATAAAAAAATGTATAGTACAGAAGGCTACTTGAAGTACTTATTCTACGCAGACGAAATCGCGGGCATCAGCTATTAAAGAATATTTTAGCCAACATTTTGTGGAATACCTAGTACTGAAACTCTAGAGGAATTTCTAAATGGATCAGAAGAAATGTAGAAAATCGGGTCGTTTCGTTCCACTGGAAATCGAACCTGGCACCTTCTTGTCTAGCAGTCGAAAGCGCAACCTCACTCGTAAGTTAGGTTTTTAGTGCAAGGCTCATTGTTACACGGAAGGTAATGATGGTAGATAAATTAGTCAGCTAATCATAATATGTTCCTGCGTCTTTTGTGTGAATAACCGTGATTGATGATGGTAGGATCCAATGACATAAGCTTTTACTTTTGTGATGCCTATAATAGACTTATAACCGTACGTATTTCTTTGTTTACTTTGAAAGAATACCATTTTAATGTACTTTAAGGGGACTGGAAATATGAAGTGCAATAATAACAGTACATATAGGTAGAAAACGCAAACTACTGTGTACATTGGCTTCGCGTCATGGATTACGCAACATCATCAATCAAGCTTCCGACAAAGCAGGGACGTGTGATTAGAGCTGCTGGGAATTGTGTTCTTCGTGACTACGCTGAGAATAAACTCTGTTTACATACTAAATTGTTTTCCTAGGACTATAGTGGACTTACGTACATCTGACTATCATTAATTCCGTAGCAGTAGAGCTCCTTGTGAAAGAGTACGTCCAGGGAAGTACACCACCTTACTTATTTCTACCGCCAACCAATCAAGTAATATGAGCATTACTGCGTTTCAGTTTTGAAGGGTAAGAGTGCTGGTGAAATGACAGGCACATGGGACTTACCAAGTTATGTGACGTAAAAATCCTGGAAATAAGATTTTTAAAATATTTATTAAGTCGTGTAACCAAGTACTATAGTTGTAAGGGAGATCACAATAAACTATTTACGTACTGCAAAATACTTCCTGTAAAAGCAGAAGTTCAATATTTGGTCGCGATTGAAAACTATTACACAACTGAATTTAAAATTAATGTAATGAACAAGTATAAAACCAGGGGAGTTCGTGAAAATAAATATGTATGTCCAAAAGTAAATAACTATTATGGTAAATGAACAAATAGACATCTCTTGCCAATTATAAATTCGATTTTTTTAAAGGCAGAGAATTGTTAAGTAAATTAACATTGAAGAAACAATTAAAATTTATACTTCTTGAAAGCATGTAAATTTAGTAAATTCTTAACTGCCTCCGTGGCCGAACGGTTACCATGCCGGACTGCCACGCAGAGGTCTCAGGTTCGGTTCCCGGGCCGGGAGAAATGTTTGTATGGCGTACATTTATTTCTCTCGTGAGTTTGGGTGTAATTTGTGGTTGTCTATGTGTGTGTCCATGGCACCCGCGACACAGGGTTTCCCTAGTACGGGGCTATGTTGAGTGTGTGCGTTATTATTAAAAAAAAAAACACTGGTTTTATTAAATGTACTCGTACTAGGTATACTATGGTTTTGTGATTCTAAATGTAACCTCGCCAACAAACTCAGAACTTTGTGATTTAAAGTTCTGAGCGGCACTGCAAGTGTTATGGACAAGCGCGTTGCTTACCGCTAGACGCAAGACTTGTTCATCCCGCCTCTTGATATCATAAAAATATGCTATATCATGAGTGTGTTAAAGGTGCAATAAGCTCATGCATGTGAGAAATGAGAGCACGGAACTAGAACGGGCGGCGACTCATTTAAATATCCTCAAACGTAAATGAAACTACGCTCTGAAGTTGTTGGAATAAATCTCATTAACTTTCAAAAGTATATATTTATTTGATCGTAATTCTTTTACAACGATGCTAATTATATGTATATTATAGGAACTAACACATTTTCAACACTACAATTACTATGAACCTAGAAATAAGCTCACGAACGTGTAATTCTCATATAAATAGCTCGCAATTCAACGTTATGTTGCATGAGGACATAGACAGTAAGTAAGAACCTCAGCCGCAATATGTCAATGTGTAATAACCCCCGAAATTCGTTCATGTCGTTGAGGAAAGTCAAGAAAGACAAAACATCCTGAATACGTCAGTCCATCGTGGCGTGAAATGAAAACATAAGGCGTTCGCAAAAAGAGTGTCCAGTATTGCGATCTTTCTTTAGCTAGTTCAAATAAAATACGTCGCGTATAGAGTAATCTTGAAATAAGATTATCGCTTCAGAACCTACCTTTAGTCTTGTAAGAACAAATTTTTATTTATATAAGGACAGGTACTTGTCACAACTACGAAAATGTAACTGATAATATGATAATCTCAGTACAGAGTACTAAAAAAATGGACTGAAAAGTCATTCAACCCCTAGTTAGAATGTTTCTTAAAATTTAAATGGTACCACTTCTGAGGTGGGTACCTCAGAAGTGGTACCATTCCCGTTCCGTTTCCAACAAAAAAAGAATCATCAACATCGGTTCACAAGTGCCGGAGTTATCGTAGCATACATAAAGAAATAACATGCAGTCGAATTGATAACCTCCTCCTTTATGGAAATCGGTTAAAAATTTAAATGTCGTTTCTTAGGTTTGTATTACACATAGGAAATGTTTTTGTTTGTCCTAGTACTGACCTTGGACAACCGAAGACACATCGCGGAAAAATGATTGAGAACCTAACTTTTGTATGGTAAGAGTTCTTAAACTGTCTATCAAGTACTTCGATACTATCTATCATTATATAACTATTATATTAAGATAACTATCATTATTGAGATAAATGAGCATTGTATATCATAGTTTTTAATGTGCTTATTAATATTGGCTTCACTACGCCTCGTCCTTTTAGTTACGATCAAATAAAGTTTTTTTTTAAAAGCGACCTCAAAACTTTATCCGCTTTCTCCGTATTCATTGCCGCGGCCTTCTCAACGACAATTTAATGCATATAGGAGTCTCGTCAAAACATGCGTCTGCTATTTTCATACTCGTCATCAGATTAGCTCTAGGTCACCAGAATATTTTCATCGACATGACATCTTTGTGTCAAGTTTCATTAAAAACTTTAACGGAAAGTGGGTGAAATTTAATACAACTTATTCATACTCTAATTTGCTTCATTTAGATGTAGAATATTTTCTTAAAATTTTAATAGGACCACTACTGAGGTATTCCCTTTTTAATAAAAAAAATGTCGGAGTAATCGCGTAACAGTTAAATAAAAAGTAAGTGTAATTAATGAAAGCTAATAATAGGAAAATGACTCGATGTATTCAATTTCTCATTAAATACGACTTTGTCTACGACGACTAAGCCTATAATAAAGAAATATTAAAGTAGCGTGAAATGAAAATATTAAGTTCCTACGTAGAAGCAAGACAAGCGTCCGGTATTACAGTTTTTACTTGGCCTTTTAACATAAAACAAGCCACGTACAGTATTGGATCAGAGACGTCTTTAGTTAAAATCTCAGGGACCACAATTTCGAATACATAAGTACTTATTACCAAAACCTTTTGTACCCGACATGTGTTACTTGACAATTATTTCTATACAAATCTGTAACAAATTGACATAATCGCTTTACCGCTCGTCGTGTAACCACTTTATTAACCGCAAAGATGATTCTATAACATTGTCTTATTATTGTCTTATTCTATAACATTGTCCTTTGCATAATAAGACTCAGTAAATTAAACTGGCGCTGTTTTCTTGTTTGTAGGAAATATTATATAATAACCTATTATGAAATAATGTCATTACAATCCAAATATGTTGTAATTATTAATATAAAGATCGAACACTCAGAAAAAATTCCTTCGATCCGGTCGGATTCGAGCCGACGTCTTCTTGCATACCGTGCCAGACGCTATACCAACTTTAAAAAAAATTCGATCTTTGTATTAATAATTATAACAAACTAGTGGAGTAATTTCACAAAAATAATTGAATATCAATTCAATAAAAATTTAATTAATCCAATATGTTTCAGATTTTTTGGTTTTACTTTCAGAGTACTTCGCATATTAAACGATTAAATATTTTTAGAAAAACATTACACAATTATAAGTTTTTAACGTTAAACTGATATCATTGCCTATGCCCTGACGCTGTAGCTGTGCTGGTATTAAAGTTTTTGTTAAACTTTTTGAGGCAGCCGGCTTCTTCGTGGAAACCCGACGCAAATTTGAAGGTTGCAAACAAGAAACAATTCTAGCTTTCATGTTACTTTCAAAGATGTTTAGGTATTATAAGCGTATTCAAGAATATTTTTAAGATGTTTATCTTACAAATGTTTAAGTGTTTTATTGAGTATGTTATATTGTGCTACGTGATCTTACACGTGATCAATAGCCGACTTCAACCCTTCCTTTAATGGAAGATACCCAGTGAACAAGCGGTTTGTTAGAGGATGAGGAACACGGGAGCAGATCGTGAATATCAGGCAGATAATTTAAAAAAGCCGAGAGTTCAACGTGCCGATCCTCGTGCTTTATCGATTATGCGAAGGTGTTTGATTGTGTGAAATGGGACTGTCTATGGAATGTACTCCGCGAGATGGGTGTAACTCAACACCTTATAGTTTTTGTTTTCAGTTTTTGTTATTCCATCCCTAGGCGAGCACATGTCACTCCGTATCTCAATCATAAAAAAAAATCTTTTTTTTTTATTACACATTTTCATAATGGTTGCCAGAAGACAGATACATCTCACCTGCTTAGTGCACAACATCGTCAACAAAAATAAACCGAAATATCTGTTTGATAAACTTACCTGGATTAGGGAGGTTCAAGAAAGGCATACACATAGGAGAACAGCAAATCTTCTAGTAGTTTCTAAGCACAGAGCAATGGAGTTCAGGGGCTGTTTTAAATACGCTGCATCGAAAATTTAGAATAACTTACCACCGCCCGTTACATACAGGTAAGAAAGTTTCTTTATACCCTGTTAAACAGCATATGAACAAGAAAATTTTGACCGAGCAGAAAGAGTCACTCCTGGACTAGACTTGTTTTGTGGCAATAGATAATTCAATAATTAGATAATTAAATAAGACATACAATTTTTTACTGTGATAGATTGGTTTAGAATTAGGATGCACATAACATACTATATACATGGATAGGTAAATTCATACAGAAGATGATTAGAAACGCCGTTAGAGCGGAGTAAATGATGTTTTAATAGAGATTATTTATTAAATTTAACTAAAAGGAATTATTTATTAATTATTCAGATTTAGCTTTATAATGTTATCAAGTACTAAGTTTGCGAAACAAACGCTGTTACAAATGTGTTTGCAAAGATCGGGGTCAGGACTTCTGCTGCTCAGTAAATGCTGAGACTGTCCCCCACACACAAATCATTTAATGTATATATTAATTTAATTTATTTTTGCATTTATAAGTAATCTTTTAAGCTTAGTTTTGTTATGTAATTAATGTGTGTGGAAATAAATGGTTTAAACGGTTTTTGATCGCGAATCTGTACCAAGGTAGTGTGTCCATTGTAAGAGTTAACGATATCATCTCAGGTCCTTTCAAGCCACAAAAAGGAGTTCACCAGGGATGTATCCTGTCTCCCATCCTTTTTAAATATATGGTAATACATAATGAGGAAAGCCTCAGAAGGATGGGAGGAAGGAGTTTGACGTGATGCCAACAGCAACATTTTATCATCGCGCCGCTCGCTGTCGGCAGGGAGTCCATCCGCACACTCTGGAACCGAGTCGATCTCGTACTGCACGGTTTCAGAGGAGCTTCCTCTCACGTACAATAGGTTGTGAAATGAACTCCCTGTCGGGGTTTTACCGCAGGAATACAGCATGGAGTCCTTTCAAAAGCATTTGAAAAATCCTAAAGGGTTGGCAATGCGCTCGTGAGAGCCCTGGTGTTGCAGGCGTTCATGAGCGACGGTGAGCACTTTCCATCAGGCGGGCCGTATACTTGTTTGCTGTCTACCAGTGGTGAGGCGTCCATACCCCACCATTTAAAAAACATTAATTCTAAATATTCACTATTCATTCATTCACTATTAAACATGTCATTACACGTTTAATAGTGAATATTTTGAATTAATTTAACAAACAAATTATTACTTGTCCCGATGCATCTCAACCAATCAGCGCGATGTAAGCCGGCGGATCGGCGAGTTCTATTTCATTAATGAAATGTACGCGCTCCCATCAAAATGGACGCACACATTCGCAAAAATCCGCTTTATTACATATAAAGACATGGCGTCTGAGAATTCGAGTTATTGTCGAATAGCGTACACTTAAATTTACGCCTTATTGCAACACGTTATAGTTTAATTTATTTTAATGTCAGAATCGTTGCCAGAGCATGTAAAACGCTTTTAAAATAATGTAACAAAATTATTATAATAGCAAATTCATTCAAAATATGGTTAATTTCTATTTTGTAAATCTTAACGATAAATAGTGTTACGTATGAATCTATATTCAATTGGGTGTTTCTTTTTAATAAAACTACGTAACGAATGTATGTAGACGGTTATGGTAATTCATAGATAATTAAAATAGCTTACTTTCGTATCGCGACGTGCAGCATAAAATGTAAAATTACTTTAATAGCTATTGTTATTTTATGTATAAGTTATCCTGTAAAATGAACTAGTGTCTTGGATCCTAATAAGTGTTTTGTTTAAATGTCGTCAAGCGCCGTTTTTAACGGGAAAAGAAATTTTTGTTAAAGTGTTTTTTTTTTTTCAAAAAGTTAAAGCTTCGACTTTACCAAGGAAAATTTTCACGCCTAGCCACTGCTGTCTACATAATATGAAAATAATGATTCTGTTGGTGGCGTTAAGATAAGCAACTTGAGATATGCAGATGACACTACACTGTTGCGTCTTCGGAAAAGGAACCCGCTGAACTTTCCCACAGAGTTGAATATGAGAGTGGACTGGATGGACTCACCATCAACAAGTTAAAGACAAAAGTCATGATCGTCAACAGAACCGGACAACTCTCTAAGAGTCGTATTCGAGAACTCTACTCAATGCTCAAGATAGGATTTGAGCAGACTTGAGTATGATTTCAAGCACTGGAAATACGACTCTAATGGCAAGGACTTGAGTATGATTTTCAGTGCTCACTGCAATACTCAAGTCCTGACTTGAGTATTGAGTAGAGTTTTGGAATACGACTCTAAGACTGGAGAACTCTCAGATCTTGAATTTGTTAGTGATTCGTATCTTTACTTACCAACCAGGGCAGAAATGAACGAGAAATCAAAAGACGGATTCAAATGGCCAAAGCTGATCTGAACAAGCTAACGTGCATCTGGTGTAGCAGAAAAGTCTCTAACGTTACCAAATCGAAACTAGTCCGGACACTGGTTTTCTCGGTTTTTTTTATTCTAATGTAAGTGTGCATTTGACCTCCATTTCACCTGATGGAAAGTGACGATTTTTCCATAAGGCTCAGAATCGTGGACGATCCAGGCATTAGAATGGAAAAAATAGACGCTTTCGAGATGTTTTGGTGGGGAAGGATGCTCGGTACACCTTGGACCACTAGAAGGACAAACCAATCCATAATTGAGCAGCTTAATATCGCAGATAGACTTTCCACAATATACTACCGGAAAATCCTACAGTATTTTGATCATATTGCTCGCTGACATTCAAACAACTTTGACTAACTGGTTGTGGTGGGTAAGGTGGAGGGAAAGAGATTCCGCGGTCGATCACCTAGCTGATGGAGCGACCAAGTGACCGCTTTCACTGGCCTCCCATAACAACTGCCCTGAGAGAGGCCGAAGACAGAACCAGATGGAAGAAAATCGTCCATAAAACTTCGAAAACCTTTCGGAAACACGACTTTCAGTAATGAAGAAAACAACTAGGAAGAAAATATGCTCACGTACTTAATACTACGTTATTATAATAATATAACATACTCTTCATCTTATCGACACAACATATACATATTTCATAAGATGAAACCCCAAAAAATAATAACACAGATTATGTTTATCACCAGTTTAAAGTACCCAATATATTATTATACAGTTAAGTTTTAGGACAATTTGCAGAGCTTCGCAGAAATAATATTTATTACAAAATTGTGAATTAATTTACATGAATAGCCAATATGAGAATTTTAATTTAATAATAAATTTTAATTAAATTGAATAATTAATAAAGATAATGGCTTAAGCCAGCAGTAAAAGTCGCAATAATGATTTTGATTTTAATTGCAGATCAACTTACACTAAGGTAAATAAGCCTTTGAAAATGTTATAATATTTCTTTATTCTCAAAACTGTTCTGCAAAATTCTGCAACATCTGAACAAAAGTAAGAAATCTTACGTATACTTCAAGCTTTACGACGTACTGACGTGAAAAATACAAGTGCCCAAAAATTAAACTCGGAACGAAAGTGCCCACATAAACGTAGAGTCGTACGTTCCTCCTAGCTCTATAAAAATCCAGATTTTTACTAAGCAGTAAACACAAATGTAAACTTTGTGATAAAGTCTTGGTGGCTGATTTTGTATTCGTGAGAAAAAATCTTTGTTTTATTTAGAAACGTTTGCAATAATTAAGTTAAATACATGTTTGGAATTCATCAAAACACTATAGCAAAGCTCTTTGGAAAGAGTAAAATTAATTTATTGAAGCCTCACTATATCTGCTTTTTTACATTATTCCACTTAGGATAATATTTTCTTAAAATACAATGCTTTTTTTAACTTTAGTTTTTCCTTTTGTATGGAACATCAAAGTCACAATGTTATAATTCAGAATTCAACAATCCACAAAACACATCCCTGAAATGGGATATGTTAGTGTATCTAAATATTGAAATTTCGTATTCAAGTTTGTGTTATGACTTATAAAGGCGCGATGTAATTAACTAGCTTGTAATGTAATTAACTAGGGGTCTAGCTTCAGACGATCCCAATACGAACTCACTTAAAACAGCCTACAATAATGCCATCAAGTCTTGCAAAAGAGCGTACATCAGAGCGGATGCTCAGCGCGTCGCACGAGTTGGCCAAGAACTCTTGACGCATCCCACAGGTAGTCGTAGCTACTGGCGTCTGGCCAGAGCCGTTGCGTCGAACTTCTGCCAGCCCTCGCTGCCACCGCTGAGATATTCTGACGGCAATCTAGCCCACAAGCCGCAAGATAAAGCCGACCTCTTGGCAAATCTGTTTGCGGCTAACTCCTGTCTCGACGACTGTAACGCACAGCCACCAACTCTACCTCACTGTGGCTACATAGTCTGATATTCGTATCAGACAATGCGATGTGCCTAAGCAGCTGCAGTCTCTCGACGTCCGGAAAGCTAGTGGTCCTGATGGTATCCCAGCGATTGTACTTAGGAATTGCGCAGCTGAGTTGACTCCCGTGCTAACGCGACTGTATCGTCTGTCGCTCTCTTCAGGTCGTGTGCCGGACTCTTGGAGAGAGGCTAATGTGCAACCAGTTCCCAAAAAAGGCGACCGATCAGACCCGCATAATTACCGTCCCATAGCCATTACTTCCATAATATGCAAGGTTTTAGAGCGGATCCTTAATAAACAACTGACCCAATACCTAGAAGATCACTCCATAATTAATGATCGGCAGTATGGGTTTCGTCCGAAACGATCAACGGGTGACCTTCTAGCGTACTTATCGCATATTTGGGGTGAGGCTATAGACAAACGTGGCGAATCGTTGGCTGTTAGCCTCGATATAGCCAAAGCGTTCGATCGGGTCTGGCACAAAGCTCTTCTCTCCAAGCTCCCGGCGTACGGTTTGCCAGCCCAGTTATGCAGCTGGATTGCCGATTTCCTTCGTGAGCGGAGAATTCGCGTCGTTTCTGACGGCAGCATTTCGAGGTTCGTGAATGTGAACGCCGGCGTACCGCAGGGATCCGTCCTATCTCCCACGCTTTTCCTTCTGCATATCAATGATATGCTTCCACTTGGGAATATTCATTGTTATGCAGATGATAGCACTGTTCATGGGGGATATCATGGATTCCCCGCAGCTGGGCGCGCCGATACTGACAGAGAGCGATCTGATCTTGTCGTTGAGCTCAATAGGATATTGGACCTCATATCTGCATGGGAAGGAACGGCGACAATTTTGTTGTTAACGCGCAAACCTGTGTTTTCTTGGCGTTGAACTCAACAAGATTACTGGATCCCCATGCCTTCTCTGATGAGCACAGCACTTTCACCTCGGAGCAGTTTCACCTTGCTCGGTATGGAAATCTGCTGTGATTTGAATCCAAGGAGCTACATCGAATCTGTGATCAAAACAGCCTCACGGAAACTCGGAGTCCTGAACAAGGTGCGACGTTTTTTCACGCCGGACCAGTTATGCCTGCTGTACAAAACACAGGTCCGGTCTTGCGTTGAGTATTGTTCGCACTTGTGGGACGGCTCCGCCAAGTACCTACTCGATGCCTTGGATAAATTACAGCGTCGTGCTACTAGAATTATAGGCGACGAAGAGGTCTCATCACGCCTTGAACCTCTGCAACTGCGTAGAGATGTTGCATCGCTTAGCGCCTTTTACCGCATGTACCATGGTGAGTGCTCTGAGGAGCTGTTCAACCTCATCCCCCCTTCCCCGTTCCTGCTCAGAAGCACGCGTGCTGGCCTTCGTAGTCACCGTTTCACTACCTGCCGCATTCCATCGCATACTAAAAGGTTCGGTGGCTCCTTTCTCTGCCGCACGGTTGACAAATGGAACTCCCTTCCGGCACATGTCTTCCCTCCCTCTTATGATATGGGGTCCTTCAAACGAGGCGTGAAGAGGCATATTGTAGGCAGGCAGGGTGGAGGCGGCTAGTGCAGTGAGGATTCCATCGCTGCACTAGGTTCCTTCGCGTTTGGATACCACTTTCCACTTAACATCAGGTGGAGTGGAGTCATTTGCCTGTCAGGTATAAAAAAAAAAAAAAAAAAAAAAACTTTGAACTTGGTTTGGATACTTTAAATATAAAATAAATAAATAAGTTATTCAGGGTTTTTCAAAACAAGACGTAAGTAAATAGGGTATTAAAGTATTTAAAAAAATCCTTAGAACATCATACTCCTTACAAACTAATACTTTTCATTTGTGCTTTAGTATAATAATGAATGTAAAATTTGTATGCGGTCGATGTCGCGGTTAAAAGCTATTCCTTAATATAAAACCAAATAATATTACTAAAAACAATAAAAACAAAAAATCGTGTCAACTACGTCCAATAAAAATTTCCTCGACAGAGATTACTCCACAGTGTTTTCTTTAATGAATAGACATATTACATTGTCATTTAAATTAAACTGGTTGACGCAATAAATTGATACCCTCCTATTGAACTATGCGCTAACAACACAAATTGTAGATCTCCTGTCGTCGAACAAACTAATAGTTTGACTTACTTCTGCGTAATAATAAAGTTACGACAAAGTTCGATAAAATAGTTCCGAACATTGTAAAGTTGAAAATAACCTTATAATAATAATTAATCACAGACATGAAATATTTTTGTGAAGATGCCTGATATAGGAAATTGGATCGATCGCCATCGAGAGTTTTTATTGTGAATGTTACCATCCCACATGATGAGGGTCTCGTGAAAGCCGAAACTGAGAAACGTATCGTAGAACGTAGAAGTATCTCACGAGATCACCGACATGTGGGATGTGGCCTCCACTGAAATAATCCCAATAATTTTGTTTGCGGCCTAGCTAAATCCAGTCAGCCTCGCTACCAACTTGAAGCAGTGGGATTTCTATGGCGTGTCGCTTCCAGCACAAATGCAGAAAACGGTCCTGCTGATACGGCACACACACTGATCGCCGTTTCTTGCACCTGAGTCCTAGACCCCGGTCAACTGTGCCATTGCCGGAGAATAACGTCTCTCCCATTGAAAAAATCAAAATACATTTTTTAGGCCATGGGAGAGTAACCGTTCGGCCATGAAATCAGTTGAGGCAGTCGTTTGCAACAGTTGTCTGATTTGCGGGGAAGTAGTTGTTCAAAGAAACGATAAAAGAATGGACAAGAAATTTGAAGTGTAAATAGCTTCAGAAAAAACCTAGCTGTAGAATCAGAATGTAGCTCAATCAGATCGAAACACATTGCCTTTTTTATTTCTTACAAAGATCAAAGTAATGTTTACCGAGCGATCGGTCAACCCTTGGCGTAATATAAAACGCGGGCAAAGCCGCGTATTGCACTGGTGCTATATAAATATTTCATAGCACAAAAATCAAGGGGGTGGTGGCCGGACAGACTACAGTAAAAAGGAATTCAGAATATATCGTTACCATTATTTTGTGATCTGTGATGTTTCAAATAGGAAGGAAACTTGGCAGTTTCTCGCTCCAAGCGGTATCGATATTTCTGTATTTAGGCTCTTTGGAAAACCAATTAAAATGTTTTGATATTATATTTCTGCAAGTAAACTTTGTGTAAACGAAGGAGGTTCTCAATTCGTATGTTTTTCTTTTTTTGTATGTTACGGGATCAGATACGCGCTAGCGCCCGGGTTTCAACCTGACGCTTTGTTAACGGCCGGGTTAAAACCTATTAACGCCCAAAATCGTGTGCAACATCATTTACAATAAATTAATTAAATATTTGTTGTAAATCAAGTTTTGTTCAAATTTTTATAGCTTCCTGATTCGATTCGATTCGCCTTTCTAATCATTGGATTCGCTTGAAAATCGCATTGAAATAAATCGATACAAAAAATCGTAGATCATAATATGCACTTGAATTGATCTTCATAAAAGTCGAATCGTAATGTGCATCCTTAGTAATGAGAATCCACAGGATTGCAAGGTGGGTATTGCCTATTGCGTGGAGTTGCTTCTATTTCGTTTAAAATATATTTTTTACATCGAAATTTATAATACGAGTAAATATGGAATTATACCAAATTTCATATTCTCCGTTTCTGCCCACGATTTTGGATAGAAATGCGTTAAAAGCCTAAAACAAAACCTTAAAAGTTTGGGTAAAAAACCGGACAAAACCCGGACAGGTTGATTGGGCTTTCACCTCCTGCCAACCTCTGTACGCTACTTTTGTGATCCGATTTCGATGATTCTTTTTTTGTTGGAAAGAGGATACCTTAGTAGTGGTCACATTCATATTTCAAGAAACAATTCCACCTCTAAAGGTCGCAAATTAGGGGATGGATCCGGTTTATTGAATTTCACCCACTTTTCGTCAACCAATTTCAGTGAAACTTAGTACATACATGCAACTCCAATGAAAATAAAGCACCTCGAAAATGGATAAGCAAACTTTTGAGGCCAGTTTTTTTAATAAAAACAACAACAACGCACACACTCATAGCCCCGTTCCTATTAGGGTAGCCCTGTATCGCGTGTGCCATGGACACACCGATAGACAACCACAAATTACACCCAAAATCACGAGATAAAAAAATGTAGGCCATACAAATATTTCTTCCGACCAAGGAATCCAACCCGGTACCTTTTTTTTATTTTTTTTGTTGAGAATGTTGTTTTACGTTCGTAATTATACTATGCGGTGTAACAACCCTATGACAATCCAATAAATTTACACTTCTATTCAATTTAACCAAACATCATCACCATAACTTCAAACAAACCAATTAAAGTTATGTCCCACTGTTGGGCACGGGTCTCCTCTAAAGAGAGGGTGTAGGCGTCCACGAGAGGCAAGATCTATTACTACTAAATGCGTCCGTGACCAAACGTTTCCCATGCTTATCTGCCACGCTGTCCATAACAGTTACAGTGCCAGTCATAGCTTTAAATTTCCAAGATCTGAGGGGCACTACCACTGCGCCCGTCACGTCACCTCTTACCCTTCAAAACGATGCTCACATTACTGCTTGGCAGCAGAAATAGGTAAGGTGGCAATACTAACCTGGACGAACTCTTTCACAAGGAGCTCTGCTGCTACTAGTGTTGTTCAAAAATTGTTTTCTGAGGTGAAAAAAAACATGAAAAGTGTTTTCCGGAGTACGTTATTTTTCTAAAAGTATGAAAATAAAAATATGACAACATGACAATTGTAATTTTTTTACTACATTTCCTCTTTTGTTGTTAATATTATTCTTAATAGATAAATTGCTCAAAATAAATGGGCAACACTCATAGTGTTGTCAATTTGTGGCGAATTCCCCAAATAGCGAGGAATTTCAACTCGATTTTGTGGGATTGACGCTATGTGGGGAAAATGCGGTAATTCTAACATTTTACCTTTTTTTAAATCTATCGATTGCTGTTACATCGCTACTTTGATGATTACTGATAAAAACACTACTTATTTATTTATCTAAGATCCGATATCAACATTTTTTCCATATCGCACATATCCCTTATATAGCAACATTTACATACAATTATTAGCAAGTCGCTTATATAAAATTATACGGTAGGATTTGAATGAAGGAAACGAAGACGAAATTTTGATGACATTACAAGTGTGGGGGGTAACAGTAGTAACACTAGTAACACCACAAATGAAGATTAAATTTTTGTTACAATTATCACGGTAATTGATAATATTAAAATTTAATAACATGTTATATATGTATAACACATATATATATACACATACATATATATATATATATATATATATATATATATATATATATATATATATTTCTTTAAAAAAACCAGGGCGCTGTGTTTTTTAATTTTTTTTTTTTTTCAAAATGTGAAAAAAAATTTGGTTTTTTTTGCAAGTTACAACACTAGCTGCTACTGAGTGTGTGCGTTATAAACATTCATTAATGTACGTAACTTAAAAATTCAAGTTATAGTATATGACGCTAGACAAGGATTCGAACCATCGCCTTTTCGATCCGATTACGACAAATCTCCCGCTGGGATACTACCACTTACGAATGAAAATACTGTTTAATGGAGCAAATTTTGAACTTTCAAATATGCGATTTACGACACCTAAGTACAGATTATATGTATCAAGATTGTGAAAACAAAAAAATAACTAAAATGTATTATATGCAAAAGAAATACAAAATAATATACGAGGGCTCTGGATAAAACGGTCTTGCAGCAGTATTCGCTCGCTCGTATATAATAGAAGTGCTGCGTGAAAATATGTTGTCAAGGCCCGACCTTCGGCTTTATGGGCCCCGTATACACTACTAAACTACACGAGTTCATTGCTTTTTAGGCGTTCGCTTTTAAACGGAAGTAAGATAGTTTTTAAATGGACGTCTGTTGAGTTCGCTACTGAAAATAACAATCAGTAGTAGTAGAGTTCCCTGTGAAAGAGTTCGTCCAGGGAAGTACTGCCACCTTACCTATTTCTGCCGCCAAGCTAACTGCTTGGCGGCAGAAATAGGTGAACATTACCGTGTTCCAGTCTCGGAGGGTAAGGTTGCTGGAGAAATTACGGGCACCTGGGATTTGCCAACTTATGTCTCATGGTGTCGACCGCAGTGGCAGTACCCTTCAGATCTTTGTGATTCAAGCTCTGAGTGGCACTGCAATTATGATGGGCAGACGTGTCGCTTACCACCAGGCACACGACTTATTCGTCCCGTCACTTAGTATTATAAAAAAAAAACATAAACAATAAAGCGTTTTTCATTTAATGTCAGGATGTCTCACCACCATGATATTCAATTTTTGTTTTTGTGAAATTACTCCACTAGTTTGTTATAATTATTAATACAAAGATCGAACACTTAGAAAAATTTCTTCGAACCGTCGTCTTCTAGCAAACCGGCCGAATCGAAGAATCCAATTGTTCGATGTTTGTATTAATAATTATAACCATAAACAAGTTTAAATTTTTTTATATCGTGTTACAACCCTGAATACAGAGTATGATGTACTATCTCTATAACTAGCTAAATGAAAACTCATCTACAAAATCTATTTATTTCTAGGTTTTATTATGTAATATGAATTCATTAATACTTGGTACCTAAAAATGTACATAGACGCAATAGGTGCTTATGAATTATTATACACTGCAGAGCTAATAAATTGAATTTATTTTGTTCACAATATAAGGGTGTGTACAGATCGAGCGAATATGCCGCGGATACGCCTGTATGCAGAAAGGCTCGCGAATATTATGTGCATTAACGTAGTACAATCAGTTAGCGTGTCCCTCGCGCGCTACATATCGCACATGAAACCAATTTTGCTACATCAAACAATTTAGATATTTGCTATTAAATAGGCTTGAGTAGTTCATGAACTAAGAACTATTAGAAATGAATTCCTGACACTGACCGAAAGGAACTAGTTCTTGTTAGTTCACCTGTCTTTTTAGTACAGTCGGAATGTGACGTGTTTGCGGAGCCACAGACGCGATGCGATCATATTAGTTTACCAGTATGTTTAGTTCTTTCAGTTCACAGACGCGAGGTGAAATGGTGCGAACGAGATAATTAATGGACTATCATGGCTTTTAGTACAAGTTCGAGTGAGGTGCACAATAGAACCTTTGCCAGCGCGCGTATGACCATAGTAATGTAAATAACATATTTAAATTTAAATAAGACTTAAATATAAATTTAAAAGTATACAATGAACTTGTTTCATAGTTACTTTTATTTTCTTTATCAAATTTAACACACTTATATACTACGTGTAGGTATTTATTTTATTTTATACAATATATACATATTAATAAACATACCTATATAAAATAACAAACTCAAGTATAACAAATGTATATGTATTTTTTAAATAAAATTATAACGTAACATTTAAAAAACTACAAAGATAATTATTATAAATATGAAAAAACTTTCTTCGAAAAACACAAAACTTGGTAACATAAAGTGTTCTAAATAAGTAAGTGGTTCAGTCAGGAATTAAATAACAAACATTCGTGGATTGATAATTGGCCTATTCACACTTCATTATCAATTCGTTCAGTCAGCGATGAAATAATAAATCAGTTTTATTGCAATTAATTCTTTTATATACTTTTCACAGCAATAAGTTCGAAAATACGAAAGATGGATCAGATTAAACGGGTTTTAAATATCATGGCGAATTCACGGATAGCGGTCGATTGTTCATATTCCGAGTAAGTACTTATTCGTGTTTTAAGGACGATGCCCACTGCATTGTTAAACTGTTTTATGTATTACTAGCTGATTCTCGCGACTTCGTCTGCGTACAATAAGTTATTCGAGTAGCCTACTAAGAACAAATATTCAAATCATCCCCTATTTTACGTTGATGAGTAATTGCTCAAAAACGCTGACACATTGTTTATTTTCCACAAAAGGCGTAATTAAATATTTTCAGATCCCATATTTGAGAAATGATAGGTTCTCCACACAAAGTTTCATCCCCTATTTCATCCCCGTTAAGACTTATGCTTGTGACAAAAAGTAGCCTATGTCCTTTTCCTTGGTCGCATCTATCTCTATACCAAAATTCATCAAAATTAGTTCAGTGGTTTAGGCGTGAAAATGTAACAAACAGGCAGACAGAGCTACTTTCGCATTTATAATATTAGTTGGATATGATTACTTCGCTCACTTCTGCTATAAACAAAAAAATATTTTATCTGTTTGGATCTACCTAAGGTTAATTACGGTTATGGTTACACGATGACATTTTAGGAAATGAAACTACATATTTTTTTTACTATGGACTATAAACGTTTTAGTTTGTTTGAAAAAAAATGTTTTATTTCCTATGTTTAGCAATCGCGAAAACCTAAGAACTCGAAGTGGCATTCTATGTGAATTATTGATTTTTTATTTCTTTTAAAGATTTAAAAGTTTACCTTAACAGGTTGGATACAAGATGAAAAGATCCTCAACAATCATTATATTAGCATTTTCATAACGCTCAAATGTATCCGAATTGGACTTTACTAAGTAGTATTGTACTTATTTCATTGACTAACATTAAAACTGCTCAAGTGTACTGTTTCGTAAACTAGTCCTATTGCTACAAAACATAGCGTGAAATCGCTTTTATACCAATAATACAAAGTACATTAAATACATAAATTCTGCGCGAGTGTAGCAATATTGCCATAGGTTAACTGCCAGATAATTGGGTTTTATTATTGTGGTCACAGATGAAATGCATCAATAAAACTGGACTTCAATGCATTTACATAATTTACTCGCATCATGTATTAATAGAGCTTTTAATTTGTTTTTAGGGCCTTCAATTTGTAAAAAATCTGGAAAAATCACAATTCATCAACGAGTTCATCATCATCGTTTGCAATATGTCCACTACTGATTTAGGCTCAATTTACCTTGCTGCGGAACGGAATGGAAGCGAAGTTTTGTAGACAGCATAATGAACTTTATGTCAATTATGTAACGTACAAACTAGATATGAACCAAATAACAGGGTCGCACGTATTCCGGAAAATTCCAGCGCAGTCTCGAGAATTCCCGCAACTACCGTATCGTATCTAGTTTGTACGTCACACAATTGATATAAGGTTCCTTATTCTATGTACAAATTCGTTGTAAAGATTCGCTTCCATTCCATTCTCCGTAAATGTAAATTCAGTCTTATGGAGTGTACGGAATAGTAAAACAGTAAAAATTGCAAACAATAAAAACTGCTTTTAAAAAACAGGTACACAGCATTTTTATTGTCATGATCATATAATAAATTCGCTATGTGTTGTCTAAGCCTATAATAATATTACGATTCTAGAATAAAATTGCACTTTATACACTATATTTGTGAATACACTTATGACAATATAAACACATAATATTTTATACATTATCGACTTACGTACACATCCCTTGGTATAACGCATTTTGTAATTGTTCAAGTACACGTATCTTCCTGTCTTATGCCTATCTTTCTTATGTATGCTTATAGGTGTAAGGGTGCGAGACTGCTCTATAATACAGGTTATTCCTAGTATAGACATCAGATTTTCACAAACGAAACTAAATTCAAGAACATGTGAGGACCATAGGCATATATAAGTATGTTTCTTTTGTGAAAATTAATAGTGACATTTTCATTTTATTTTATTGCATTGTAAAGCTATTATTTACAATATTTTCTATTCTATTTAAAAATGCTTCTATCTTGTAACCTTGACGGTTTCTAACACGACGAACGACAGCAGAATACACTTGTGACTGCCTATCACCATTCCGGTGATGACAGGAAAGACCGTACCGTAATTGTATCGAAAGAATCACTTTTATACTAGTTTCTTTTTAACGTAGCGACGAATTGTTTACATTAACATCTCATTACTACGATCATTATTTTATCATTAAACAACTTCGGCATCTAAAACTAATGTTATCTTAGGAAATGAAACTATTTTTCCAGATTTAAATCGCGTATATTTGTTTTTTCAAACAAACCGACGTTTCGGGCCCTTTACAGGCCCCACAGTCACGGTTGACTGAGGTGGTACAGTCTTCAACCAGTTATGGGTAATATTAATGCAAATCACCCTATTTTTTCACTATAGTTACAATAGTTATTAATTAAATACCTTGTTTTTAATTTTACAAAGAAAACATTCCAGTTTACGCTACAGTAAGTTTTACAAATAATTTTATTGAATGAATTTTTATTAAGTTCAATTTATTATTGATTAATAATAGAAATTAGAATAAACTAAAACATATTAATTAGTACTGCAGTCTTATGTTTATGGGAAGTGTCCCAGAGTTAATTCCGTTGCTCTGTACTCATAGTGCCGAGCATTCCCTAGTTTGAGTTCAGGCAATTGATGTAGTCGTCTATCACATCAAAAACCAAAGAATCACAAGAATCCAATTTTATCCAACACATACTGAAGTCTGGAATTAAATTCCAGCTTTTGCGGTGCTAAAATAGGATCCACAACTAAATAGTCAGACTATTATCACGAGTGCCGCCGGATCGGGAATCAATAATTCCGTTGAGCTGCCTGGCTGTTGTAATTAAATTATCCATAAATCGTGTATTTTACGTTGAAGGTTTAGCAGTCTATAATTAAAATTACTAATAAATACCTAATTATGTTTGTGTTTTTTTTACCAGTGAGCTGGACTTGGCTTTATAATTTCTTATAATTATTAATACAAAGATTGAACACAAAGGAAAATTGCCTCGATCTAACAGGACTCCAACATACATCTGTGTGCCAATCTAGGGTAACCGCTCTACCTAATTACTCTCTACTAATTTCTATATGCGTTTGGTACTAATCTTAGGTTCTTTTTAACCGACTTCAAAAAAAAGGAGGTGGTTCTCAATTCGCCTGCATGTTTTTTGGTTTATCACTTATCAGTCCGACATTTATACACTGATTTTCATAATTCTTTTTTATAGGAAAGACGGTGCCTCAGGAGGATATTTTCTTCAAATTTAAATGGGACCACCATTTAAATTTGAAGAAAATATTCCACTTCTAAGTGTGGCAACCTAGGGGATGAATCAAGTTTCTCGCACTTTCCGGTAACCGATTTGAATAAAGTTTGACAAATAGATCTAAATTCCACGAACTTTTTATTGTTTAAAAAAGTAACAAAGGGTTTAGAATGCTGATGGCGCTGCCCCGCTTTTGCAGTGCATCTACCATGATATATATATATATATTCATGACTTACAAATTACAGACTTGTTCCCCGAACGCTATGACTTGGACCTTTTCAAGGCGAGAGGGAATTATTCAGGTGTGCACTTTCTATCGGGTGAGGCGCATTTGACCTCCATCTCACCTGATGGAAAGTGACGATGAAGTCGAAGATATAGCATGCACACCTAAATAATGCCTATTCCACATTTGTATGGCGAGCGGCTAGGGAGTGGAATCCTGCCTGCAGTCTTGTTCCCCGAACGCTTTAACTTGAACCTTTTAAAGGCGAGAGTGAATAATAATATATAAGATATTATTATTATATTCGATTTTAGACATATTTCCTTGATTCATCAAACATTTCTACTGTGTGTTGTTTAAGCGAGTACATACATTATCCAAATCATTTATTGTGTACGCACGTCTATAATGTCTTATTTAACATTGTTGTGTCAGTACGTATTACCAATTTTATTGCATACAATTTACATAATTCAATTAATTTAACAGTATAGTACTAAATTTTAATTACAAAATGTCAAATCTTAATTTTAATTGAAATTCTTAATTGAATGAAGGTGATTATTTTGTGGTAGTTAACTACTATTCTATGTTCTTGTCATTTAAGTAATCGCTGACTTTACAATATGCTCTCCTAGTGAATAAATTAAATAATCGTATTTAAAATTGCCATTGTCGTTAGGCTCAAGTACATAATTAGGCAGCTTATTATATAGTTTAGGCGCCATCGCACAAATACTATTATGAAAGAGGGTAGTCCTACAGGCAACCAGTTTCAATTTATTGTGTCTTCGTGTACTTTCCACCTTGCTGAAGAGTGTGGGATTTCTCTGAATAAAAATAACTGTTTCAAATATGTATATTGAAGGAACTGTTAATAATCTTAGTTTGTGAAAGTGCGGTATACAGCTGTCCATACGGCTCAACCCACAAATTGCCCGAATACACCTTTTTTGTGCAATCAACACGTCCGTACTTCGTTTGGCCCCTGAACATAATACCGTATCTTATGATTGAGGCTACATATCCGTGGTAACCCATTAGTAACTTTAGATAGTCTCCACAAAGCGTATGCAAATCTATTTATTCTCATACACAAGATTTCCATATGTATTCCAATGTTATATTATTGTCTATGTATATTCCTAAAAATTTTGTAACTTCCTCTTCCTTCAGTTTCGTATTCATATAGCTTATGTTATGTTGAGTATATATTTTATTAATTTTGTGTTTAAAATTCATATACACTGTTTTACTCGGATTAATTTGTAGTCTATTATCTTGTAACTATTTTATTATAGATATTATTACATTGTTTATTTTTTGGTCAAGTTTATTGTGCTTCTCAATGTCAAAAATACATTACTATCTTCCGCAAACATTAGCATGTGATATTTTGTAGCTGTAGGAAAGTCATTGATATACATCAGGAACACTGGAGGGCCTAATACACTTTCTTGGGGTACTCCATGCAACACTGTTCTATTAATCGAAAAATATAATATGTCAGTTTTAATTTTAGTCGATATTTTATAGATGCACGTCATTTGTTTACGATTAGTCTAGTAGGATTCTACTAGTTTGGGTACATTCCCTCTGATTCCATATCTATACAGTTTTTCTAATAAGATTTTATGATTAACGAAATCAAAAGCCTTTGTCAAATCCATGTATTGTCTTATGATAGGTTTACTTTTATCTATTGCTTTTAGAACTGTAGACCGTAACTCGTAAATAGCCAAATTAATTGATTGACCCTTCCGAAAGCCCTTCTGATTATTGATTAAAATTATATTTGTTCTAAGTATGATAGCATGTTTTCATATATAACTTTCTCATAAATCTTAGCTAGAACTAGAATGAGAGAAACAGCCTGAAGTTGTTAATATCTTCTTTGTCATCTTTTTCATATAAAGGTTTTTCATTGAAAGGAATGATATTTTTAATTCTTCGATATTCCATGTTCTAATGACAAATTTATTAAATGTGTCACTATTGGAGATATAAATTCAGATACATACTTAAGTACCATTGTATTTATCTCTTCATATCCTGTACTCTGTGTGTTTTTCAAATTGTTTATTATTCGTTAAATGCACTTATCTATGGTAGGCCTTATAAACATGGAATTACTTGTGTATGGTATTTCGGTGTGTATATTTGCAGCTGAATTATTCCTCAGATTTGTTTCTTGTGCTTGGTCTATATAGTAGTTATTAAATGCATTGGCAATTTGTATTGGATATGTTAGATATTTATTTTTGTAAAATATTCTGTTACCATTTATTTTAGGTATTTCAGCGTTAGGACGTTTATTACTTGCCATGTTGCCTTAGATTTGTTTATTGAGCTTTCGATAAAAAAAATATTTTGAGCTTTTTTAGTCAACTGAACAATACGTTTCAACCTTTTTGTGTATCCTTTCAGTTCCTCTTTATGTTCTGTGTAACGTGATAATCTATGTATCCAAAATATTTGTCGTTTCTTTCTGCTACATCTTCTTATTCAGCGTGACATCCAGTTAGGTTTCTTTGTAAGTGATAATAAAGTGATTTTAACTATCGGAAAACATAAAATACAACAACATAAACAGTTTGAAGAATACCGAGAATGCCGTTTTTGGATTTGATATTCCTTCTAGCTGTAACCAATTTATTTGTTGTACACACTCTTTAAACTTATCCATATATTCCTTGTTGTAATCTATTTTTTTAAATACCAATGTTTCAGAGTACACGTTGTTTTTACTGGGCATTCCACTGATTGTCCAGAGTGATTTGAAACACTAACTTCAATTACTTTGCTTTTACATCCGCATGTTGTGTGCTATATTGTTGCAGGTACCACTACACGGTCTTGTGATTTCTTGTATTTCCTTTTTCATATTAAAGTTTGCTAGTAAGCGTGTCAATCGATATGTTATGTCATTTTTTGTTAAAGTATTAATATTAAAATAATGAAACACTAAATAAAAGATCAAACAAGATGATTTTGTTTCTATATAATCTAACATGACCCTCATATTACCTGAAGGATTAATTTGAATAAATAAATACACGCTGTTCCAAAACTCAACGTCAAGTGGGCACCGGATGAGAAACCAGTTGATGATAATATCAGTTCTGGTTAAAATGAAATAAAATATCCATGTCGCTTAGTTAAGTGGTAAAAGGCAAAAGGTTGAAAATCGACATTCTTCTTTTGAATTCGAAATTTTATTATATTTCTTCTCTTCATAATCGAAATTTATATATATCATTTGAATTTATTACCACAAAAGCAATACATAGAAGAAAGCAAATGACTACCCTGTAAAAGCAGGATGTTTTTATAACATATACCCATCTATTGGTAAAAGCATTTCGATTGCTCCAGTTTCTCTAACGTAGAATAACCCTTAACGCGCCAAAGATCAAAAGGACCTCGGCACATAGAACTAAGCATTCGTTTATGAAATTTATTAAGTTTGTCCTTACCCGCGCCACACGATCCAGCACGGCCGGCTCTAAGCCAATCTCGCCCATTGTTTCACAGATCCTTTCATTAAAAACAAAAAAAAAAACAATAAGAACACTGCAGCAAAATTTTTCACTGTCTCTTGTAGCGATAGAAGAATAAATAACAAAAACGAGTTTGTTCTATACTATACTTACTATATACAGTGTTAATTACAATAAAACCCTCGCTAACATAGCAACGAAACAGATTCGTTTGTGAAAGGCGAATAATAATTTAGAACTAGAATAGTTTCTAATTACCGTTATGCAATTTCGTGTATAATTTTATATTCTTAATTCAATTGCACTTTATATACTTTCGAATAAGTATACGTGTTCAACATACGAATTACTAATTTCTTAACATAGCCAGAGAAATTACCTACTAAGTACTTACAAAGTTGAATGCAATACGAGTTGAGAAACACTGTAGATTTTTAAGTTACATTTGTTTCTCACAAGTACACAGTAAATGAATTTTCTTTTGAAGGGGTTTATTGTGAATGTGTGAACAACAAAATTATATGTAAATAAACAAATACAATAACAAAATTTGTTCTGGGGAATTGCATTTATTTTCCGTCCCGGTTATACAAATAATTGGGCGGGTGTGCCTTTAACCTCTGAGGTCACGGCCTCGATCAATCTTTTACGCTTCATCGGATAATATAAAAAAAAGAAATGATCGACTTGATGAGTTTTTAATCATTATGCTCTTCTGACAGCGATTTGGAAACGCGCAACTTTATGTTTTCCAGAAGATTTAATATTAATGTTCGTTATTTTTTAGTATGTCAGGATAGAAAGGAATCGAGATTATTAAAGAAACAGTAACAAAACAACCTTGGCATAGTCAGTTTCCGAAGAAATACCTAAATATTAGCGCATTAGTATCTAATAGTCATAATCCTCAGTTCGTGATCGAACACATAAAATTATGTCAATCGTGACTCCTTCTACATTCAGTCTATTGCGCCTCTTTTCGACAAATTGTGATTTAGTTTTGCGATTTCAGGTTATGTTCATAGTATAAGTATGTACGTACATAACTATTGTATTATTTTATAAGCTCGTGTGTATTATAAAGAAAAACAAGAAACAAAAATACACTTATTTGACTATCACAAAAAAAATTTATCGATCACAAAAATTAAAATGTAGGAGGAAAAACATTTATAAAACAGAATCGCAAACAAAAAAATTGAAACACAAGTATACTTTGTGAGGTGCCAGCTGAAGTGACAAAAGGGTCACTAACTCAGTATTTGTAAGATAGCGCAGTTCCAAATCGATCAACCGGTAGGTATTTGGTTTGACGTAACTCTAGCACAATATTTTACATGGCCCAGCTATTAACACAGTGGGCGCTAGATGAGGGATTGTGTTGCAACATATTATTATTTATTTTAATTGATTAGGATCTAGATGTTGCTATATTATTAAAAAAACACATTACACCTAGTTTAGTCTTGAAATCCATGTGAGTAAATGTATAATATACCTTCAATATGTATGTCTTCAGTAAGCCTAATATTTGACCGGACACAGTGAAACTATATATTTATTTCGATATTAAAATCTTTACAACCCGTGTTATCACAAATAAATTATTTAAGACTATGAATCATGTGTATGAATAAAAAAAATGAGTTCTAGTCAGTGCCCTGATCTAAATTTCGTTACTCTGGTACTTATTGTACAAAGAATTCCCTAGTATGAGACCAGGTAACTCGTGTAGTGGTCTGCTACATTATGGTTAGGCCCGGCATCCACTGACGGGATGGCTCGGAAGGGGGTTCTTCGGCATGTCTATACACGCAAGAGCACACTGATGGCAATTATGCCACGGTATCTAAGTGCGAAGCGACATCCTTAAGCATGCCTACGCGTGCGCCGAAACATTCCGTCGACACATCGTGTTCGTGTATGGTCTCTCTTCAAATAAGTCTTGCCGTGCATGTCTTCCCTCACCCTGCATACCCGCATAGTCGCACTCGAACTTCCGAGGCACCGAGACACATCTCCGAGGTTGCCGTCGCATCCCCAAGGCTGCCGACGCATCCCCAAGGCTGCCGACGCATCCCTAAAGCTCTAAGTTTATGACGATCATCGCCAGTATCAGTGAAAAATCTACCAACGCAAGTTTTTAAGTTCAAAAATGTAATCTTGGTTGTATGGTTTTCAACCTTTACCTTTTCCTAGACAGAAATATTGAAAAGAACAGCAATCACTATGGTTGATGGAGCTTTGGCGTTACCAATACAGCCGAAAGCTTTTCCAAAATGTATTATATTTTTCAGAGAGTGTTGTTTCTTTGATTTCTTTTGCGATTTATAAAAAAAGAATCATTCCTGAATATATTATGCCAGCTGATAATACAAAACAAGAAAGGTATTCAGCCAGTGCGAAGCTTTCTGCGCACATGACCACATTCGAAATTCATGAAGATTTAGACGTGACTGTAATTCCGAAGATTTACGTAAAACGAGCACTAGATTACAATGTCAAAGGTAACCACAAAAATGTACACTAAAATTGGATTAACGACTCGAATATTTGACACTTTGTATTAGATCAGTATGTAAACCTAATCGAAAAAAGCATAGGTACATAGGAATTTGAAAGTAAAACTAAGACTGAAAATGGTTTAGGAAAGTCAATGGATCATTAGTGATAGAGTAAAGTGCGGAGAGCGTTCTCAAATCGTATTACTGGCGAATCGTGAGCCATTTTCACTCTTTGTGATATGCGGAAACGTGATCAAATTTTCAAAGGCTATAAATGAAGTGGATGCAAGTATTGGTCAAGGGAAGTAATTTACTAAAAATTTATTGAATGATAGCATTTCTTGAACGAGACGAGAAGAGACGAAATTTGTTTATTTGTGTGATTTTTTGGTGTAACAATTTAATGTTGAAATAATAGTACTAAGTATCACAAAAAATCTACCAACAATGGCGGACAAATATTCTTAAGTAAACTATTACAAATTGTTGAAGTCAATTAGTTCAGAGTATTACATTGAAATCTATTATTATATTATCATATTGAAGTTATAATTATCATATAATAAGATGTCAATATTAAATTATCATTAGATTTTACTATTATTATTATATTACATTCAACATTGCATAGTACAGAATAGATGATATATATGTCAGTTGTACAGATGTCAATCGGTTTATTTGATTTGCGAGTTATTTTTGCATTCCAGAAGCTCAATTACGGAGTAGTAGCAACCTTTAACTAGCATTATATTTATTTCACGTCTAAATGCATTTAGTGGCAATTCTCTTGGGTCACTAGGTAGCGAGTTAAACATTTCTATGGCCATAAAGTATGGGCTATTTTAAATGCTTGATAATCGGCAATATGGTGCCCGCAACGTATTATCAAATTGATGTCGAAGTTGATGTTTCCTTATGTTTAACTGTTTCTACGTTTTAAAAAAGTCAGGGTACTGTTTTACAAATGTCAGCTATCTGCTTTATGTAAATGCGTGGGAGTGGGAGGATATTCAACTTTTTGAATAGAGGTCTGCATGATTCTCTATAGTTAGCTTTACATATTGACCTTATACATTTTTTTGAATTTTAAATAATAGGGGTTAAAGTATGAAATTGCCGATTTGTACTGAAAATCTAAATTGTTTATTTTTTAAATTTTTAACAAATTTATTTAATCAAAATAGTTGCCATTATTATCTATACATTGCTGCCATCTAATGGGAAGGTTATTAATGCCTTTGCGATAGAACTCCGACGATCTAGACTGCGCAAACTGTGTGAAAGCATTTTGTACTGCCTCCTGGGAAGAAAACTTCTTGTCACGTAGATAATTGTCCAAATCACGAAAAAAATGGTAGTCCGTTGGAGCAAGGTCTGGTGAATACGGAGGATGACGAATGGTTTCTAACTGCAGTTCCTGAAGGGTCAAAATGGTTTCTCGTGCTGTGTGAGGTCTCGCGTTGTCGTGGAGCAATAATGGTGAAGATCGATTCATGAGTCGGGGCTGTTTTACTGCTAGATTTGTCAACATGGTTCGGAGTTCGGCACAATAGACATCTGCCGTTATTGCTTGACCAGATCGGAGAAAACTATAGTGAATAACACCATGCTGAGACCACCAAACAGTTACCATTACCTTTTTATTGGTAAGTTTTGCTTTAGGACACTGTTGTGGCATTTGACCTGGGGTCAGCCATTGCATTTTTCTTTTCCGGTTATCATAAAGAATCCACTTTTCATCACATGTTACAATTCGATCCAATATTCCTTCATTTCTGTACCGGTTCAACAAGGCAACACAAGTTTCAACACGCGTTTCTTTCTGCAGATCAGTCAAATCATGAGGCACCCATTTTTCGTATTTTTTTATTTTATTGATTTGACGCAAGTGAGTCAATATTGTGGGTAAGGTAACGTTAAACCATGCCGCTAATTCCTGGGTAGTTTGACTAGGATCGGCTTCCACTATCTCTCTTAATTCATCGTTATTCACCTGTGTGGGCGGTCTTCCTCGTGGCTCGTTCTTTAAGTCGAAATTTCCAACACGAAAGCGTTTAAACCAAAATCGCACGGTGCGTTCATTAGTAGACCCCTCTCCAAACGCAGCATTGATATTGCGGGCTGTTTCTGCCGCGTTAGTTCCGCGTCGGAACTCGTATTCAAAAATCACTCGAGTTTTCGCAGTATCCATCTTTCTTGTCTAAATTGAATAACAAAAACAATTGAAAGTCGATATTCAAATGTTTCAAATTAAAAAAAAAATCACAGAAACCATTTGAAAAAAGTTTCATTCGAAAACCTCAAACCATGAAGATTCTATGAAAATTCAAAGAACCTATTGCAATAAAACGGCAATTTCATACTTTAACCCCTAATACATTGTCTATAGTGGTACAGTTTCCCCACAACAGCTAACTATATTGTAGGATTGAAGCTACATATCCATGGTAAGCACTCAATGCCACTTCAACTGTTGCCACCTCTGTTAGTCGCCGTAGTGCATATACAAATCTATTTAATCTGGCGCTTATAGACTCCACGTGAGCTTTCCAGTGATAGAGTCTATCCAGTGTAAGGCCTAAGAATTTCATACACTCAACTTCTTCTATTCTTGTACCTCTATGTTCTATTTTTAATTGCAGTGGATTTCTTCTTTGCGACATAAATTGCATAACTTTGGTTTTTTCTACGTTGATTTTTAGATTGTTATCACTCATCACTCATATTGCCGTCCTTTCTATTACTCTATTTATTTCTTCTTCAAAATCTAACATTTTATCATTTTTAACTAAAATTGTTATGTCATCAGCGAAAAGTATCATTTCATGCTATGTTATAATTGGTAAATCATTTATAAATAATAAAGATAGAATGGGGCCAAGTATACTCCCTTGAGGAACTCCAGAGTTAATTCTCTTAAACTCTGACCAGCATTTAATCTTTCGATTATTCTGGAGTTTAGTAATTTCTGTACATTGAAATCTGTTTTCTAAATCGTTCGCCTTAGCTATGTAATTTATTTAGTAGTCGTTTATGATGAACACAGTCAAAAGCCTTACTCATAACAAAGAATAGGGCTGCTACATGGATATTTTTGTCGATACTTTTCATCACAGATTTTTGTAATTTAAAATTGGCTAGAGTTATAGATTTATTTTTTAAGAATCCATTTTGTGTCTCTGTTATTACATTATATTTAGTGAGAAAACTATTGAGCCTTTCAAGCATTACCTTCTCCACGACTTTAGATAGTATTGGGACAAGTGTAACTGGTCTATAGTTGGTCATATTCCTTCTGTTACCTTTTTTAAATAATGGTTTTACTGTAGAATATTTTAATCTTGCTGGAAATATACTTTGGCTAAATGACAAGGTAATTATGTGACTCAGTGCTGTGGAGATATATTTAGCAGTTTGCTTTAATAAGTTTGTTGGTAATTCATCATAACCCACCGAGCAAGTATTCTTCAATGAGTTAATGACATTATATACTTCCAGAGAATCTGTGGGGTATAAAAACATGTTTGCAGAGCTAGTGTTATCAGTCACAGTTTCATTTATAAATTGAGGTGTATCGTTTGTAAGTTTATAAAGAAATCGTTAAAAGCTTCTGCTATATCTTTGGGATGTGAGAACGTTTGTCCATTTTGATCTATTTCATCAATGCCAAGTTCAGGAGTGTCATATGATGTTTGGGTCTTTATAATATTACAAGAAGATCTACATTTGTTCTTCGATTGTTTTAGAAGTTTTTTTATTACCAATTCTTTGTGACTCAAGTATGCAACGTTTTAATATTTTTTTGTATTATTTATAGGTGTTTCTATGTTGTTTTCGGTGTCTTGATGATTTATGGAACCAAAAATCTAGTACTCTTTTTACAACACATGCCTTCTTTAGTCCTTTCGTAATCCATCTTGTCTTATTCGATTTTTAGGTTAATTTAGCGATAATTTTTGGGAAACACAATTTATAAAATAATACGAGGTATTCATGTAATTCAGCAAAGGCATCATTAGAGTTTTCTTTTCTAATACATTTGAGAGTGATAGGGCTGAAATACAGTTTAAGAGTTTATTTAAATTACATTGACTAAAGTCTCTTTTTTCTTCAAACCACTGGTTTTTTTTTATAGTTTTTGTAAGCAGTGGGAACTTAATAAATTGCCCAGTATCATGATCTGAGATATCGAAGTGTTCAACCCATGCTGAGGCTTTGGGAATGTTGCTCATAATATGATCGATACAAGTTTTATTTTTTCGTGTTGGGATTACTATGTGTAACGACATGTTAAAATTTAGGCAAAGTTCCTTGAGACGTTTAGAATTTTTATTAACTGTCATAGTATCGATATTCAGATCACCTGCCATTACAATTCGCTTCTTAGTTTTTCGGGTCAAATCCGCTAACAACATCTCTAGTTGGGAAAAAATACTTCAATGTTCGATTGCCGACTGCTGGTACGATAAATACAAATTATGTATAGATTGGAAATGAAACTATTTTTCCGGATTTAAATCGCGTATATTTGTTTTTTCAAACAAACCGACGTTTCGGGCCCTTTACAGGTCCCATGGTCACGGTTGACTGAGGTGGTACAGTCTTCAACCAGTTATGTCTAATATTAATGCAAACCACCCTATTTTTTCACTATAGTTACAATAGTTATTAATTAAATACCTTATTTTTAATTTCACAAAGAAAACATTCCAATTTACGCTACATTAAGTTTTACAAATTATTTTATTGAATGAATTTATATTAAGTTTAATTTATTATTAATTATTAATAGAAATTAGAATAAACTAAAACATATTAATTAGTACTGCAGTCTTATGTCTGTTTGGGATTTTTCATTAGAGGAAATACTGGATCCCATACTAGTGGTATGGAGAAACCATCTTCCCTGTTGAAATTAGGATGTTTTTTAATTTCAATGGCCTCTCGCAGCATCCTGGGCAGATAACGGACTTCTTTTGCAAGGACCTGGGTTTTGTCAAACTTCATTGAATGTGTAGGTTTATCCATGACATGCTCGCAGACTGCAGACTTGTTTACGCGACGGTCTTTGACATCAGCTATACATATGTTCTTTGACGCGGGTACAAATACTTCGCTTTGTTTGTCCAATATAAGAGAGACCGCACTCACAGTCAAGCTTGTAAACTCCTGCATCCTATAAGAGGATGTTACATTTCACGGGTCTCAGGAACTGAGAAATCTTCCTCAGGGGCTTGAAATAGGTCTTGATAGATGCGCGCCTGAGGACTCTTCCGATCTTGTCTGTAACACCTCTCACGTAAGGTAAGATGGCAGGTCTTCGCTCGACTGTTGGTGGTTTCACACGGGGTTTGCGGCATTGGCGTGGAATCCTCAACTTATTCGCATGTAGGACTTGCTTTATATGCTGAAGTTCCCCCGCCAGATGATTACTGTCGCAGACACCATATGCTCTCTGAAACAAAGATTTGCCCACGGTAGCTAACTGGCTAGGATGGTGATGGGAATTACCATTGAGGTACCTATCTATATGGGTTTTCTTTCGAAATACAGTATGGCCTAAGGTGTTATTAGGATTTCTTTTAATTAAAACATCTAAGAAAGCTAAAGTACCACAATTCTCTTGTTCCATAGTAAATTGGATCTTAGCACTAAAAGAATTAAGATGGTCCAAGAAAGAAGGTATGCTATCTTTAGGTAATATTATGAAAGTATCATCAACGTACCGTTTGAAAATCTTCGGCCTAGCTGGGGCCATGGGTAAAACTCACTCCTCGAAGTCTTCCATGAAAATATCGGCAACAACGGGAGATACCGGGGAGCCCATCGCTATACCGTCAATTTGTAGGTAGAATTCATTATTCCACAATAGATAGCCTGATGTTAGGCAGTGTTCTAATAATTCTGCATATTCAATGGACATATTATGTTCCCTTAGCTTCCTACGTACAATTTCAATGCAGTCTTTTACTTGTAGGTTGGTAAACAGCGACTGAACATCAAAACTGACCATGGTGTCATCATCAGTTAACCGTAGATCTTTGATTCCACTGATGAAATGGTATGAATCCTTCACATGTGTGGAAGTGTTCCCTCTCAATGGTGACAGTATCTTTGCCATTTGTTGAGCCAGTTTGTAGGTTGGTGTGTCAATCTGGCTAACTATGGGACGGAGTGGAGTGTCAGCCTTATGTATTTTTGGTAACCCATACAGTTTTGGTGGTTTCACGGCGCAGGGCACAAACGCACTTACATCAAGTTTCAGCGTATCGGAGTGCTTAGATATTAAGTTAGTTGTTGTTTTTAATATCTTGGTGGTAGGGTCTTTCTTCACCTTTTTATACGTGCTTTCATCCGATATTAATCAGTTATTTTGCTGTTATAATCTGACGTATTCATGACCACAGTCGCGTTACCTTTATCTGCACGGAGGATGACTACTTCAGGATCTTCGCGGAAGGTCTTCAGCGCATTATATTCATCTCGAGTAAGATTCGGTCTGCGCTGTTTATATGAACGCAATATTGACGAAACGTCATGCAAAAGAAGTCCGTTATCTGCCCAGGATGCAGCGAGAGGCCATTGAAATTAAAAAATATCCAAATTTCAACAGGGAAGATGGTTTCTCCATACCACCAGTTTGGGATCCAGTATTTCCTCTAATGAAAAATCCCAAACAGACATAAGACTGCAGTACTAATTAATATGTTTTAGTTTATTCTAATTTCTATTAATAATTAATAATAAATTAAACTTAATAAAAATTTATTCAATAAAATTATTTGTAAAACTTAATGTAGCGTAAATTGGAATGTTTTCGTTGTAAAATTAAAAATAAGGTATTTAATTAATAACTATTGTAACTATAGCGAAAAAATAGGGTGGTTTGCATTAATATTAGACATAACTGGTTGAAGACTGTACCACCTCAGTCAACCGTGACCATGGGACCTGTAAAGGGCCCGAAACGTCGGTTTGTTTGAAAAAACAAATATACGCGATTTAAATCCGGAAAAATAGTTTCATTTCCTATGTGTAACAATCGCGAAAACCTAAGAACTCGATATGTATAGATTGTTGTCAGTTAGATCTACACCACAACATTCGAAGTCTCTGTATATACCATATGTTTCATCCAATTTCAGATTAGAATGTGCAATGTTGTCCCTGATTAAAATGCATGTCCTACCTCTTCTCTCTTCTGGTTTACCATATAAAGCTCCCAATCTGAAATTTCTTATTTTTAAATTTTGCTCATGACCTGATTTGATAAAAGTTTCACTAAAACAAATAACATTTATTTTTTTATCATTGTCATTTAATTCCTGTATAGTTAGTTTCAACGTGTTTTAACGTCCATATGTATTATTAATATTATCTATAGTAACGTTCTGATATTGTCTCGTATTTTTCATCAATGTTTATTAATTCTGTTGTGTCTTTGGATTTGTAGTTATTTATTTCACGAATGAGTTTTCTTAGATTATTTATTACAATTTTCATTCCTGTTCTATTTATGTATCCCCCAACCATAAAAATCTCATATCTCAAGTGTCTATTCCGAACTATGTCCGAACGTCTTTTTCCAACAGTGTAATAAAACATTCTACTCTGCTGTTAAAGAGGTAGGTATGCCACCCATACCTATAAGTAGGGTAACATATCACTATATTAATATGTTGTATTTTTTGTAGTTTACTTCTCAGAAACAAAATCAATTCTTTATAGTTATTGTACGCCATAAAATCTGCTTCCCCTATCAAAACAACGCAATAGTCTTTTTCCGTCAAGTCATGTGCTATGGTTTCGATTCCTTCTAGCATATGAAATACATCTACATTAGGCGCGACGTGGTGGCAATAATTGTAATCGTTTTCAAATTCATTATCTATAATTGGTAATAGTTTATTTCTGGTATTAGATGACAGGATCAGAATATTGTTCTTATGGCTGCTGCATTGTTTATTTGACTCATTAGACTGATAATTGTTTGCTTCCTTTCTTCGCTTTTCTCTCGTGATTAGAATAATTGTTTGATTTTTTTATTCTTCTAGCAGTGAAAAATCCAATCTTGTTGTTTTAATATCTTTCCTTCCTTTTCCAGATGCTGAATTAGATTCGTTTGCAGGTGTGCGTTTACAAATCTGTTTTAAAACACATAGTTTTTCCTCATACTTACTTAATTTTTCTTTATATTTGTAATTCTCCGATAACAGGTTAAGTATATCGTTATCTGCGGCCTCTAATTTAGTTTGTAGCTTTGAAATAATACATTTCAACCCATCTATCTCTTCATATGTATTATGAGGTATTTCTGGGCACTTCAAAATAAACGGGCGCGTTTTGTGAATCTTGACGTATCGGTCATTAGTGAACAATAGGTTGAACAGTGAGTCACTCTTGCCCTCACAACAAGAACGGTTTGTTATTTGTTATAATTTGAAATTATGCACTGATCTCCTAGGTAGTAATGTTTATTTTTATAAGTTTTGTGTTATTAATCACTGTCAATAGTTTCTGTTTGTAGCTCAATTTTCACAGATTAGTCAATGTTTACACTTTTATCACACAATGTTTTTCCCACTGTCCAAAACTCCCGTTTATACCGTGAAAAACCTGTCACAGACACTATCACACGTTATTTACCACTTATCCACAATAACCACCGAATAACTAGATCAAAACTCTGTGACTTTCAATTTATTAGATTAAAATAGTGCGGAGCTAATGTTTACGCTACAATGGTCTACTACCCTCTACCGAAACGTAGTAATGCTCACATTATTGCTTGAAGGCAGAAATAAGAAAAGGTAAAGTGGCTGTACTTCCCTGTACGAACTCGCTTTACCGCTACTAAAGGCTAGTTAGTTCGTTTACATATTAATTTGTATGTGTTTCAGTTTGCAAATCTTATTGTTGACTGTAATAATAATATTGGACTGTGAATATCAGAGCAAGGGAACTCACTCACTCCGCGGACCTCCCGGAACACCCCGACTAAAATCAATTTAGAAAAGTTGATTTCTCAAATTAGTCTTATCGGGATTTGAACCACATTTAATCCACAGTGAAAATCGTTGCTCCAACGAAGTCGTATCTATTGTGTTTTTTACTTTTAATTTAATACTGTGTTCGTGACCGTTATTGTAAAAGATTTTAATTTCCTGCAATACTAGTGAGTATTATTACAATATTAGTCTATGGTCCTTGTAAGTCGATATTATTAAGTCAGACAGAATTATAAATTCGTTTTATTTAAAGGAAAGTACAATGTGAAAATCAAAAACTATGTAGTTTTTAAGTGTTTTGTTGAATGTCAGGATATTTCACCACCATGAGATTCAATTATTTTTTGTGAATTTACTCCACTAGTTTGTTATAATTATTAATACAAAGATCGAACGCTTAGAAAAAATTCCTTCGATCGATATGTAGGTTTTTATTTGCATTTTAAATTGATCTTTCTAATGTAAATAGACTACGCCAAAATTATTATCCACAGATACTAATTTGTTAGCACCGTATACATTATATAAAATATAAAACCGTAACGAATGAATAGCAGGATGCGTTAACGTACCTATCTTGGCGTGCGTGCAAGTGAAGAGGATGACACAGAGCAGTGTCAGTGTCAGGTGTGTAGTCCCCATCCTCCCGTCGTACTAGGTAACTCGCATCTTCATTGCTCGTAGCTCTTTGTATCTGAAATGAAAAATGCTATTATTATACATCGACGATAAATAGAACAAAATCTTTTTAATTTATTTTTGTTGTTTAGCTAGAAAGGATATTCAGGGTCGTATTCTAGAACTCTACTCAATGCTCAAGTCAGGATTTGAGCAGACTTGAGTATGATTTCAAGCACTGGAAATACGACCCTAATGGCAAGGACTTGAGTGTGATTTCTAGTGCTTTGATTCATACTCAAGTCCTGCCTTGAGCATTGAGTAGGGTTCTAGAATACGACCCTAAAATAAAAAAAAAACAAATACGGGTTCAGTGACCTTTCATGTATCTTGGTGAGGATCATCCATATTCATAGTCATGTCATCTGAGTTTGTTTGTTATTAACCAACTTCAAAAAAAGAGGCGGTTCTCAATTCGACTCCAGCATGTATGAACCTATTTAGATGATTCTTTCTGTTGGAAAGGGGGTACCTCAGTAGCAATTCTGTTTTTTTTTCTTGTAGAATAAAGTGACGGGATGAACAAGTCTTGCGCCTGATGGTAAGCTACAACGCCTGTCCATGACAGTTGCAGTGTCGCTCAGAGTTTCAAATCGCAAAGATCTGAGGCCGCGCGCCCTTCACCATGAGACATAAGTAGTGTAATTTCACCAGCACCCTTACCCTACAAAATCGGAACACAGTAATGCTGACATTACTGCTTGGCGGCAGAAATAGGTAAGGTGGCAGTACTACCCTGGACGAACTCTTACACTAAGAGCTATTCTGCTACTAATTAGTTCTATTCAAATTTGAAGAAAATATTCCAGCTCTAAGAGTGGCCCATTAGGTGATGAAACTGGTTTATTGGAATTTCAGACGCTCTCCGTTAAGCGATTTCAATAAAATTTGGCAAATAGATTCCACGAATTTCGTCCTTTTTTTTGACAAAAATGTTATTATTTGACGAATGTTAGCAGATTTTGTAATTCTAATGAGATTAGTAAGTGTAAATATGAAGAACATAAACAACACAACATAAACGCGTGAAATTACCAAAAGTTTTACGAAGCAAGTAATAAGTAAGTATTTAAGGAACTTCTTAACAGGTAACGTCTACTGAAGTAGATGTAGATTCCTGGGCAAATCGAATTCTCCAACTTGAGTTAAAATTTACTTAGGTGGATGGTTCCCTACAAACATAACTTAATCTGGTAAAGCTAACTTCGTGTTGCCTGTAGAGAAAGTAGTTTACAACAGATTTAATTACATACTAAGAAGAATATTTATAACTCTTCCACCATTACTTGATTTTGTTACGAGATGAACAAACAGCCGAACTGTTTTAATTTGAATATTAAGTTTATTTGAATATCACAAGGTTTTACTATCATGATATTAAACTTTTTTTTTTGTAAAATTACTCCACTAGTTTAACTAAGAAAAATTCTTTCGATCCGGCTGGATTCGAACCAGTGCCGCTAGCATACCGTGGTTGACGCTCTGCCAACTGTGCAACGGAACGAACCAGCAGGCCTTACGATTTTTTAATCTGTTTTAATTTGATTTCAGAATTTAATTTAAGTACTACCAGAAAAATAAAATGTCATTCCCAAATAAAACCAAGAAAATCACAGTTTACAAATAAAACACAGTAAAAAGGCATGATATGTTTATTATTGACGTTAGCGCATTCATTGACATAAAGAGCAATTGTGTCCTGTGGGTGATCTCCCTTACATTTTGATACAATTTAACCGACGTAGCGTGATACTGTTATGGATGTGCGGTCTTATACAAAGGCAAGTACTATTAAAGGAACACAATTCAATCTCTACGATAGCAAGGCACAGAGACGTTTAACCAGGTTTTGATTAATCCAAAACCTCTGCACATAGCGTTTCTCTCATGAAAACAGAGAGAGAGAGAGAGAACTTGACTTCCACAACCTTTCACAAACGGATATATATTCGATGTATATGTATTATATAGTTATAATATTATATAAATAATTACATGGCCATAAATATAGGAAATAGTAATAAACATGATTAGCATACACATTTTCTATGAAATTCGTATGAAAATTATTAATAACAAAATATGTGAATTTCCATAAGTTTTAGAATAAAACTTTATTATTATAATGACAGAAACTATTTGTTAAAATCTCTAATAATTAGGATGTCAGAGAAAAATTTAATATGATCGCCTATTTTGCAGTGTCTCGAAGTACAGTCAAAACAAATTGATTGTAGACGAAGAACAAAATTCATCGGGAAAAGTTTGAAAGGTCAAAAGTCCAGTAATATTATATTTAGCAACACAAGCGACCGATATTTAATAAAAATGTGGGTAGTTAGAAATTATAGATATGTTGTTATTACAATATCGTTATAATATAAGGTTTTTTTTAGTAAAAACCTAAGCTATAACAGAAAAAACTTTCATAGATTTCTCACCGATGGAGCCTTTTCAAAAATATCAAGTGACGGGACGAGCATATCCTGCGGCTGATGGTAAGCTACACGCCTGTCCATAACAGTTGCAGTGCCATTGACAGTTCTAAATCGCAAAGATCCGAGTGTAGGAGACTTTTCAAATAGACATAGAAATGAGACTCCAGTGACTGTTATAAATTATGTTATAAGATCTTTCACTATAAATCCAAACAAAACAAAACACGTCTATTCTAGTCAAAGATGCTTTTCGTAATGGCGGCCGCCTGTCACCGTTCCGTTAATATCGATGATGATCATATCGATTTATTTCTTATTTCGATGAAACTAATTCTTAATGACGCAAAGTAATTTTTCTAACAAAATAAAACAATATAATTTCACGATACGCTAACAGACGGCCATTCTGCTCTAGGAATGTCCTCATTCCGGAATAAGCTCGGTCATTCGACAAGTGGAGAGAATGTCCTCATGCTTCTTCTAGAATTGCTCGTAACACAGGAGCAGTCGCTTCTTGATTTACTAGTCGGCACGGCAGTGCTCCCACAATGGTGCTACCAGGAGTCGAATTCGGGACCTCTTCATCCAGCGCCCACAGCGCGAGTCGTTGGGCCACCGAAGTCGTCAATTTGAATGTTTATTTTAGAATCTGTAAGTCTGTAAGTACAAAGCATTAAGAACAACTCAAACAGAACTTAATAAAAGTAATACGATCTCGTCGAAGTAATAATTAACAAACAAATAATACGTTGTAAATAATCTATTTGTACTCGATACTATTTGTATTGAGTACAAATAGCTGTTTGATAACATATTACGTGCTATGTTCGCATAGCTAATTAACAAGTGTAGAAAATAACCCATTATTTATGGTCCTAAAGATTTTTATCTCGCTACCCAGTAACATCAGAGTATTGTCAAATTCAAATTCAAATTCAAATTCAAAATAATCTTTATTTCATAGGTAAGCATTATTACACTTGAAATCGTCACAATGGTTAAACTCTACCGCTCATTCGTAAGGCAGATTCCCCTGAGAAAAATGAGCAAGAAACTCTAGGGGTTGCTCTTTGTAAATAACATTTACAATAATTTTTTTTTATTTGAAACATCAGAAATCGAGACTACCTCCATGAGCTAAACGGGTTACTACCACGGATTTTTGTCATCCAAGTACGCAGAAGTTGTATAATAACCTTTAGTATAAAGTTTTTGTTTCACTATAGTTTTAAACCTCGTGAAAGGCAAATTTTGTATATCAACCGGAATCTTGTTATAAAAGCGTATACATTGCCCCTTAAATGATTTTTTGACTTTGTGAAGACGACTATCAAGAAAAGCTAGTTTATTTCTATTCCTCGTATTAATGTTATGTCTGTCACTATTTTTCATAAATAAATTACTATTCCTTTTAACATAAATTACATTTTCATAAATGTACTGTGAGGCTAGTGTAAGAATGTTAATTTCCTTAAACTTATCTTTCAAAGATACTTTGGGGCCCAGATTGTAAATTGCCCTAACTGCACGTTTCTGCAGGACAAAGATTCTATTGATATCGGCGGCATTACCCCAAAGCAAAATGCCGTATGTCATTAGACTGTGAAAGTACCTGAAGTAAACCAATCTAGCGGTTTCGACGTCTGAAAGTTTCCTTATTTTTTTAATCGCGTACACTGCAGAGCCAAGCCGTTTTGACAACTTACTTATATGGGGACCCCATTGCAATTTAGCATCTAACGTTATACCTAGAAATACAACTGTATCCACAAGATTTTTCGTTTCTAACTACAATGTTTGTAACCGTCTCTCTAACATTGGGTAATGTAAATTTCACACAATTTGTTTTTTTCTCATTAAGAAGTAGGTTATTAACAGCAAACCAATCAACTACTTTAGATATAGCATTGTTCACATCGTCGTAGGAACATTGGTGCCTTTTAACTTTAAATAATAAGGAAGTATCATCAGCAAACAATACTATCTCATGTTTTATACCCTCCATAAGGCTAGGTAAGTCATTAATATAAACTAAAAATAAAAATGGACCTAGAATTGAACCTTGAGGGACACCCATGCTAATTGCAGATCCTGACGATCTCGTGCCGTTAACATCGACCCTCTGTACCCTACCACGCAAATACGATTTAAGAAGGTCGAGATCACGTCCCGCCACACCATAATGGCGAAGTTTCCTGACCAGTGTATCATGGTGCACACAATCAAAAGCTTTGGAAAGGTCACAGAATACACCAATAGCATCATGTGAGACTTCCCATGCATCAAATATATGATTAATCAACTCGACACCAGCATCGGTTGTAGAGCGACCCCGAGTGAAACCAAATTGTTTATGAGACATTAAGTTATTACTATAAAAATGTGCACACATCTGATTTAGAATATTTTTTTCAAATATTTTACTGAGAGTTGGTAGTATTGATATAGGCCTGAAATTGGTGGGGTCAGAAATACTACCAGATTTGAAAAGTGGAATAACTTTACTTTGCTTCATGAGGTCAGGAAAGACACCATCATCAACACGTTTAATAAAGACACAGGCTAAATAAGGCGCAATACAATCAACTATAGCACTAATTACTCTGACTGAAAAACCATCAAGATCAGCAGTATTTTTTATGTTTATAGACTTAACTGTCACTCAATACATTAACACGTAAAATAAATACAATGCTATTTGATGACTGCTGACGAGTATTACAACAATATTATAATTAAAAACTTTGGTATTACTCTGTAAAAGGATTTAAATTACATTATGAATTAATATAATTCATAATGTAGTATACATGTACGTATACATGTGCGATGTAAAACGAATGTACTTACATACCAGTATCATTAATTCACTTCGTCATTACTTACGCCATTGTATCACTGCTTCCCTAATCCTCAATTTATACTTTTCCACTTCTGATCTGTAGGAGACTTTCCAAGTAGACATAGAAATAAGACTCCAGTGACTGTTATAAATTATATTATAAGATCTTTCACTATAAATCCAAACAAAACAAAACACGTCTGCTCCAGTCAAAGATGTTTTTCGTAATGGCGGCCGCCTGTCACCGTTCCGTTAATATAGATGATGATGATATCGATTTATTTCTTATTTCGATGAAACTAATTCTTAATGACGCAAAGTAAGTTTTCTAACAAAATAAAATAATATAATGTCACGATGCGCTAACACGAGGGACACTGCCACTGCGCCCATTACCCTGAGACATAAGTTGACATGTCCCATGTGCCTGTTATTTCAACAGCAACTCGTACCTTTCAAAATAGGAACACGGCAAAAATTCGTTAAAAACCAAATACAAAAATCAACAAGCACAGAAATTTGTAAGATCTGCTGGTTCGTTCCGTAGCTCACTTGGGAGAGCATCAGGCGAGGTATAACGTAGGCGCTGCTGTTTTTCTTAGTGTTCAATACAAGTATTTATCATTATAAAATATTAGTAGAGTAATTTCAAAAAAATTATTGAATATCATGGAAGTAAAAGATTGTAATATTCAATTTCAATAAATTTTCAAATTTATTGAAATTTATTTAAAAATTCATTACAATAAAACACATGTCAAATAAAATCCGTCAAACCGTGTGGTGAAACATTCGAGCGCGCCTTTCTCACCCTACTGCCCTCGTTTTATCCTTTTTTTACGTATGTCACACCGTGGCTTTTGTTTGCGGGGCTTGGCACCGATTTAGCAATTTTCCGGCGGCAACAAACGAGTTGTTTTAATACTACTGATGGACGGTTACTGATATTCTTTTATTCACATAAAGCTCAGCTTTTATTAACTCAGTCTATATTTTAATGTTACTAACGACTTGCGAATCGATTTTCTTTTCACCTGTATTTATAACGACGTCAGTGCATAAAGTTCAAAGTTCGTACAACATATCGAGTTCTTAGTTATAACAGAAGTAAGAAGCAATAAAACTCGAGTATTTTCTCATTTCATTGACTCTTATTTTCCCTTTATTAAAAAACCAGTCCTTTATTTAAAAAATAAATAAATAAAGATCAACTAACGTGCGTGTTATTACAAAAAATGTTAAATTTATCTCATAGAGCAAAAACAGTTGGAATCAGCTGGCAAAACCTTCAAGAAAAAAAAATTTACCGTTCCCGGGTGTTTCTTTACCGCATACAAAAACATTTATTATTAGAGGGCAAGAAGTGTCTCCGTGTAACGGTGTCGAGAATTCTCGACTAGGGAGTTTAAACACGAGAGAAGTAGATTCAAATTGCTGAGCGTTTTGTTGAACTACTCGATGCCTGTGGTTTTACTTTTCTATATTTTGAGTAAATCAAATTAACAACACAGGCGGTATTGTGTCAAGTGTCAAATCAAAACACTGTAAGGTAAGTGTTGTTGTGTTTTGTAACTTCATTATACAGCAAGAATATTTCGCCTGTTAATAAGGGAAAACTATAACTAATAAAACGTAAAATTATAACTGCTTGATAAAATTCTTTAATATCTATTGTACAAAGTAAGTTTATGTTATTAACCACAAAAATAAAAATAAAAACGAAAAATGCTTTTTGAAGCTTTTTCTCAATTTGTTGTTTCTGATATTACAGTGTTTTGGTTTGACGCGGTAGATGCTTGAAAATAGAATTGCGTCTTGGATTAATGTCATTATAGAGATTTGCTCTAGTTAATCCGATAGAGAATGTCATTTATTTTATTTAAAACTGTGAAAATACATGAGATTGAACGATCTGTTAAACGTACATGTACGCATACCTGTATACTAGTATGTATATTAATGCAGCGGCAAGGCAGGGAGTCATTATATATGGTATGTCTATGGTGTCTACTAGCTTGTATATAACCGCTGTCACTCAAGGCGTTCTAGTCAGGGGTACACTTCGAGCGATTGATTATGTCACATGCCATTATTATCAACATCCTTCGACAAAATGTATTAATTATTTTGATGCCATCATTTATATTTCCGAAGAAAATGTTTAAGTACGAACGAAAAAAGATTTAGTTTAATTCGTTTGTACTTTATCTTCCATCGCTGACCGGAAGCCGTGAACTACGGCCATTGTCAGGATAAACGGCTTTACAATGGTCGTAATCGCTATGTCTGCGGGCTCCACAAAATATCCCTAACACGGTGCTATTTGCAGTGTGTATTTTAGTTTGCTGTGACTACAATCAAAGTTCGTACAACATATCGAGTTCTTAGTTATTCGGTTATTATCGAGTTCGTACAACATGCTTACAATAAAATAAGAATAGAATAGAAAAGAAAATCATTTATTCGACGAAGGCAAAAATACATAAATGAAAAGGTAATAGCATGAAGAAAAAAGAGAAAAACGGAGTAAAAATTAGGCTTGACACAAACAACCATTCATCGTTGAATGCTACTCTGCACGTACCCCGTGGAATAGGTCACCACCTCAGCATATGCAAGGCACAGTATACCCCGCGCTGATAATCAGTTGGCAACCTTGATCGATCTCACACGGATGTGGGTACGTCAACATACATGTTTAACGACTACTAATTTTACAAAACTCTAAACTTTATACATATTCAGTGCCCGCTGTTTGATAAATATCTTACATACGAGTATATACGTAAAATATACTACATAATTTATTATAAAAACCGAGTTTTAGGGTTTTTGTGATTGCTACATGGAAATAATAATAATAATAACGCACGCACTCAACATAGCCCCGCACGAGGAAAACCCTGTGTCGCGGATGCCATAGACACACACATAGACAAATTACACCCAAACTCACGAGAGAAATAAATGTTGGCCATACAAATATTTCTCCCGGCCCGGGAATCGAACCTGGGACCTCTGCATGGCAGTCCGGCATGGTAACAGTTCGGCTACGGAGGCAGTTCAAATGAAAATATTTTGCCTTATTCATTTCGCGGATATTTTTCAACAGAAACCAATGGTCAAAGCTGAACGGCCCCAACCTAAAGTTTTTTTTAGTTTCGGCATGGCCGAAAGCTAATCGACACAAACGAATGGCTCAGGTTCTTTGCAGGTCCCATGATCTCGCTAGAATAGGGCCTGTAAAAGCCCAAAATGTTGTTTTTTTTAATACTATCAGTCAACATACATGCGACTTGGATCTTGGATGGAATTATTATACAAATGCATCACGTGTCCCAGTTTCACGAGTGTTTGTTATAAGCTCCTGCGTCAGATCCGAAACCCGTTTCCGTTAGCAAATTAAATTTCCGTGACTCACAGCGAAAACCCTGGACAATAGTATTGCAATCTCAGCTGTATCCGCTGCTTATATCACAAACACTGCAGTTTAGTTCACGTCGTAACAAGAGATTGTAATAATGGTATTGATTAATTTTTGGCATATTTACAATAAATCTTTACATATATCACTGAACTTATTTTAACATGATTTTGGTAGGTCAATGAATATAATGCATATTTTTAACAGACTTCCAGTTCTTATTCGAATGTATATTTTTTTGAGTGTAAGTTACGCGATCACTCCGATCACTCCGAGACCTGTGAACCGATTTCGATGATTCTTTTTTTTTGTGGGAAAGGAGATACCTAAATAGTAGTACCATTCAAATTTAAAGAAAATTTTCTATCTCTAACGGCAGCAAATTAAGGGATGAAACCGGTTTGTAGGAGTTCACCCACTTTTCGTTAACCGATTTCAATAAAACTTGCCAAATAGATGTAATTCCGCAAACATTTGGGGTCGGTTTTACATAAAGAAATTTATAATTATTACATTAATTAATGGAAAAGGAAACTCTTGACCACGAAGTTTTAATAACAAATTATATATATAAAGACGCATTACGAGTACACAGAAAACTGTAATTAGTAACTCATTATCAAAATATATGTTTTAAACCAAAAACTTGAGAGTTTCAATTTAATGCTCATTCATTTACGTGTTAGCAAAGCGACCTGGCCAATTAAATTTCAGTGGCACCGCGCCACTTCTGAATGTTCCAACGTAACATTTAATTAGTGACTTCAGGAGCTTTAGTACACGAGTTTCTTTCAGACTTCGACGTAAAATGTTACTTGATGTTCGTTTTGGTTCTCGCTTACTAGAAAAATTACATTATCTTGAAAAAAAGATAATGTATTGAAATGTATGAATACTTATTTCTGTAATTGCAATGGAAAATAAAGTGGTCATATATTGAAGAAAGTTGACAAAGTTAAAGTACTTCTTTTGTAGGTATTTTAGTTATATGTAGAAAGTTTTTAAGAAAGTCATTTTAACCATACCATATTTTGACGACTACAATCTCAAATACCTTTAAAACGTGTCATGGCAAGTCATTGACCTACCAACAAATCTATTTACGCAACCTACTGTGGTATAAATCTCACTAATTATAACTGTCATTACAAACTGGCATTAAAAAAAAAAACAGTTGTTTTAATAAAAGTCTGAAGGATATAGTAAAAGTTGTTACTCTGTTTTCAAACAAAATAAAACAATATGTAATCCTGCGAAGATGCTTGTCCTTGAGCGGCCGACTCTAATTGGTCAATACACTAAACGCCACACTCTAGCGAAAACTAGTTGCGTGCACGCTGCACGTGACGGCCCACGCTCAATGCGAACACGTCCCGGCGAACGCACAGCAGGTGTGAATTTGTGATCTTACATACTTCAATAAGTATAATAAATAAAGTATCGCATGGAACAATAAAGCTACATGTGATCATACGTCACATGTGGCTTTATTATTTTTTTATAACTCTTCCTAACTCCTATTTAAGCTTAAAAAGTTATTTCGTAGAGTCTTTAAACCTGTCTCTTGAAAAGTTGTCATTTTGCAGATGTGGCCTTATTACAACAAGGGTGCGATACCATGTTTATTATGCGCTCACCATACGAGTGAGGGCACTGCCCGTCAAACAATAAATCAATCATCATTCATTGATAACCAGTGCGGGATTGTGTGGTACACACGTCTGCATCTAGCCGAATGGATTTGGCCGGAACAGTCTAAATCTGTGATTGTGTGAAGCCCGCATTAGTAGTGTGAGTAAAGTTTAACCTTTTTGAAATACCCAGTGTAACTATGTGCAGCAGGAGCGGATCAGGAGCAAATCGTAAAAATTTCATGTTGCCCCGTAATGCGTTCACTTTTTTCAACCGATACCAATTCCCCCGCTCCGTTGCCTTCACTGCCTTTGTCGCCCGCAAATCTCGCCAAAACGTTACACACTTTATTACCACACCGACACTTCAGCTGATGAAAATGTTCACCATTAAATTTAATAGTGTCGATTAGTTTTCGGTTGGTTCTTCATGCTCGATTCGTTTGGATATTGGTAGCATAAATTGTTTGATTTTCATGTTATAATTACCAGTTTGATTTAACGACCGAATGGAATAGCCTTTGATTGTGGATTAAGACTTTTTAGTTGTTAATGATTTTCGTATACGTGATAAGACACCTATTACTAGTAAAAATCATGTTATATAAATGACATGTTATTAAAAAGTACATCAGACACGCAATTGTTACATATTTTTATGGAAACTGACTTTATTCATATAGACAATACACTAGAAACAATTTAGCGATTCGGCCCAACCAAAAGATGAAACGTTAGAAAGACAGGATAGAAAACCATATTTCTCGAAAACCGTCGGTCCTTTGCCGACCAAATTCTAATAAGCTTGTTCATGTAAAACGTGGGGTCAATACATCCTGTTCGATCAATTCGAGTCGCTCATTCTATGCAGGAAATTAGACTCTTCTTCAAAAGCAAATTCTTTGAAGCGAAGCAAACGTTTGTGCGCATATTGTTGAATTTTTCTCAAGATCGATTCTAAATGAAATGAGATTTCAACCAAAGAAGGTTGCGTAAATAGATTGCTTGCCATGACACTTTTTAGAGGTATTTATTCAAAATTGTAGTTGTCAAAGTATGGGTAAAAAACTCTTCTAAAAAACTCTAAACCTTTGTTAAATTCTAGACTAGACCTCAACATATCGCTAAAATAAAGTACCTAAAAAGGAAGTACTTTCAATTTTTCAACTTACTTCAATATATGACAACTTTATTTTCCATTTCAACTACAGAAATAAGCATTCATTAATTTCAATATATTATCTTTGTTCAAGATGTTTGATCTATATTATCTTTCATAATTTGTTCCTGTTGTGTTTGTAGTTTCTATTATTTTCATGACGATCATGCGATAAAAGGCTTTTGACGTATGATGACATGTGGACTTATTGTTCCATGTGATACTTTATTTATTATACCTATTAAAGTATGTAAGACCGCAAGTTCTCACCTGCGGGGCTTTCAACGGGACGTTCCAGATTCGCATTGAGCGTAGGCTGTCACGTGCAGCATGCACGCAACTAGTTTTCGCTAGAGCGGGGCGTTTAGAGTATTGACCATTCAGAGATGGCCGTTCAAGGACAAGCATCTTCGCAAGGGCGATACACGAATTGTTTTATTTTGTTTGAAAACAGAATAACAACTTCTACTATATCCTTCAGATTTCTGATAACCAATGGTCGGAAACAGGTGTTCCACATATATAGATACGTATATAGACATAGCTACAAGGAGCGACATAGAGTTGTTAAAAGTACCAAATATTAATTTATTATTTTTTCGAATTCCGGATTTCCAGAAATCGTTTTACTGCATCGTAGGACAAACTACTGACATAAGACGTCGAAGTTGGATTTTCAAGTAATTTTAATTGTGTCATCTAAAAAATGCATTAGATAACTGACAACCTTGTTGCCATTCCATCCATGTTCGCAAAAGAAATTAAGTAATATTTGGGAGCTTTAACAATTCTATGTCGCTCCTTGTAGTTATATCTATACATGTATCTACAAATGTGGGAAATCCCTTTTCCGACAATTGGTGATAACACCAGTTGTTTTTAATGTCAATTTGTAACGACAGTACTATAGTTGTGAAATATTGAGATCAAATACTTTTTACGGATTAAATAATTAGTTAATGTGGTTCAATATTTTTGGCTATACTTTATGTGCAAATAAATTATGAATTAAATAAACATTTGCTTGAATGCCTAATTTGTGAATGTGATTCTTCTGAAATAGTATTGTGTTTCAAATCATCATGCATTAAATAAGTCTCTCATTAAACAAGTCAAATCTATAAAAGCGTTTTCTTCTAAATGTACCTCGATATCTTCCCATTCCATATTTCTAACAACACGCAACCTCTTTCACTGGCAAATCTTGACACACTGAATAATACACCACTTGTATATACTCGTCGAAATGCGGAAAAGCTCCAATGTTCAAACGCTTTATCGAAAACGCCTTAGCGGATTTAAATACGATAAGTGAACCAGCGTGCACGCTTACTACAATGCTTCGCCCTTCCACTGAACAGGATGCTCAAATGTACAGTGTAAGAGCCTATGCACACGGCGTATTTTATACACGCCGACGACGCGCGTATACGCGTCATAAACGCGCGTCATCTGCTCGTATACACGCCATAGACGCGCTGTAAACGCGCGTATGTATCCGCACATTTTGGTAAGACATAGTTTTAATTTTTGTTTTGTTTGTTAATTTCAGTTAATTTTTGAAATGTAGCAACTCCATGAAATTCTATATTAAGTTCTTGCTTGCAACGTGATGTTTGAATCGATTCACTACAGAGCGGCTGAGGCGCGTATAGGCGCAGCAGTCGCGCGTATATGCGCGAGATGACGCGCGATTACGGTGCGTATAAAATACGTCATGTGCAAAGGCTCTTAAAGCTGTTACCCACATACCTCATTATCAGTATGTTCAGTGTCGGAGCATATACGCTCCAAACGACGTTCTTCTGTATGCGCCAACTCCGTTCGGAATTTGCGGCCCAATACTGGCTGTAGGCTTTGTATGTTTGTCTTATATTTTTGTTTTATGATGTTCTCACTCTGATTAAAAGTTCTAACCTGAGCACTGCTGTTTCTTCATCATAATAATACTGACTCCATCAACCTTTTAAACTCAAAAACATGAAGTTTTGCGATTATCATATATTTCTCACTTTTATCATACAACAGCTTTACTTAGTTCTGTTTGCTAATGTACAACATGTTGCTTAACAACGCGCGGCTTTGGCTCAAGAATTTGTTTTGCACATTTTCGTTGCGTGTCAAGTGGTAACGTTCCACGACATCGTACAACGTTACCCAACATGTGGCTCATCACGATATTGCGTGTAAATTTTTACTTAGTGAATATACGGATTAATAGCAGCACCTTTGTTTAGCTCATACTCTCTACATCCTATTATTACCTCCCTCGTTCCTTAATCCCATATATCTCACAAGCTCATTGTTACTGAAATTCGATTAAAAGTTTCGTAAATGGATATCAGAACTTGACTACGACTTATAAGTAATTTGAGTAATAATTTCAAGAACTTACCCATAATTATTTAACTTGTGTTGCATTATATACAGGGTGACATATTCGCAGTGCCTAAAACCCTTTTTAGATTCAGGATCTTGTAGCTACACATTTAAACAAACTTACATCTAGTATGAAAACGATTGCTCTAAATCAAATGGAATTTGATATGAAAGTAGTGTCGCTATGTAATTAGTAAGTAGTGAGCCATTTTTGTGTTTCGTAAATTCGACATTTTGGTGATATTTTTTATTACTTCACAAAAATATTTTCAATTTTCTAAAAACCCTTGCATAAATAAAGTACTACTAGAATTTTCTGCCGGCCTTCACAACTACCTTAATATGTAGTGATTGTCTACACATAACATTGTAACGATGAGCGATGTGGCTATTGTAATGTCTTTAGAAATTGTCATCACATGCAATTAATCCATTTATACTGCTGGGCACAGTTCTCAAAAACAAAAACCGAAATTGCCCAAATTTTACTTTATTTCTTTTAAAAAAAATTACTTCAACTCATATTTATCTAAAAAAATAGTTTTGTGTATGTCCGAATGTAAAGGTTGAGATTTAACAACAAAATCAGATAGCACAAATGTATTTAAAAAAGTAAACAACGATCAAAAAGCATTTTCTTTTTTATATAATACAAGTGACAGGACGAGTGAGGAGGAGTGGTATCCATAACTGTTGCAGTGCCACTCAAAGCTTAAATCGCAAAGATCTTAGGGGCACTACCACTGCGCCCATCACCCTGAGACATAAGATGATAAGTCCCATATGTCTGTAATTTTACCAACACCCTTACTCTTCCAAACCTGAACGCAGTGAAATACGAGATAATTTACAACAAGATTCTCTGACGATATTCAATAGCAAATTGATTGAAGAAAGTGCCTACCAAATTAGCCAATTGTTGTTATGTGAATCAATAATAAAAAAAAAAATATTTCATTGATAAGTGTAATAAATAAATAAATTTAAAATAAAATAGACAAGACATTTGGCACTATTTCAATCAACTTGTTATTCAATATCGTAAGAAAAATCTTGTTAAAATTATTCCATGTGCAGAGCGACAGAACTGTTACGTAAGCTGTCACTCCACCCGCACCGCGCAGCTACTTCAGGAACCGACTCAATTAAGCGGTAGGCCTGCAGCAAGAACAACAATCAATAACTTACTATTATATGCAATACACAAATCAATACGAAGAAAAAATAAACTTCTATACCAACTTTTGTCCCTAACGTAACGGGGTATTACTAACTTTGTTATATCGTAACTGTGTCGATCGCAAATATGGAATGTTCTACGAAGCCACTGTTAAGTCAGGACGGTTCAGCGTATCATGCACCGTATTTTAGATTGCCGAAAACTTTTCTTGGTATGTGATAACATTTTTCTAATATTCGATAATATATTAGTAACTAATTGTCAGGTGAGAGATGTTTTACTACGGCAAATTACAATAATACTTTCGATATATGGTATTAGAAATCTCATGATCTAACTTAAGATATTACCAGTTAATATTAATATTATTTCTATACATATTCGTATCTTTATTGCACACAAGAACAAATACATAACCAAGAAACAAAAGGCAACTTCCAGGCGACCCCCCGGGTTACAGGATAAACTTAAAGATTATAATTAATTGAAAGACAACAAATGCAAATAAATACTAATTTAATACACATATTTCACTTACACTAACGAAAATAAGTAAAACAATAAAAAAAAATTCAAAATAAAAATAAATAAAAATTAAATAATCAGATACAATACTTATAAAAATTATAACCACGGAAAAAAGAGAAGAGGGGTAGGAATATGAAAAAACAAATAATATTAAAAACGTAGCACTAATAGGAGAAAAGAATAATTCGTATATAAGGTAATGGACTTGATTAAGTTTAAAACTTAACAGATTCATCGCGTCTGATCAACTCAGGCTGGCAATTCTACAGTTTGATGCTAGAAGCACCCTGAAGGAATTAAAACGAATTAAAGGCAGTTTAAAGAAAAAGAAGACCGCAAGGTGCCATTGAGAGTAGTGCTGTGATACACGAAACAATCTTTTACGTAGAGAGGGGAGATGGGATTAAAGAGGACAGAGTACAGCAGGAATAAAACGCAGAAGTCCCTACGACGACGAATGGCTAACCATTTAAGTTTGGACCGGAAGTCAGACACGGTCAAATGCAAAGATTCTGCAACCACTCCAGCTTGTTGAATAGTCCGTCAGACAAGAAAGGATATTATGCATCTGCATATTCCAGAATAGGCAGAAGGGGCTTTTGTGCAGACTGACTTTAGTCAGAATCTATTATTATTTACACTAACAAAATGATTATTTTGAATATCACCTTTTTACGATATCACGTGACGGGATGGACAAGACGTGCGCCTGATGGTAAGCGACACGCCTATCATTGACCGTTGCAGTGTCACTCAGACCTGTAAATCGCAAAGATCTGAGGGGCACTGTTTTATTATCTGTCATTATTGTGATTTCTGTGTTTTGTGGAGGAACAAATAATATGCTTTTTATTATCTATTTCATTACAGTTTTTGGATCTCTACGTGTGGTCTCTTTAATAGTGTACATGGTGTTCAATTTACATCAACAATCTCTTCATTATTATTGCATTTATTATACTGTATAATCTTAGTTTTTCTTTAACTTGACATACTATATTTACCTATATTAGTTTAAAAAAAAATCTTGTCATAATAAATAAAACTTTCTAAGTTTGTTTGTCATCCAATCATAATATAACAAGTAAGTTTATTTGACGCGTGCTGTGGGTGAAACGGTTTTACCAATTTCCTAGCAAAATCCAGTATCATAATAAACACAAAAACGATTAATAAAGTGAAATAAGAACATTAAATTATATTATCTTCTTAATAAAATAAAACCAAAAAAATGGCTGTGTTTAAGCGATAAATTGCAACACGAAAGAGAAGAATCTATTAAATTTGCTAGCATTGTCCTTTTTGCGAATATAGTTTATTTAAATTATCGAACAATATAATTTTCAAAACAAACCTCGGATCTCACGGGTGTTGAAATTAAATTGAGGAAAACGTAGTATCGAATGATAATTAAAGAGAGAATTTATCTCGGAGATAAAATGGTTATTCTTGCTTCGTGCAATTTTAATTAAAACAACTTTTCCTTTACCCTTTTCGTTTTGTTTAGATTTTAATGTTATTTGTCTTGTTCTTAATAATTCGAAATCAGTTAAAATGTTAATCACAAATGACTTCGACAAAATGTCCAAATTATACTGTTTAACTTTTGTTGAATACCAACAGCTAATGTAATACACAATTCTTAATATTGTTCACACGAATTTCTAATAGCTTCTAAGGCGAAATGGTGTCGGGGTTGCGTAGGCATTGAAGCGTGTGAGGTAGACGCGGAGAAATTCATATCACGGTATTTAAACATTTGCCTTTTAGAAATAAAGCAAACTTACTGTAAACAAAGCTTATAGTTTATAGCTTATAGTTCCCCTGAAGTATTTATTACGGAACACAGAAGAAAATGTTTTATTGACATATCTGTAACGGCAGCTGTGGTAGCATAATGGTTTGACACACCGCCTCTCATGCAGAGGATCGTGGTTTCGAAACCAGGCTTGAACCTCTGAGGTTTTCGGAATTTATGTGCGAAATTTAATTTGAAATTTACCATTAGCTTTTACCAATCCGTATTAGGCCCGCGTGGAACTACAACCCAAGCCCTCTCATTGTTCGAGGAGGCCTGTGTCCAGCAGTGGAACTATATATAGGAACTATTATATTAATTCTTACCTCTAGTAACAATCGAATGAAATGAGTTTTCCGTATATGAACGTATGAAATTGAGGATGTTCTTAAAAAAGCCAGGTTGTAAGTGCCACGAACAAACAGGCATGTATGCATAGACTGACGGGAGTGGAAGTAGCGAAGGAGATATGTTGGGAGCATAGTAGGTGGAGGTCAATAGTCTGCCTACCCCGATGGAATACAAGCGTCTTCTTCTTCTTGGTGTGTCGACTCTAACGTTTATATTTGTGAGGACCAGTACTTAGCGACTGAGATAGCATTATCAGTGGCTTTGTACAGGTCCTCGCGTATGCAAGTGCAAGGATACGCACGGCAGGACAAAAGATGTGCCATTATCTAAAATGCACTCTTCGAGCTATAACCCCATCCGTGCATACTCTTCTTGCTTCGGCGGACTTGGGTCCGCAGCCTATTTAGAGACTTCCATGTTGGCCATGGTAGATCATGCCCACAAGGTAGGTGCTACGACAGCCGGATGAGTGATGCCGTGGGGTACCTCTCTTTCCAGAGACTATTCGGGCCTGGTTAGTTTCCCTGTCCAGAGGGTATACCTCTTTAATAAAGTTACGGCGATTCTTTAGAGTCAAAGACAGGCGTGACAATACGTATTATGTATGAACGTAGTAAAAAATTAAAAATTTTGAAATATTCGTGATTTTTTTTTATCGAGCAAAGTTTATACAATCGTATTTGGGGTGCCATAGTTCACTGCCAGTATTTTCTATTTTCATTATCAATTAAAAATCCGTGTGATCGAAATACGTCAAAATGTCTATTTTGGATCTCACTTCACCTTAAACTACTAAGTTCAAGCTTATAATAGATTATTGTATCAAATACCTTGCGATACGAGCAGCATGAGGTGAAAAAAATATCTAACAATGGAAGTAAATATTAGAATACATCACATTACTTTGATAAAAAGTAAGTAACTAAAGCACTTGTGTTATGGAAACCGGAAACAACGATGGTACCACAAATACCATGACTCGAGACATTATTGAAAAGTTAGTTTCATTTACATTTACATTGACCCGGCCGGGGACTGAACCCGGGACCTTAGACATGGCGACACCCTGAAAACCAGTGTGCACTCGACCACGTAGGCCGTCAAAAGTGAGGCCGCTTACTCGAAGCCTTTTTTATTATTTTAGAAATAAAAATAATTCACAGATTACAAACACCTTTCTGACAAGAACCGGATCCACGTTAATCACTTTCAGGGATTTGACAACAATTTATTTTTTCGAATTGCTCCAAAAACTTGATTTTTTAATAATATCTTCAGATGTCTTTCACGTGGTGAAATTCGTAAGATGTGCTGAGTCGATTTGTAGCTCAGTTGGTAAGAGCGGTAGCCCCGGTGTGGCAACAGACGCTGGTTCGAGTCTAGGAAGATCGGAGGAATTTTTCTTTATGTTGTACGATCTTTGTATCAATGTCTTCCAAGTTAATTATAGTGTACACTGTAATAATTATTGCTTTTTTAAATACGCATTTAATTTTTAGTAGCAATAGAGCTCCCTATGAAATAGTTTATCCAGGGAAGTACTGCCACCATACTTTGGGAGTTGATGTTGCTCGCTTCCGTAGGTTTACCCTCGAGACCCTACAAGTGACCCCTGGGTGTGCTAAAGAGCAATAACTACTGGTGGTAGGCTTCAGTCGTGTCTAGTCACCACCCTCCCGACGCAGTCGAGTCGCCAAATGGTTTTTACCGTGTTCCAACTCGTGTTCTGGAGTTGCCATTAGGAGGTCGGGTCTGAACAGTTGCATTGCGTCTGACGAAGAGTTGTAACCGCTTGTACTGCCACACTGAGCACTCGGTTCAGGAGGCTAGCAGGATCCGAAGCACGGTGCACCGCTGGCCGACCGTGTAGCGAGAAAGCCACCCGTGAATGTGTATTCAATGTTTAAGAAAATTTTATGAACAGAAATTTTATGTTTTTAAGAATATGTCATGTTCAGTAGTCGGAATTTTAGGAGAAAACTTTTTAACAAAACACAAAGCAGTTATTTATGCGCTGTTACCTTAGCTTTAAGCCATTGTCATCTTTGTATCATTATGGTAAATGCAATAAAGAATTGAATTGTATTGAATCATAATAACACTCTGAAATTGAACCGTGAGAATATGGATGTATGTATACCTATAAATCGTAATTGAAGTCTATTCAAGCATAAAATTGCAGCCCCTTGCGAGTGTATAAAATTTCTTCCTACCAGACACAGTAGCGACTGTGTAACATTGGCTAAAGAAATTCCAGAAGAAGTGTTTATTGCAGATTTAATTACTAAACCACAAAACGGAAAACTCCCGGTTAGAATTTTGAACACTACTGACCAAGATTTAGAGATAGATTTTTCTGAATTAGATATTTTAGATTTGCACAAGAATTTTGGAGTTTGTAATTTTGATAGAGAAAACATGAGTGTAGAGCGTGTTAAGTCCTTATTAAATTTACTAGATTTGAACTATTTACAAGATGGAGACAAGCTCAATATTGAACAAAGTTTTGCTAAATACTCAGATATTTTCCAACTTCCAGGTGATAAATTAACAACTACGAACATAATGGAATATTCTATTACGTTGAAAGAAAATGCTAGTCCTGTATATGTGGAACCTTATAGGATTCGGCATTCACTTAAGTCAGAAATTAATATCCAGATAAAAAATATGTTACACAATGATATCATAGAGGAATGTAGTTCAGAATGGTCAAGTCCAGTTCTGTTTGTTCTAAAGAAAGTAGATAAATCTAATAAAAAGAAATGGAGGCTTGTGGTTGATTATCGTCAGTTTAATAAAAAAATATCAGACAACAAGTTTCCGTTACCTAACATTACAGACATATTAGATGCTTCATCGGGGAGTATTTATTTTTTTAAATTAGACCTCTCACGAGGTTACTATTAGTTAACTTTGAACGAAAAGTCTAGTAAATACACAGCTTTTACTACTGATAAAATGTATCAATTTTTATCAACGATGCCCGATGAGTTTGAAAACTTCACCATGTGTGTTTTCAAGCTTAATGAGCCATGAGTGGAATAAATTATAATCAAGCTTTTGTTTATTTAGAAGATTTGGTTGTCATAGGAAAATCAATTCAAGATCACGCTACCTAAAAATGCAGACGACGTCAAACGTTTCGTTACATTTGCCAATTATTATAGACGCTTTATTTCACTATTTGCGAAAATTGCACTTCCGTTAAACAAATTAAGCAAAAAGAATGTAAAATTTAAATGGAATTTAGAGTGTCAAAATGCATTTGATAAGTTGCGAAATATTTTAATGCAAACACCAGTTTTAAAATATCCTGATTTTTCTGAAAATAACACTTTTAGATTACAAAAAGACGCGTCAAAATTAGGATTAGGCGCTATATTATCGAATAGCAATGGACAAATCGTAGCATACGCAAGCCGTAGTTTGACACCAGCTGAAACTAGATATCCAGTTATTGACTTAGAATTATTAGCTATAGTATTTGCAATTAAGCATTTTAGACCGTATTTATATGGTAGAAAGATTAAAATTTTTACAGATCATCGCCCATTAGTTTATTTATTTGACATAAAAGATCCATCCAGTCGATTAACTAAGTTTAGACTATACTTAAAAGGTACGACTTTGAAGTGGAGTACGTTCCAGGTCGAAACAACGCGATGCAATAAAGGTACAGAGTTCATGTCATTTATTACGGTAGAAATATGTAGATTATTACATGTAAATAAATTACACTCAATTTCGTATCATCACGAAACCATAGGAGCTTTAGAAAATACCCATAAGAACTTAGGTGCTTACCTGTAAATTCAATGTCATCAAAATAAAAGTAACTAGAGTAGTTGGTTACCTTATTGGTGCTTTTGTTTCAACACTACTGTCCACAACGAGACAAAATATACGCCCTATGAGTTAGTTTTCGGAAAACAATGTTTGTTACCTAGTGGTTTACAGACAGGCGTCGACCCTCTATATAATTATAATGATTATCCTAAGGAAATGAAGTGTAGATTACAAAAAGCTCAAGAAGAGGCAAGAAATAATTTGTTACATGATAAAAATAATAGAAAATTAGTGTATGATAAGAACAGTCATCCCATTACTTATAAAAAAGGAGATTTAATTTTGATAAGAAAACAGATAGGAGAAAAATTAGATAATGTATATGATGGTCCATTCGACGTGACAGACGATCTGTCACCAAATATTAGAATTGTAAAAAATAATAAAGAATACATAATCCATAAGAATAAAACAAAGATTTTTAAATAATTATCACTAGTATCAGGTTTCTTACCACGGTATGACTTCTTTTTATTTTCCCGATATTTCGGAACGGTTGCACGCTCCATGGTCACGGGTTGACTGGACGGCGGCAGATGACAGCTTTATGAGCAGACATATCTGTCTACCCTCTTGCGCTGTCGACGACTACCTTCATCGCGATTTGTTGTGGCGTTACCATTGTCACTCACTTTTTTCATACAAACCACACTCACTGTATCCACACGCGAAACTGAACTCGAGGTGTTTTTGTTTTTATTACTGCACGCACTAAGAACCGGATTCCATGCACTGTACAGTTTAAAACCATCATCACGGTTAAATGTTTTGTACTTCGTGATCTCGATGGCTTCTCGTACCAACCGTGGTATGTAGTGACGTTCTGTCGAGAGTACCTGGGGGCTATGCAACTCGATCCAGTGGTTAGTGTCAGTCTGTGTGAGATGTTGTGCTATAGCTGACTTCTGTGCATCATTGTTTTTTACTGCTCGGATGTGTTCCTTCATACGATCGACAATTGTTCGTTTAGTCTGACCGATATACGAGCTCCCACAACTACAGTTCACTTTATAGACGCCCGGTGTTTGTAAAGGAAGGTGGTTTTTTGGTGAACGTAACATTTTTCCTATTTTGGTTAAGGGGGTGAAAACAGTTTTTATGGAAAATTTCCTTAGCGACCTGGCTATTTTATCTGTCACCCCTTGTACATAGGGCAGAAAAACTGGTAGTCTCTGTACGTCAATTTGCTTCTTCCTTTTGTGTATTGGTTTAAATGCTTTTATTTTGTATCCATTCTGTCGCAAAACCGTCTTAACGTACTCCTGTTCCTGTAGCAGGTGGTGTGAATTGGTTAATGACCTGACGACCGAATGTAGGTGTTTTGGGTGATGATGTGAAGTGGCATCACCCAAAACACTTTTGGGAGTTGTAATGTGTCGAAGCAACGTGACTTCTTTAGTAGGTCACTGGATTGCATATTGAAGGAAATGTTGAGTAGGCATAAGATTCTTGATATTGTAATTGAATTCTTAATTCACTTCTACTTGCACCATAAACGAATAAACACACTATCTAAAATTGTTCCTGTTTCACTATACGTCGCTAGCCAGATGACATCCCAACTACCTCACTGCACAACCAACGTAATATGAGAACCTCACTAACATCCGAGGTTTGCACTTAAATCTCGATTCGGTCCACTACCACCTTAAAACCGACAAACCGCAGCCGCTGTTCCTCACAGAGACGCAGGTCAGATGTCCGACTGACGCAGTATACCTCAGCTACCCCGGGTATACTCTGGAGCACAGGTTCGTATCTCGTGCCGGAGTTTGTGTGTTCGTTCCCGATGACATCTGTGTCAAGCGCCTCAAGAACCTTGAGGCATCAACTTTTTCTGTTTTATATGTTCTGGCTGACACAGGAGTTACACAACAGTGTACTGCTGTGTCTACCGCTCGCACAGTGGAGATCAGGAGACGACCAAGTTGTTTCAACGTCTGAGTGAGACGTCTGATGAGGCTCAGTTCAGGTACCCAGTGGCTCAACTAGTCATTCTGGGGGGTTTTAATGCTCACATCAAGAATGGTTGTTCCCATACCAGATGACCGATCACGCTGGGAGAGAGACGCGTAAACTTGCGTTAACGCTAAGCCTTTCCCAGCTCGTCAGTAGTGCCACGAGGATCCCAGATGTTAAGTCTCATACGGCTAATTGTTTGGAGCTTCTGTTAATAACTGATCCAGACCGCTACTCTGTGTTTGTGGACGCCCCATGGGTACTACCGACCATTATCTGGTGAAAACTGTATCCGTATACTCCCCACCCGATCAGTGCCCTAGTGGTATGAGACGGATGTGGCGGTACAAGTTAGCAGATTGGGACGAAATGCGCCATTTCTTCGCGTCATATCCCTGTCAGTCGTGCTTTACTTCAGGAGACTCGTCGAGCTGTGCAGATGCTGTAGTCGAGGTCTTGCGTTTGGGTATGGAGTATTACATACCATATTCTGATGTTCCCAATGGACCCCAACCTCGTCCATGGTTTAACGCTGATTGTAGTTGTGCTGAAGCACTTAAACAGTCCGCGTACCAAGTTTGGGCAGATGCTCGACTACGCAAAGCTCCAAGTACTCGGAATTTGAAGAAAGCTTTTAATAAGGCCGCCAAGAAGTGCAAAAGCGTGTTATGTAGGGCCAAATTCGACCATGTGCGCCGCATAGGGGGCAAGCTTGCCTCTTATCCAGCAGGCAGCAAATCCTCTTGGTCCCTGGCCATAGCAGTCGAATCTAACTTTTGTCGCCCGTCTTTGCCACCTCTGCTGCTCATACTGTGGAAGATAAGGCGAATCTTTTTGCCTCACTCTTTGCAGAGAGTTCGCGTCTGCATGTCGCAGAGAACCTAGCACCTACTTTACGTCAGACTGGCTGCACTATGGCGCCAGTTTGCATACGCCAAAAAGAGGTACTTAGAACTCTGCAAAATGTGCGTGAATAAAGCTAGCGAATTGCCAAATGCAATTCCAATAATCCTGTGTAACTGTGCGCTTGGGTTGTCTCCTGTTTTCATACACCTGTACCGCCTCTCACTTGAGACTGGTGTAGTTCCCAGGTCGTGGAAGCTTGCAAAAGTGCATCCTGTGCCGAAAAAGGGAAACAGAGCTGACCCTGTCAACTATAGACCTATTTCAGTCACTTCCATATTCTGCAAGACACGCCATAACTCTGAGTGGCACTGCAACTGTTATGGTTAAGCGTATTTCTTACCACCAGGCGCAACAAAAATCTAAAAAAAAATACAAACAAAGTAAGTAAAAACATACATGTACACACACCCTGCTACGTTACAGTTTCTTATAATTGTCGCTCCAAGATTACACATTATTATGTTGAATGATTTATGAACTTATCCTTGTGTAGTTACGCGCTCTACTACGTGTAAGTAATTAACTTCATTTCCTTTTAACCACATATTATTATAGATTGTTTTGGGGTGTAGTTCGATAGAATTACTATACAAGTAACAATATTATTTGCTTGAGAATTGACTTGACAATGAGATTGGTGGCACTTTAATACGAAAATGCTTTACGTATACTAAAGAAAACTTTTCTTATACTCAAATTTAAAATTCTCCTAATTTGAGTTATACAATATCAATCCATTTACTACCAAGAAACTAGACACGTCTCTCTTCTATAAGTAAAAGCCGATTGTAGGAAAATTATTTTACTTATATGCCAGGTTTCGTCTCGTATCTTCTTTTCTACTAAAATAATCGATTTTGATTCGAAAATTAATTCAATAATGCTACAGTCTCGAAACTTGTATCTTTCTGCATGAAAAGTAAACGCTCTGCCAACTGCGCTTTCAATTTTTCAAACAATTTACTGACGATAGAACAATTATAATAAATTGTTAAGATAAAACGACATTTAACACCGACATAAACAAAGCATTGACAGATGTAATAAATTGGATGAACTTTAATGACTTAAATATTAATATAAGTAAAACTAAAATTATGACATATCGATCGTACAATTCACATCCTATACCAATTACAATTCAATACAATGCTGACACCGTAGAGAAAGTTGACACATTTAATTTTCTTGGATCAATAATTGACACGCACCTAAGCTGGAAAGAACATATCGAGCAGATTACGGTCTACGAAGATTAAAGCAAACTGTCCCTCGAGAAGCAGCGTTGACGGCGTATCATGGCTACGTTTCGTCTGTGCTTAGCTACCTACGGTTTTACACTGTGGGGCAATTCAGTAGCCGTAGAAAGTGCGTTTAAGGTTCAGAAGAAGTGTGTTCGGGCGATCTGCGGTGCGTAGTTCGACAACAGCTATAAACCGCTGTTCAAAAAACTAAACATACTGCCTTTGTCATGCATGTACATTAGGGATATCTGTGTATTAGTAAAAACTTATCGTCATCATTTCAAAACACGTGGTGAAATTGATCAAAGGCAGACTGGAGCAAAAATTAAGAATCTTTTGTACCAACCTCGTTACTATAAAGAAATTTATAAGAAAAACTGCTTCAACATGTGTATAATTATTTACAACAATCTGCCAAATTTGTTTCAAGGACTTACTTTTAAATTACAATTCATAAAATGGCTTTCAAAAGCCTCATTGCTTCTATAGTAATAAAAAATACTTAGAATTTCCAAATAAAAAAATTACATTAATTTGTAGTGCAATAACAACAGAAACCAAATATGAAATTAATATTTGCACATCTGCTTGCAGGTTGAACACAATGTACCTAATTTTATTTAAAACCTTTATCATCACTGTATTCTGGCAAATAAACCTATTTTATTCTATTCTATTCTATTTTATTCTAAAGCTTTTGAAATAATGATACCATTTAATATTTTCTTCGTATTTTCGCTGCTCATCGACTCGAAACAAGTCTTTTGTAAACGCGATAAGATTTGATGAATGAATTTTGCGATATCTTTTTTTCAATTCCGCTATGGGAGAGAACACATTTTTTTTCTACTCCTGTACTTTAATTTGTCATTATAATTTCATAAACATAAAAAGGCATACAAAGGCGCTCTTTAGTCCTGAATTAAAATTCTATTATCTGTGGTACTCGCCACTAAGCTGAGAAATTTATAAAATAATTAAAATTCTGTGCACAAAACTATAATGAGTATTATAGTACTGTACATAGAATTATAATGAGTTTCTTAAAAGAACACATTATTTTGCTAATGAAAATATCAATTAGGATGCTACTCAAACGTTATACTACTTCCTGATTGGTTAAATTGGCCTAAAGGTCAAGGCCATAAATCTTTATAAAAAAATATTAATTTAAAATATAGGTATGCGATACTTGACCAGTTATATTCTATCTCTTTGGTTTTTTGTTTTATAGCGTTTATTTGGTTTTCGTCTAAATATATGAAGACTGAAGAGGCTGTATAGTTGGGTCCTTTGCATACAATTTATTTTTTTTAAATGCGTTTGTTGTCATGGATTGTTAACAAAATATACATTAAAAATTGGTTCTGTTTAATTATTTTATTTACTCGTAGAAAAAATATTGTATGCAATCATTACACAATTAGGTATGAAAATCTAATGCCTATTATTTAGGCCACGAGGTTTTCATTCATTATGCAACGATTGCATAAAATACTATAAGCACCTTGTTTATTCCCTTTTTAGGGATATACAATAAAAATGCGGTTGTAATTTCTTGTGACTGTCCATTATACTGAAGATCTTTGTCTATAATCTAACGCCAATTTGAAAAACAGTTTTTATTTTTAAACAAAATTTTATCAGCTGTTATGACTTTTATGACCAAAATCTATAAAAGAAGTAGGTAACCGAGTGGGAGAACGATAGCTTTACAAATGAGAATCGACGTTTTGACATTTAGAAAACGTGTGAGTCCGTAACCTGCTCTAGAACTAGCATGGTGGATCATGACCTAAACTCTGTAATCAGAGGAGACCTGTGCCCAGCAGTGGGCGTTATACTGGTTTGATGATGATGAAACCTACTTCTACTTCTGGACATAGGTCTTTTCCAACGTTCTCAGATATGTGCACCTTGTGCTGCTTGTGCCACAAGCTTAATGATGCTTGTAAGTTGTTTTTAACGTGAACTTTGCTACGCGCCGTAGATGCTACGCATTAGTAGCTGTTGCGTCACTTACACAGAAATGTAAACATTCTTTTTCTACTTTTGTACTTTAATCTGTCAATTATAATTTCATAAACCATATCGTAAAGGCGCTCTTTTTAGTTTTGAATTTAAATTCTATTGTCTGTGGTACTCGCCACTGAACCGAAAAATTTCGTTAAAGTTCTGTACACAGAAATAGTTATGTGTACTAGTATACTACTCATTATAGAATGAGTAGTATACTAGTACACAGAACTAGTTAGTCGTAGTTTTGCTAATTAAAATATCAATTGGGACACTACTCAAACGCTATACTGCCTCTAGACTAGTAAAATTGGTCTAAACGTTTTGCAACCGGGCCATAAATCTTTATAAAAAAGTAATTGTAAAATTCTTTATAAAAACTGCCTCAGTGGCCGAACGGTTACCATGCCGGACTGCCACGCAGAGGTTCCAGGTTCGATTCCCGGACCGGAAGAAATATTTGTATAACCTCTATAGCCTACATTTATTTCTCTCATGAGTTTGGGTGTAATTTGTGGTTGTCTATGTGTGTGTCCATGGCACCCGCGACACAGGGTTTCCCTAATGCGGGGCTATGTTGAGTGTGTGCGTTATTATTATTATAATTGATAAAATATATGAGGTACTTCGCCAGTTCTATTCTATCTCTTTGGCTTTTTGTTTTGTAGCGTTTAGACATACCAATTTTTTTCCATCCTCTAAATTGTAGCATTTGTTTGGCTTTCTTCTAAATATTTGAAGAGGCTGTATGGTGGACATTTGCATACCCTAAAAAAGTGGGTTAAAATTTATTTAAAAAAAATAGCGTTTGTTGTGATTGTTTGCAAAATATACACTATATATTAGTCCTGTTTCATTATTTTATTTACTCATAGAAAAAGTATTGCATGCTATCATTACATAATTATGTATTAAAATGTGGTACTTATTACTTAGGCCACTCAGCCTCGTGGCCTAAACATGCATAAAATGCATAAAATACTATCAGATTTCTGTGTTTACTTATTACAAACAAGATCATTTTTATGAACGGTTTTTATTCATAATGTCATATATATATATATATATATGTGTGTGTGTGTGTGTGTGTGTGTGTCTGTGTGTGTGTGTGTTGTCCAAAGTTGACCAAAGTTCAAATTCAAATGAAATGGTTAGAAGTCATAAAAATTAGCCATAGTAATAGACATAATAATTACCAATAAAGCAATTCAAACTGAAACAGTTTACGATTTATTTACTTTACTAGAACTAGATATTGATAAACAAATAACTGAATAAAACACATGCAAAAAACAAATTATGTCGATTAACTTACGCCTTACGCAAAATTAAATAATTCACAAAAAACGGTAATACCCTCACGCACTATGCATATGTTTTTTTATAGTAAAGTAACGATATCGTAATACTGTGAGGTAATAGTACCGAAACACCATCCCTATTTACGTTGCAAAACAATCTTATCCAAACAAAGATGCTTTATCTTCATCAAGCAAATCAGCATCTGCCGACCTCACTTCCAAAAGCACAATTTACTCACACTTCCTTTTTAAATCCATTTTAAGTCTATGCAAACAAATAAGTGCTATTAATAGTATTGATGAATTCCTGAACTTACTTTAATCATAAAAATAATGTTACAAGATTTTTCTTGTAACATTTTTTTTATGATTAAAGTAAGTGCACATTTGACCTCCATCTCACCGGATGGAAAATAACGACGAGGTGAACAATGGAGCGAGGTGAACACCTAAATATATAGCCTATTCACTCTCGCCTTGAAAAGGCTTTATTTATTATTATAACATAAGGGACAGTCGAAAACTGCCTATTTCCTTCAACTTTTTAGTTGATCCATACACTTTGCAAGACCTTGCACACAATGTAGAAAGCAAATAAAGTATGTTGAGTAAAACCATAATCAATTTATTTTTAAGTTTTCAAGTGATGGGACGAACAAGTCGTGCGCCTGGAGGTAAGCCACATGCCTGTCCATAATAGTTGCAGTGCCGCTCAGAGCTCTAAATCGCAAAAATCTAACGGGCACTGTCACTGCGCCACCCTGAGATACAAGTTGACAAGTCCCATATACCTGTAATTTCATCAGCAACCTTACCCTTCAAAACCGAAACGCATTTATGTGAACATTACTGCTTGGCGGCAGAAATAAGTAGGTGGCAGTACTGCCCTAGACGAGCTCTTTTTACAAGGCGCTCCAATGCTACTAAATTTGCAAGAAGCAAACAGTATGGATGATTAGTAAAGAAATACATTGTAACGAAACCTGCATACATGAGAAGGCTTATAAAAAACACTCTTCGAAAATTGTGAAATACCCAACCCCATTAGACCAAAGTGGTAAGCTAAACGCCAAACCATATTTTTAGTAAAAATTCATAATGACTGTGGGATGTATACGAATTCATGATCCAAATAAACACTATCCCAGCTCCAAAATATCAACAAGAGCACTGATTCCAAAACTACAATAAATCTATATATAATTAAGTATAGTAAAAATAAGCACAAAAAATTTATGAGTTTTAATGAAAGACCCAATGACTAGCAATTACCTTGCTTAATTTATTAGCACAAGCACGAACACAAAACAATTTTCACTAAATCTAACCATTCTTTCTAGTACTTAAATTGTTTATTATTATCACAAACCAGTATATCCACAAGTACTGGGTATAGTTCTCCTCTGAAGTTATTAATTTGTAACTAGCGTGATCTAGTATTTATTTTACTACGCTAAGTTTTTAATTCTATTTTCAGTTTAATTGATCAAAGAGTCTTCTAACTTTGTTTCGTTTCTCGAATAAAATGACACAAATAATAGTATGGAAATTAAATAATGTAAAGCCTCAGCTTCAGGAATTTTCTATATTTAACAAATGCGTGATATGGAAAAAGTTTGCTTTATCTTAAGACTGTTTTGTCTTTACTGCCAACAGGCAAAGTCAAATGTAGAGCACGAAAAATATTTACCTTTATGATTTTATAGAAAGTTGGTAAAATATGACAAAATCTTATAGAAAACCTACTTTGTCAATTTCTTCGCCAGAGTTACACAATTATAAAAGCCTTTCTACAAAGTTCACAATTTGAATGGATAAGTAAGGAAATATTCTGAAAAGTGTCATAATAATAAATATTAAAAAACGTAAAGACGATAAATAAATTGTAAAGATATTTCAGGAATTTAATATAAAAACATTCCTAAGATAGTGAACAATGATAAACGACGTTTATTTTTTATTAAAATAAAGAATAGACATGAAACTTTAATGCTAACCTCCAAAGACAGTAGCTTCAACTCCAGGCTATAATTACGTGTCATTCATGTCTTAGAACAAAACACTGACAACACCTTTGCATTTCACTGTCACAACGTGTCACGAAAGAGAAAACGTCGCGCGAAGAGACGTCCGCTCCCTTCGACGGTTCGATTTAAACTGCCATCATAGAGACATTTTCTTCCGGAGTGTTCCAAGTTTGAAAACGATCGTAAAAGCTCGGGAGAGCTCGGATGTAACGTGATTGTTATGTTCTGTGTTGGTCGTATCGGTAATTAATATTTTCGTACCGCTAGAGAGTTGCATACAACTAGTAAAAATTATGAGTAGCGTTTTACTTTAACATTAGCTAATAAAATATAGAAGTAACAGTGCCATGATGCCATGCAATGGTATTATTGTTTACAACTAACAGTTTAAAATATTGACGGATACTACAACTTACAGCCGGTTTACATGAGTTAAGATGAAATTGTAAAGTAAAAGCACGTTCCATTGCATCTCCGGTAATTGATGTGCGTACCATCTTTGAACTTGTTAAACTTAACAAAGCAATGTCCTTCTACTCTACATGTGTAAACCGAATGTCATTTCCCGGACGAGCCGATTTCTTCCGTTGCAGCGAGCATCATATGTGTTTTCCCCCGGCATCTTTTAACAAAAAATACGAACCTCAAAACAAAGAACGTACTTTTATGAATAGTAAATACATAAATTACGACTTTTACGTTGTTGTCGTTTTTAGTTTTTAATTGTTGTTAATATAAGTAACAATATAATCTTTTTATTATATTCGGCTTATATTCCGATCAATTTTAGTTGTTTAACTTGACGGTCGACACTGCCTTGCCCTAGAATTTCAAGTATTACCCCGTGCGAAAGGAAAAAGTTAATTGAATTTGGTAACTCTCGAGAAATGTGGTTTAGAAGTTTAATTTTACTTTTTATTCCGACTTAATTTCATTGGGAAGAATAACTGAGGCATGCTTAAATTTCAGTATTTTCTATTATCAGAAGGGAATCCCCTACTAATGGCGCTGATTGCATTTCAATATTATACAATTTTAGTTTGTCTGATTTAACTTTTTTTTATATAAGTGATGGACGAACAAGTCGTGCGCCACGGCTATCCATACAGATAGTTGCATTGTCAGAGCTTTAAATCGCAAAGATCTTCGGGGCACTGCCACTGCGACCGTCACCCTGGGACTTAAGTTGACAAGTCCCATGTGCCTGTAACTTCATCAACACCCTTTCCCTTCCAAACCGGAACGTAGCAAAGCTGACATTAATTACTGTTTGGCGGCAGAAATAAGTAAAGTGGCAGCACTTCCCTGGACGAAATCTTTCGCAAAGGAGCTCTACTGCTACTAAAACTACTTTTATTGTACGGCCCTAAAAAAGTTCTCAATTAAAACAAATGTCACATCTTTCACATAGTATATTTGTCCCACTACTGGGGGCCAATCGCGCTATTTTCGAAAGGTTTAACCATTCAAAGGTAAAGGTTTTGGTTTTGGTAAATAAATGGTTTTACCGATGCACAAAATGCAATCGCGCTAACAATTTTAAAGGTTAAACCTTTAAACCAAACCAAAACCTATAACCTCATACGAGACATGTCTTGACTACCTGAAAACCAATAAAATTTGCCGTAAAACGCTCTGAAATGTCAATACCTACGAATTCAAGTCTATAAAAGAGCGATTTAAAAAAGTGTGTAAAAGAAATGTCTTAAAATTCTGTTGTAAACAAATATATGAGTTGTGATTTGAACCAAATTAATTAAATTTAGTGTGTTATTGTTGTAGATAAAACACGCAGAGGCAAGTACCTACACATTGTTTTCCTGTTTTAATATTCTATTTAATAAAATAGTATCTTTTTATACAATCAAATAGGTACGCTAACTACTATTAATTTCGAAATGTTAGCAATGTAGAATTAATAACGATGCTCGTATTTCAGCCAATATGGATGCGGTCGGACGGTGAGCGACCACTGTAAGCCAGCTCCATCTTTGCTGGAGTTCGAATCGCACAGAGATTTGGCTTGAGAATGACTTCGCTCGGCGTTGTTCGCGCGTGTTATCAGCACGCCTTTGGTGCGATTGTGTGGCTATTTTGCCCCGCAATAGATCCCAAAAGGTGAGCTATAATGAGAGGTAATAGGATACAGTGAGTGGATCACTCACCGTTATTGTACCAGAACTCATATCATTATAATATGCAAAGTTATTATTGTTATTCAGGTATGGAATGATATGAAAAGCAGGTGAGAATCTACGCCACATCGACGGCGGCAACGACTGCGGCAGAGACCCTACCAACCTTCCTAAGGACACCAACTCTAGCGCAAAGTAACTAAATAACTTCAAACATACAATTCCATAACAAAGTAACTTTCTCACTCTTTATTATTAATTAAAAAACAAAGTAACTTTCAATTCGAGCAAATTCTTATCCACTCTATTACATCACATCTATTATTTCATTGACAGCGAGCTGATGAGCGTTGGAGCAGAGCCGGGTGGAATTCTTATGCATTGAGGAGCTGCGAGCATGCGAAGCATTCTTGCAGCATGTGAATGCTGGCAGGGTGCAGGCTGAGGCAGCTATTATTTATGCCAAAGCAGATGATCTGCATGCCCAATCCATAGCTGCCATTTGCAAAGCAATTACCCAATTGGTGCCCGCAGTTAACCTTTTTTAGAATATTTAACAAGAATGACAGGTTTGTTTTCAACATGTTTTCTTAATTCCTGCTGATGATATGTTCAATTGTGGAAATCTGAAAGAGCGTAAGGAACGAAGGTCTAATCTGTAGACTTTTGTCCCCTTTATATTTCCACAGTGATATAAACATTTTTTTAAATCTATTTTAAAAAGGCCCCTAAACATTCTGGCGTTTATATTGGCTTCATACTGTATGTATATAACTACCCATCCTGCTCTATCTGTCACTACTCTCATGAGAGGTATTGCTCTTTATCAGAAAGCAAGACCCCACATAGGAGTATAGACCTTCACCACCCTTCATCATAGGCTGGCTTAGTCTTAAATTTAGGTCTCCAATCTACTACTACTATATACATATTTTTGTTTCAGACTTCTTTGAAGAATAAAAAGCAAGATCGCTTTGGAAATGAAGGATGATTTGGGGTAGATTGAGGCAATAAATAAACTAAAAATACACTCTTCTTTTTATTTCAACCTCTTAAAAGTATACATCAATTTAAATATTAAGGTAATAAACAATTACAATAGGTATACATCGTCATCTTAGAATGAATAACTCATATGGGATTTCTATGTAATTTTTCAGGATGAAGATAAAAATATGGTGTGAAGTATAGTAAATGCAATAATGTGTGTTAGCATTTTAATTACTTAAATTATGTATCTTTTAGATACTACATTACATTATTAATTTTTATTCAACAAAAATCAGTAAAAACAAACTGTGAAAATGCATATGTGAGGCTTCACTGTAAGGGGACGATATATTGTATTTATAAAGTCAAGTGTTAAAAGAAATAAATTGTAACCTTTTACTATATTTTTATACAATTATACATATTTTACCTGTATCTGTCATTTTTATTTGATAATAATAAGAGAAAATAAGACAAGAACTAACAAAGATTATGGACATTGTAAAGCTTATTTTCTCACCGCCTTTTAATACCATCCCTTTCGGCATGACTTTTAGGAAAGCTGCATATTTATTCATAATAACTGGTTTATTTAAAGCAGTTACCGCTTGTGCCTTACTGACACTGGCTTGGGAAAGGGTGATAAGCACTTGCCAATGGGGGGTCTGGTGCGCCCCAGTTGTTAAAAACAATACGAGCTATTAAAATCTGTAACAAAATTAATAATGATTTACACAGTATAGAAATTTGGTTATTATGCAAAACTAAGAACTATCGGATTCCACTTAACCCTTACCTTTGTCTCCATATCCAATGCAACAGACCGTCCTTTAACGAGAATATGTAGGCATAGTTCTTCCACCAATTCTGAAATGAATTCCGTGGACAAACGGTATATCGTTTGCGGAATTTCTCTTCAGACATGTTAAATGTGATCATCTTTCTAAGCTTTTCTTTTATTTAAAGCCCGTTCTTAGGCCACATCCACCTCATAAACACTTTCCGTAACATTGAAGTAACCGTGGAACATCTTTAATATACAATAAACGTAGTGAAAAGTTACTCTCCATTAACTGCCACAGAAACGTTAACCTGTCAAAGGTAAAACCATTCCCCCAAGGTTACATAAGAGGTTAAAACGTTAAAATATTTAGCGCGATACCAATTGGCAACGTTTTAGGTTTTGGTTTTACCTTTGACAATTAGCGCGATACCAAATGTGCGTTACGAGTCACACGTCTAACGTTTTGGCTTTGGTTTTTGTTTTGACAGTTAGCGCGATACGAAATGTACGCAACGTGTCACATTGGCGAAGTTTAAGGTTTTGGTTTAGCCGTTGACAATTAGCGCGATTGGCCCCCAGGAAAGGGTTCTAAACATCAGTTTAAAGTAAGTTGTAATTAGTAAACTGCCCAAGACCCGGTGATACAAGCAGTGGAAATAAAACTTAAGAACTCCTAAGCAAGAGTTGAGCGTTCTCTCAAGCAGGCTTTCACATTTTCATTCAAAATTGAGACTACAATACTGAAATACAAAGCTGCAATTACAAATGTGAAAAAGTAGAGAGAGATACACAAAATTGCAATTGCATAGTATGCAATTGATTTTTTTCTTACCTTACCTTTTTTGCCGCCAAATGGCTAATGAGAGCATTACTGCGTTCTGGTACGGGGGCAGGTAAAATTATAGTTTTTATGAGTTTGTTAACTTATATGTCAGGGTGACGAGCGTAGGGGTAGTGCTCCTCAGAATTTTGCGATTTAAAGCTCTGAGTGGCACCGCGACTGCTATGGCCAGACGCGTCGCTTACCACTTGCCACCAGGCGCACACTTGTTCGTCCCGTAACATGGTATCATAGAAAAAGTACGCGGAAATCGCTATATTTTCTATGTGCTATAAAGGTATATGAACGGTATGTAAGATCATTTCTGTCGTGTTTACAGGGGCGACTGCCGCCTTTGACAGACTACTTTACCTTGCCGAAGAAGGCGGAAGCAAATTCTTATTTACACCGAGTCAACTGCCGCCTTTTCGAAAAGCTAATACGACTAAGGCGACGCAGTGGACGCGCTGTTTACACCTAGTCGATTCGGTTAACTTCGGCAGAATTCGTTAACGACTTAGTGTTTACACTGGATAGATTTCCGCCATCGGCAGGCAAGCGGATGCGAACTGTCGATCTAGTGTAAATGCGCCATAAGTCCAATGATGGTTGTGTCATGTAACGTACTGTTGAATATGGTACGCAACTCTTAAACATAGGTCTATTACTATATCGGTAATTGGATTCAGTACTTCCCGTTAAATTTCTCGGCTAATGTTCGTCTGTGGCACACCCAGGCCTTACCAATAGATAGATAGAGTAACATTTTGAAAAGTAAAATTTCAACCACTGAAGAGACTAATAATAAGTCATCATTCAGATTATTGTGTAATTCATTATGCGTCGTTGTCATAAACGAAAATATATTTTTTCTTTTTTTATTACGAATCTCGAATACAGAATCACAGCGGTGGCTTTTTATGAAGATGAAACCATCAACTTTCATTATATCCTCAATGTTATATGACTTACTTAGCTTTTACGTTTTTATTGCTTTTTAAAAGGCCTTCCATTACAAGTGCATCACAATATTGCTGCTTTTCAAGAACAGCGCACAACCTAAACTTCAAGTAATACTAATAGAGTGGATAATACCTCGCTCTGTAATCCCGGAATAATTAAAAAAAAAGTTATAAAATCAAAACAAAATAATATATTGTTATAATTATTAATACAAAGACCGAACACTTAGAAAAAATCCTTCGATCCGGCCGGATTGGAACCGACGTCTTCTAGCATACCGTGCCACACGCTATACCAGCTAAGCCACGGAACAAACCAGCGGACTTCACGAATTTTTCTATGTGTTTGTTTTCGTATCTTTGCATTTGGTTTTTCAACTACTTTTTTAGTCGTAGCGCCATCTATGAGAAATTGAAAGTATTTTCGTCACCCAGTTAGATATGGGTGCTATTTTCATGTATAAATATTTTTATACATGAAAATAGCATCCAAATACAAAATCATTATTAGGCCTGTCCATAACAGTTGCAGTGCCACTCAGAGCTTTAAATCGCAAAGACCTGAGAAGCACTGTAACTGCGCCCATCACTCTGAGACATAAGTAATAAATCCCATGTACCTGTAATATCACCAGCACGCCTACCCTTCAAAACTGGAACGCAGTAATGCTCACATTACTGCTTGGCGGCAGAAATAGGCAAGGTGGCAGTATTTCCATGGAAGAACTCTTTCACAAGGAGCTCTGAAAGATAAAGTAATATCTGCCTCCGTGGCCGAACGGTTACCATGCCGGACTGTAGACTGTAGACATATTTGTATGGCCTACATTTATTTCTCTCGTGAGTTTGGTGTAATTTGTGGGTGTCTATGTGTGTGCCCATGGCACTTGCGACACATGGTTTCCCTAGTGCGGGGCTATGTTGAGTGTGTGCGTTATTATAATATCGTAGAAAAAAAAATGTGGTTACACCACTTTTGCGCTGATGGCCTCAATTAACACAGCGACAGTGACCGGCTCAGTGAGAAGCTTCATAAGTTTCTCATAGGTGTCGCTTACGGCGATAAAAGACGAAAAACCCAATACAAAAGATTTGTAATAAACACTTACAAAATTCGTAAGGTCTGCTGAGTCGATCTGTTACTCAGTTAGTAGAACGGTAGCCCTGGTTTGACATACAGATGCAGGGGTTCGATCCTGTTAAATCGAATTAATTTTTCTTTGTATTCGATCTTCGTATTTCGATCTTATAATAATTAATAATTATATCAATACAAAATAGCTTAATTTTTTTTTCCACAATTACAATTGTTTTCTTCTAAATACGCTACCGTAGTAAAATAATCTCTGTAATCATTGAACTGTAGAACTAAATGAAAAACAATAATATTGCAGTATTTTACAATATAGTATTTTAGAAGGAGGTATTATCCACTAAAGTATATTATTTCCATGAATAAGTATAGGTAAATATACTCAGCTTACTCGGATCTTTACTTATTACACACCTTTATTCAGAATGTAATAAATTTTATTGTAAATAAGGCACCAAGCTTTCCATTGATTAAAATAATTACATGAGAACATTGGCCCGATATAGGTACGATTCATTGGTTTTACGAATTCGTCTTCGTGATTAATTAAATGATTGTGAGATAAGTCGCACTTCTCTGAAAGAACGATACATTGAAATACGCGATACATTTTATTGCCAAAAAAACTGTCAAACTACAATATGATTACGTCCTTTGAAAAACCAAATTGTGTCCGATGAAAAAAAGCAGATAAGCAAATTGCAAATTTTAAACTGTACCTCAAGGCAAATTTTCCTCAGAAGAACAAGTAAAGAAGGGTTTGCTCTTTGTTAATAGATATTATTTTGTCAGTTTAAATGGCGTACATAATTAATAATATTGACCTTCTGTTCATCACACCGGGATCATTTCCAGACAGGGAGAATATTAATTGCGATTGACACGTGACACTATTCGCCGAATCTTAATTATTTAAACAATAATAATAATATAAGGCGTTAAGGTGCTTTTCCACTAGCAAGGCAAAACGTGAATAGAAATTTCGTGAATAGAAATAAATTACTTGTTTGATAATTTTTATTGTCTGCGGGGTAGTCTGAAATTATTTGCAGAAAAGTTATCTTTTTTTTAAATATTTAATAGCACGTCCCCCTCAATCTCACGATTGATATTAATAGATGTATCGCAAGCTCGAGCGAGCTCAGGGATCGCGTAACTCGTGTTAACGTTGCAGAGTTAACAAACACTATGTTGGCAGACATTCGGTTCAATATTACACCAACAAATGTTTCAAGTCTTGTCTCGTACATCCTCGTCAATCCTGACCATTTCCAGCAAGATGCGTTTGGAGAGAATTGAAATAACGCCTTATATATTTCAATCCTCGCCTCTCCACGCCACGCCATCGGTGGAAAAGCACGTGTGCAACTCAGATCTTTTAAAAAATTCAATAATTGTATTTTATATTATTGTACGTAAAGTAAATGTTGAAAAAAAAAGTTTGCAGCTTACTCAATACATTTAATATAGTAGAAATTGAAAATGTACTCATAACGAGGTCATTGGAACCTAACTGTTCTTTCTGAGCTACCACCACCGCCAGCTTGACGAAAGTGGCTGTTAGTAATCATAAAAATATTTTTTAAATATTATTTCTACTTTCTAATTTTTAGGATTAAAACTAATAGCTTTATTCATTTTATTTGTACTCTGCCATAACCTTTATCATACATAGCACTATTTTGTAAAAAATACAGGCAGTCAAATGTTAAAAGCCTGCCAAAGAACAACCTTCCAACCTTATGCAAATACTCAAAATGAGATATATTTAATTTCACGCCCGCGTTACCTTCAATTGAAAAACCACTTTTTTTCCACTTCGACAAACTTCTGTCGCGATATATATTTATCGCGAAAGATATCACGAAAAGAAGTCTTCAAGTTGAAGTAAAGGATTAACGAAGCTGTAAAAGACCCGAATCGAAGGCAATTTATTATTGTAAACCACGAAGCGGGTGGCGCGCGTTGATTTTGAAATATTGAGTGAAATGCTGCAATTTGCTGAGCGTGGAAGATGTCACGCAAATAGGCTCGTTTTCAGCGAAATTGTCTTGGCCATTTAGGTAACAGGGAAAGTCACTTTGAATATAATTTAGTATAGATTGTTGAGAATCGAATTTAGGTTAAATGTTGGTATTTGAATGTAGACGTTTGCACTCAAACTATATTTACTTTGTGACATCATATCATTGTAATACTAATTAAAAATTATAACTGTCTCACGTTTTTCATCAAAAGCTGAATTAACCAACAGAAGACAGACAGCCTTCGTTACAGATTTTAAGACCGTCTTGGTTATTCATTTAATGATTTATTATTTAGTTATAAGTATTTCATTGCAACGATATAACTTCTTATTGTTTTGCTCAAAATAAGTCGGAAAATATAAGTGACAATGGTAACGCCATTGGAAATCGAGATGAGAAAGTAAACGGGCCTAATAATAAATAACAATAATAAACAATTATTTCGGACCTCTGTCGATTCAGAACTTTACGATAACTCAGTTGTTGGCCGATTCGATTACATAGCGTACGATTTTTTATTTTTTATTTTTTATTCACAACACCCGAATCGAACGTCAAACTGTCGTTATTCGAAATCGAACCGAAATAACGTCACACCCGTACGATTACCCGAACTTCTCGACCGGCAAAGGTTACAAACATTATTCAAAAGATAGTGGTGTGTTAGTTGTTCCACCTCTACGCATGCGAAGTTCTTGAGCATAACAACATGTTGTCACAGAATGCCCGTGGATGTAGCCGGTACACCTTTTTTTTACGGGGGGGGAAATTATATAGACACCCCTGAGCCCAGGGAGACTCAGGGGTCATTGTGGGGACTCTCCCTCCAAACTGGAGGGCCTACCCCGCCAACAATGACAACTCTCGGCTTCAATCTGAGTCTTACCAGTGAGGGCGCGAATCGAACACAAAGGCCCAAGCATGCGTTTCTGGGTGTGGACCATGGCAAGTGGTGGGCGGTCTTAATCTACACCTTCCCTCAGTCATGCCAACGCAGTGCAGCCGTACACAGGCATGAAGGAATCCTGGGGGGCTGAGCCGGAACGGGGTGGGGACCCCGGCAAGCCCTCTTCGGCTCTGATTTCCTGCTAAATGGTAGCCCTGTGATTAGCCAACACAGGCAAACGGCAATGTGCCCCGTCAGAGGGCCACCGGCAAGATGCGGGGGGGATGGATTCGGTCATGCTGACGGGTGAGTATGTGCGGAACACCTGACTGACTTTGATCGAATCAGCCAGCCGCACATTTTGAGCCCCCGATGTCGTGCAGTGAGCTCCTTACTTCTGCACCTATACTCTTCTGACAATCCTGGTGTCCCAAACGGTGCGGGCTCCGTGCTGGGTGGGAAATCAGGAGAGGGAACAAAGAACGCTGCAATATGGACTCTGCAGAGCAATTATAATAATAATAATAATAATAATAACGCTCACAATCAACATAGCCCCGCACTAGGGAAACCCTGTGTCGCGGGTGCCATGGACACACAATTAGACAACCACAAATTACACCCAAACTCACGAGAGAAATAAATGTAGGCCATACAAATATTTCTCCCGGCCCGGGAATCGAACCTGGGACCTCTGCGTGGCAGTCCGGCATGGTAACCGTTCGGCCACGGAGGCAGTTAAATTAAATTTTAAGTTAGTTAAATTAAAAGCAATCAATCACCCAAAACCTGTGGTACTTGAGGGGAAACCCAAAAATGCCCCTACAACACATACACATGCACAACAGCGCCCTACGGTGAGTGTTAGGCCAAAGTGGAAACCAACCACGAGGCTCCCAGTGGATGACGGGAATGGCCCGAGGACTGCACCAATGCGGTACGCCACACATCTCCCTATAAGGGCCCCCCTCTCTCCTGGAAACAAACCGGTAAACGCGCCGAGGCCCTCGACCAATGCAAAACATGCCCGACTCGACGAGAAGGACGTCGGCCCACAATTCAGGGGTAAACCTGTCTCAAGTGACGGGTCCCTAAAATTGTGGTGCCACGACACAGCCACATTCCAGTGGCCAGAAGACGCCATTAGCACTATCAGGCTGCCGTCCGGAGAGCCTCTCTTTTTGAAAAATGGGGTGGAGGCTCCCCGGAGGGCAGTCTGCGGGCTGCTGATCCCTGGCCACTGGGAGAACGCACGCCGAATCGGCCGTATCCTCAAGAGTAAAACCCATGGGCGAAGGTTTACCGCTGGTTTGTCCACAAGCTGCAAAGTGGACATACTTTCGTGGTGGTGAGCCTCCCCAAAAAACTGGTCCCGGCTGTCCTGGGGCATGACCGGCGGCGTTTCACTTTTCAATTAGGCACGGTCTACCTCAGGTTCAGATTCAAAAGAGGCCTGAACACAGACACGTCGGCTGAGAACTTATGTCTCCCCGGAGCCCTCTACCTCGTCTGGCATCCCTGGGAAAGGGAAGGAGCCCTCCTTGCCAACAGAGCAGAGCAGGGTAGGGCTGGGCAGGGCAGAGCAGAGCAGAGCAGAGCAGAGCAGAGCAAGAATAGAATACGTTTATTTACCTGAATACAGTAGTTACAAAGGTCTTAAGTGAAATTAGGTACATTGTATTCAACCTGCAAGCAGATGTGCAAATATTAATGGGATTCAATGTTTCTTTAATCTCTATAGTTTCTAATTAATGTAAAGAATTTGTAAATTCTAAGTATTCTTTATTACTATAGAAGCAATGTGTCAAAAGCCATTTTTTCAATTTTAATTTAAAAGTATGTCCTTGTAACAATTTAATTTCGTTTGGTAATTTATTGTAAATAATTATACACATGTTGAAGCAGTTATTCTTATAAATTACTTTATGGCAACGAGTTTGGTATAAGAGATTCATAATTTTTGCTCCAGTTTGCCTTTGAATGACTTCACCGCGTGTTTTAAAATATTGACGATGAGAGTTGACAAATACGCAGATATTCCTAATGTACATGCATGGCAAAGGTAATATGTTCAGCCTTTTAAACGGCGGTTTGCAACTGTCATCGAAACACGTACCGCAAATTGCTCGAAGACACTTCTTTTTTACTTTAAACGCTCTTTCTAAGGTTACTGAGTTACCCCATAGTACAAGACCGTAGCTGAGCACGGACGAAACGTAGCCGTGATAGGCCGTCAACGCAGCTTCTCGCGAGACAGTTTGCCTTAGTCTTCGTAAAGCGTAAACAAATCTGTTTAGGTTCATTCACATCTGTTCGATGTGTTTCTTCCAGTTAAGGTTCTTGTCGATTGTTAACTCGAGAAAGTTAAATGTGTCTACTTCATCTACAGTATCAGAGTTGCAATTAATTTTAACCGGTATGGAATTTGAGTTGTAAGATCTAAATGTCATAACTTTGGTTTTACTTATATTAATATTCAAGACATTGATGTCCATCCAACTTATTACATCTGTCAGTGCTTTATTTACGTCAGTGTTAAAAGTCGCTTTGTTTTGGAATTTTATTATAAGAGTTGTATCGCCAGCAAATTGTATACAATTATGATCAATAGCATGTGGGAGATCGTTAATGTAGGGTAGGAACAGTAACGGACCCAAGGCGCTACCTTGCGGTATTCCAGCGTTAGTCGTCTTAAGGTGTGATCTAAAAATTTGTTTTTCTAATCTATTATTGTGTTTGTTTTTTGTTAATCTACTTATTTCAGTATACTGTGTCCGATTTTTTAAGTAGCTCGCACCGAACAAAGCTCCGGGCCAAAATGGAGTATTCCCCGCACTTATAAAATGGAGCGGGGACACACTGGTCCAGCACCTGGTCAACATCTTTCGGGCCTGTCTAGTATTCATACACATGCACAGCTGGGGAGAGGTAAGTAATATTTATATCGAAACCAGGTAAAAACGACTTCACTGACACGCAGTCCTTGAGACCAATCAGCCTCACATCGTTCTTCTTGAAAACATTAGAAAGGTTACGTGACAGAGAACTGAGGGATGGAGCGCTTAAGAACATACCATCACACGGAAACCAACATGCATACAGCCAAGGCAAATCCACTGAATCGGCCTAAATACCGTTGTGGGCAAGATAGAAGTGGCCCTCAAAGACAAAGCAATCTGCCTAGGCACCTTTATAGATCTTGAAGGAGCCTTCGATAAAACCAACTTCTCCAGCATACAATTAGTACTGAGAAGACACGAAGTATATGAAGAGCTAATCTGCTGGATTAGCAACATGCTAAAACAAAGAACAATAAAAACAACAGCAAATTAGTTTTGTTGCAAATGAGTTTGAGCTTCGCTACTATGGCCCATGGGGTCATGGGCCGGATTATGGAAAGATGGTGCAGAGCACACGAACTATCGATAAACGCAACAAAGATGGAACTAGTAATGTTTACAAACAAAATACTACTGGGTAACTACCCAACCTACTACCCAAACTCTTCAGTACAGAACTACAGTTATCAACCGAAGTCAAGTACTTAGGAGTAATACTGAACAACAAGTTGAACTGGAACAAGCATCTGGATAACAAAATCAAAAAGCTACTATCACCTTCTGGCAGTGTAAACAAAGCCGGCCTTTGGAAGCACATGAGGACCCCACATACAGAAATCCTTTATAAGACTGTCAATGAGGAATCGCTACTGGAGGCGGCTGTGGATAGGATCCCAAAACATTACATCTTTGACAAAACATACAAGATACAATTGTTCGAAGATCCCAACGAAGGACTGAACAGACACGTCCGTGTCTTCTCAGAAGTCTTCAATATCAGGATATCAACACCGCTTGGTGACCACAACACAGTATTCCAGGCTGAATGCATGAGCATCAAGTTGGCGGCAGAAGCAGTCATAGTGAGAAGAGTAAAGAATCACTCCATTCGAATACTCTCTGACAGCATGTCAGTACTTCAAGCACTGAACAGCTATGACATAAATCAGGACTCATTTATGAATGCCATCAAGCACTCATGGAGGTGTGTATACAAAACCACGTAACTCTACAGTGGATTAAAGGACACAGCGGCTCCACGTGGCAATGACGCAGGAACTAGCCAGAAAAGATAGTGTCCGCCCCCTAACAATGGTCCAGAACAACTATACACAAAGGTACAAAATTTTCACATAATAACACATGGACCACGCTTACGGTTTGTAGACAGGCGAGAGAAGCACTCCCAACGCTCAATGCCAGTCTGTCTCGAATATTAATTAAACTTAAAAGGCAAGAGCTTCGCACTCTAACCGCCGCCCTAACGGATCATGGTCCATACAATTAACACCTTTTCAATTTAGGTATCACAGATAGCCCTCTATGCAGAGCGCGCATGGAGGGGGAGGAAACAGCTGCGCACATCCTACTACAGTGCTCTGGCGTGGCCAACTACAGGGCGAAGTACCTTGGAGTGCCGAGATTGCTCCCCGAAGTCTTCAGCAAACGGAGGAGGCTGCAGAGATTCCTGGAGGAGCTTGAGTAGTACGAGTAGGACCCTGCACCCATCACACGCAAAATAGGCGCCTTGACGTCGAGTTGCGGACACCAGCTCGTTACACCAAGTACCAAGTATTCAAAAGACAGTTATCGAATGAAAATTATCGAACATCATATTGTTTACAAAGCAAGAATGTAATATGGATATCTCTTATTATTTTAAATAAGATCTGGATTTTGTTCAATTTTATTAATTTATTTTTAATGCAAGACTTATGCATTCCTGTGTTTTAGGCCTTTAAAGTCTTAAAAATATATATAAAAGGATTTTCATTTTTCTTATAATCTAGTTCACCTACTAACTCCGTAAACGCTGTTGGATAACGATATCGTATCCGAATCGAACGTTTAACTCGGAATGTTCTGAACAGTTTGGAAAGCGCCCTTCTATTCGAGAATGAAATCCAATCGAACGAAACCGTTAAAAGAGAACCGTATTCCAAGAAGGAAAAAACTTGTGAATAATCTTCGGACGTCTGCCCAAGCATCCTGAAAGCTGCCGAGTCATTCCGGAGACTGCCGGCTCGGTATCCCTAAGCTTCCGGCAGCTTTGTTTTTGTAGCTCCGAACATTATAATTGAAATTTCAACTATAAGGTAATAACATTAAGGTATATTGTTACTGTTTATCACCTTAATATTCCCAGACGTGCCGTCCATTACTGGGCGCCGGGTCTTATCGAGAATAGAATTATCCCCTTCGGGACTAATGCAATTAAATACATAACTTATATGTATAAAACAATAAGGTAATTTCACTACATCTATTTATTAAATACCTAATATTATCTTTTATATACAATCCGAAGTCAAAATAAATCAGTATAATAGCTCCGTAGAGAATGTAAAATGAAATAGCTTTTATAGTAATTCCGTTATTATGGAAGAATTATTATTTGATAGTGATTCTAGTATTTTTAAACCTCGCTTAGGATAAGTGGGTAATTATTGTAAAAGGTTCTGAATTATCGTTTTCTTTTGAAATATTGAGGTAAAAATAGCTCATTACAAACTTATACTTAATTTAAAAAATAACAAGAGTGTATCAGATGTTCATGAGAACAAAGTTCCGTAGAACAAAGTTTTGATTGTTTCGATGACTTGACTGTTTCGATTCCGCTTTCAATCATCAAAATGCGTATTTACATCAAATTTTTTAACAATAGATGCATATACTCGTATGTGCAAGTACAATGACAAATGGACAAACTAACGATAACTACATATTTCGTATCTATGATTAAAAACGTATTTTAGATAAAGATAATATTTACTTGGACAAAAGATATTATTCCAGATTTTACAGTCACTTAGCATATATACCTACTTCTTTGGTAGTTAAAATACGAATTCAATTTTACTACAAAACAAATTTATCTACTCGGCCCAAGATCCGCTTTTGTAGTATTATAGTTTACCGAGTTCCTTGTTTTGAAAATATAATTTAAAACGAGAATTCTTCGCGTGGGTTGTCATTCAAGAACGAAATAGGGTGGGACTTAAAGAATATTTTAGCAAAAATCCCAGCTCAAATGATAATTATCGTTGACGAAGACCCGTGTAATGGAGAACTGTGCGCGCCCCTAAAACTGTACGTTTTAGAGATTTGACTGCTGATTCAATTTTAAATCGTTGATGTGTGGAATAGCGTTTCGTATTTATAATACGAGTGTGTCTGAACTCTGACTGGGTAATCTAAGGTGCCGACATTGGATCACACTTCGGTGTTCACAAACCTGTGATTTTTTAATAGAACCTTATGGTCTTTATAATAATGCGTATTTATAGTATTACAACAAAAGTGTTAGTTATAGTAAAAATTTAATGTAAATTCTGGTAGTGAACTGTTCGTTTTATGAATCACACATACGATTTACAATTTATTATAGTAATGTAAAACGTCCAGATATCCTTGATCATAATATTTAATAAGAAAACTTATATCAAATTTAACATTGTAAATGAATCAGTTCAGAAACCGCCTCATCTCTAAACGCTGAGGATAATCTCCTAATTTTATAAGTGTCTGCCAGAGTTCCTTACGCCTGTCGCTTTTTTAACAATTAATTGCAGCCTGCTGGATCTCCGAGTGTTTTCTCACAAAGATAAAATTTATTCCTTCCAACCACCTTTATTTTTTTTCACGTCAAAATTTGCAGCATCTTTTTACTTGAAATTTTCTTTTATGCTAATAACATTTCAGTACCTTATTATTCTTTGTTGTTGGTTAGGATACGTTTTTAAAAATTGCGATATTTAATAGCGTGTTCGAATAAATAAAGAGAAATTTCAATGTTTGTCACAAATTTTATTTTCAATAGACAGTTACCCTGTGGGATCTCTATTGAGATTATTGACAAAATTTATTCAAAGTGCATAAAAAGGTATCAAGAAAACAATTTTCTGTTTTAGCAAGCAGAGCAACCTATCGACCAATAATGCAGACTTTTCATGTTTATTTGTTTTACTACCCGACTGCGGGAGGGTTGTCTTTCAAGTGTATGTAATCTATATAAAATACATATCTATGTATGACCATTTTTATGTTTCCCTGTACAACTTAGGCGGCTTGATGTGTTTTGACATATGAGGTGTCGTTAGATTCGTCTTGATTGTGGGAGTGTCATAGGCAATAAAAAAATAATCAAAATAGTGAGGGGGGTTCATTTTTTTATCTTTCCAGCTATATATTTTTTGTAGCCGGGTTTTTGTTTTTTTAGACAGCTTTTAAACTTTTTTATTGTATTTTTATGGTTTTTTTACTATCATGCTTTTTGCTAATTTGTTATTATTTTACTATTAATACAAAGATCCAACACAAAAGAAAATTCATTCGATCTGACCAGTGTCTGTTTTTGCCAATGTAGGACAACCGTTCTACCAATTGAGCTTACAGATCAAATCAGCAGACCTTACGAAGTTTTTTTGATATAAAATATATGTACATTGATTTGAGTTTTTGCTTAAATACCAAGCGACATTATTATTTTCTGACATGTTTATTACAAAAGCACTACTTCTACAAATTATAAATGAACCCCACAGAGAAACACAATAATGTTACATTTTCTCGGAGTGCGTTGAAATCAATTTCCCCATAAATAAGGAAACAGAGCAATATTCGAAGAGGAAAAGAGCAATGCTTGAAGGAAATCACATTTTCTTTCTCCTGGGAACGGACTGGACCGCATTTCTGACCAGATACGTAATTAGAGCCATGAAGGTTTTAAAGTACATCTGAGATAAGGAACTCCGTTTTAATTGGCAATTAAACTCTGCCGACAAACGTGTGAAATTTGAGAGAACCTTACAGTACTCGTGTGTTTTGAATATTTAAATATAATGAGTAGGGCAATTTAGTCATAAATTTAAAAATAAAATAAAATCGGATTTATTTGACATGTTCATACAAATTACAAAATTACTTAAATCCTTCATCAATACATAGAAAAACAACAGAAAACATCGAACAACAAAAAATAAGAAAAAAATATGTATAGTTAAAACAAATAAGCATGTCAAAAACGTCCATGACTTCTGCTATCTGAGACTATGCTAATTAAGTAGCCCTCACTGATAATTTGCCATGGCCGGTCATAAAATAAAACACCACAATCAAAATATATATTATGGTCCAAAAAATTTAAATTCACATACTAATTTATAGAGATGACACAACCAAGTACTAAATAATGCACACCATCAAGAATAGTTGTTCCCATGCCAGATGACCGATCGTGCTGGGAGAGAGACGCGAAAACTTGCGTTATCACTAAGCCTTTCCCAGCTTGTCAGTGGCACCACAAAGATGCCAGATGTTGAGTCTCGGCTCATACGGCTCATTGCTTGGACCTACTGCTAACAACTGATCCAGACCGATACTTGGTGGTTGTGGGTGCACCATTGGGTACCTCTGACCACTGTCTGGTGAAAGCTGTATTCGTATACTCCCCTCCCGATCAGGGCCCTAGCGGTACGAGACGGGTGTTGCGATACAGGTTAGAGATTGGACGAAATGCGCCATTGTTTTGCTTCATATCAGCAGGCTTACTTTACTTCAGGAGATTCGGCAAGCTATGCTGATTCTGTAGTGTAGTGTGTGTAGTTGAGGTGTTGCGATTGGCCATGGAGTATTATATACCATACTTCTATGTAGCCATTAGACTCCAAGCTCGTCCATGGTTTAACGCTGACTGTAGTCGTGCTGAAGCACAAAAACAGTCTGCGTACCAAGCTTGGGCAGATGCTCGACTACGCAAAGCTCCGAATACTCAGAATCTGAAGAAAGCCGTTAATAAAGCCGCCAAGGAGAGCAAAAGTGTGTTCCGCAGGGTCAATAGTCCAGCGTAACTATGCGCTTGAATTGTTTCCTATTCTCACACGCCTGTATCGCCTCTCGCTTGAGACTGGTGTAGTTCCCAGGTCGTAGAAGCTTGCAAATGTGCAACCAGTGCCTAAAAAAGGAAGCAGAGCTGACCCTGTCAACTATAGACCTATCTAAGTCACTTTCATACTCTGCAAGACTATGGAACATGTACTTAACAACCGTTTCCTGTCGTTTCCTTGAAGACAACGATCTCTTCCGTGATCACCAGTACGGATTTCGAAGAGGGCGATCTACGTGAAGATCCCCATCTTCTTGTGTACGTCTCTCACTTATAGAGTGAGGCTATGGAAGGGCATGGCGAAGCCATTGCAGTGTCTTTAGACGAATCTAAGGCCTTTGACAGGGTCTGGCACGCAAGCCTTTTAAGCGTACCTCTTATGGGCTTCTCACTGACCTTTGCAATTGGATTTCGGTTTTCTTGAGTGAACGTTCGATTCGAGTGCTCTTAGATGGTTACTCTTCCGAACATCGGGCGATAGACTCCTTTCCTGAGTTCCTCAGGGTTCTGTACAGCAACCCTCTTTCGGCTGCATATAAACGATATGTTGATTCCAGGTACCTTTGGGTATGCTGATGACAGCACAGTTGTGGACAGGTACTTGACCAATGCAAGGGTCAGTGGAGAAGAAATCCAGTCTTGTCGAGAGTCTATAGTTAGTCGTTTGAATTTGACGCTTAAGGCAGTTTCCGATTGGGGCGATGCCAATCATGTCAAATTTAATGCCACCAAAACGCAGACGTGTCTTTTCTCCACTAAACGGAGTCCCTTTCACCTGACTCCGACTTTTCGTGATGTATCCATACCGATAGCCGACCGTCTTCACCTACTTGGAATGGACCTGTCGTCCAATCTGAACTTCGGCAGATACATTGAATCCATGGCCAAAAATGCAGCCAAGAAGCGTGGCATCCTTTCCAAGTTAAGGCGTTACTTCACACCGGAACAGTTGCTTCAGCTGTACCAAGTACAGGTCCGGTCGTGTATGGAGTAGGGGAGAGCGGGACTGAACGTTCCGATTTTCAAATAAGTTGAAGTTTTATATTGAAAATGAAGGATTTGATATTCAACATTTAGAAATATTGAACAAATGTTTATCGCTTTTTGTAATAGTATAGTCACTTCTCCTAATATCTCAATAGCCTTTTTCATAGAGGCAAATTTTTGACAAATTTTGGAGCGGAACATTCAGCCACGCTTTGGGGTGCGTTGTTCCGCCTTTGAGGCAAATTGTTCCGCCTAAATTGTAACAGGATAACAAGGATTTTCTTAAATAAAACCACCTTTTTTATAATTGTATGTATGTAATGTTTATATTATGCACAACTAACTTAAAAAAAAAACAACTACATTCTTATTCATCAGTAATATTATTCATAGCTCATTTCTTCATCTAAATAACAGTTGAGACATACTTAAATGACTCTGTCATCTTGTCTAAATATTTGACATGAGCCCGTTTGTAGTTTCGCATCCTTAAAACAAAGAAAAATGGTCATAAGAATTTAAAGTATGATTGCAGGTCAATTGGGGAAGTTGATTACGTTTTTATACGAAAACTAACATACCGGCAAGGTAATAGAATCAATGAAAAAAATACTCAAACAATAAGATTCCTTTTTTATTACTACAACTTAGAAAAGTTACGTATGAATCGGCCCATAATAAACAAAGACAGACCAAAAAATTTACACAAGAAAAAAAGTACTTACGTGATGTTTTGACAGTTCCACGTACATAGCCACACTTTCGTCGTCGCCGGAGTAACTGAATGGCTGCCGACAATGCGCATCACTTGACGCTTTAACGACGTGCTTCACATGTATTGCTATATATTTTTCTTGCAAAGTCATTGCTGTGAGAACAACTTACCCCGGGAACTACCAGCCCCGGTCTCCCCTACTGCTGCCACTTGTGGGATGGCTCTGCTAAATACCAACTGGCCACCTTGGCTTGGCGAAATTACAGAGCCTTGAACACCGTCGTAGAGTTGCCAGCTTATCGGTATTCTACAGGATATATATTACGGAGAGTGTGCGATGGACTTGCATAATTTGATTCCGCCTTCCCCTTTCCATCATCGAGAGACTAGACGTGGGCAGGGGTTCCACCCCTATGTAGTGGATATTCCTTGGATCCGCACGAAGCGTTTCGCTTCCACATTTGTATGGCGAGCGGCTAGAGAGTGGAATTCCCTGCCTGCAGACTTGTTCCCCGAACGCTATAACTTGGACCTTTCAAGGCGAGAGTGAATAGGCATTACTTAGGTGTGCATGCTACATCCTCGACCTCATCGTCACTTCCCATCAGGTGAGATGGAGGTCAAATGCGCGCTTATTTTTTTTATAAAAAAGAATTAAATTTGATGCACACGACAATTAGACATGAGAATTAATAACATTACATCGAGTATTAATAACAATAATAATCGCAATCAAATATTAGTAAATTTTAATTGCACAATACCAAACGTACACAAATTTCTTCTCAACTTTCTAGTGCTTTACGAATTAATGGATTTATTTTTATATAATCCAATCCACTTTTTATTTTAACACTGACTTGAGTACAGCCCTTGAGTAACAGTTACCATCGTACTCATTGTTCACATTTATTTTTATTATTATCTTAGATACAAGAAGGCTTTAAATCTTATTACAAATTTAACAAAAAAATTAGAACATTAAATTCTGAATCGCAATGTGTAAATTACATTTTGCACCAAATGTAAGTTACATCTACATAGAATAGATTACAGTCCTACAGCCGGTAGTGCATTTGCGATACACTTATTTAGGCGGCGGCTACCATTTTCCCTCACATAAACCAAATGACTATTCGGGGTTGAATACCGTAAAAAGAGACTGGGATCAAATTCTATTATTTTCATAATCTGACCGCAAATATCGCGCCGCTGCCGCTACAAGGCACCGTCTAGCTTGACGGTCAGACTACAAATTAAGTAGCGCGCTTTCTAAGTACGTGTCTGTCGCACCACGAATTTCCCACGGGATGTCGTATTTAATTACGGACCCACTGTCGGTGCTGTTCTGTGCATTGTTTAAAGAAGCTTTTCATTTTTCTTACCCGCCGCCAAGCAACGAAATGAAGTACACCGGCAATTGCACGGCTAAACATTTTCAGATTTTTACACCCAAGGAGCACACTTTATACGCCTCAAAACTATTATATCTATAAACACTCTTAATATGGTATAAGTTTAAATAATAGTTCCCTCTATAAATGGTTTAAGAAAAAAGAAATTGTTCTTACAGACTTATTTCATTCAAGTCAAAACTTTAAAACCCTAATACCAAACAATTAATTAATTAAGTGTGATCTCTCTTAAGATTTACCCTTATAGTAGGTACTAATCTTAAGTTCATTTGTAGATCAAATGATTATTTTTAGTAAAATTGTTCTATACATATCCAGTAAAATCTATTAGTACTCTAAAAACTAGTGTTCTTAAGTTTATTCTACACATATTTCATTTATAGACATACTGTAGTGCTTATACTTAATAACAAACACGTTATAGCGCGGCTTCAGTAGATTTTATTTAAAAAGACACTATAATTAGGGTTTCAACTCTATTGGACGTTATAAGTTCATAGAAAATGAATAAAGTAAAGAATATTAAAAGATCTGATATAGGTGGTGAACCTTGGATTAGAGCAGTTAATCTCATCTCTAGACATAATAGAGATGAGATTAACTGCTATATTCGTATAGCGCGCTAAATGCTAAATGCTAAATTTTTATAGCGCGCTATTTAAAGTACTAAAATTGTAATTTTTAGCAGCTCAAGGACGTGTGATGATGTAATGTGAAATAGTCGACGCGTGCTAACTTGCTAAGTATAGCATCTATAGTCTATCTACTTGGTACTTGGTGCAACGGGCTGGTATCCGCAACTCGACGACAAAGCGCCTATTTTGCGTATATCCTACTCGTGCCACCCAAGCTCCTCCAGGAATCTCGGCAGCCTCCTTGGTTAGCTGAAGACTTCCATTTCCTGCAGTGGTGGCACATCAGTCTCCGCCATATAGACAAAGGTGAGCACCACTTCAGGCAGACCTGTGGCCGCGTCTGCTAAAAGCTTTACGGCACACAGGTCTCTGGAACAGAATTCAGTTAGTGGCTGTACATGTAAGTTATTGGAGTAATATATGCAAGTTCTAGGTTTATCTGAGATGGTAGTCGATAGTAGCTTACCTCTCAGATGTGAGAGTCCATTTATTTGGCCACGGGCACTTATCCACGGTTCCTGGATTAGTGCCATGGCGGTGTTGTTAGCCTCCAACCATTTCCGGAGCTGAACCGTTGCGGCCTGGCTGTGGTGGAGGTTGCTCTGGACGATGTGAAGTTTACTGAGCGAGGGGGAAACCGCCATCAGAAGATAGCAGCTCCTCGTCCACCTTCTCGCTCAGTCGGATATCTCCCATCCCCAACACGCACTCGTCGTCACTGCTGGTCGCCACCGGTTTGACAGCGGGGTCCGCAGTGACGGGAGTCGAGGAGGGCCCTTTACCTTCTCCGGGAATATCGGAGGAGGTGGAGGGCTCCGGGGAGACGTCCATCCGCGTCGCTGTTGTGCCACCCGAGAAGACGGGCCTTCTCGGGTGGCACATCGGATTACAGGCCCCTCTTTGATCTGAACCTGAGGTAGACCGTGCCCAACTGGAAGGTTAGCCGCCGGCCATGCCCCAGGACAGCGGGGACAAGTTCTTCTGGGAGGCTCACCACTACGGAAGAGTTGCCACTATGCTGCTGCAGCTTGTGAACAACCCAGCGGTGTGCCTCCACCCACGGGTTTTGCCACTTGAGGATGCGGCCGATTCGACGCGCATCCTCCCAGCGACCAGGGATGAGTAGTCCGCAGGCTACCCTCCGGGGAGCCTCCACCCCATTTTTCAATAAGAGAGGGGCTCCCCGGATGGCAGCCTGATGGTGCTAATAGCATCCTTCAGCCACTGGAAGGTGGCTGTGTCAGGACACCACAATTTGAGGGACCCGTCACTGTAGACAGGTTTACCACGAAACTGTGGGCCGACGTCCTCCTCGCTGCACTCCTCCGCTCCTTGTGCGAGGCGCTGACATAGACCTGAACCATGTCGGCATCGGGGCTCCGTATGTAGCCAGTTTTGGCTGAAGTAATTACCGCCATGAGTTCGGGCCTGGTGGCCTCGGCGTAGGTGCGTTGCTGGACGGGCCTCTCAACCTTTTGACGCTTGGGCTCGCCTCTAGGAGATATGGTCTCGTCAAGGCGGGCACGTTTGGCAATGGTCGAGGACCTCTGCTAGCTCTCTACCGGTTTGCTGTTAGAAGGGGGCGGGGGCCTTCCAGTGGGGTGCGCGACCGACCCATTTGACCGTGGCCACTAGTCCCTTCCTTGCGGATGGGTGCCGTGGCCTTGGATTTGGGCTGGCACCTCACCAAGGTCCACCCTTTTTTTTTTTTTGACGGGGTGAAATCTTTATGGATACCCCTGAGCCCAGGGAGACTCAAGGGTTATGTGGGGACTCTCCTCCCAGACTGGAGGGCCTACCCCACTAAAACCCCCCCAGGTTTCCCTCTCGCCGGTTGAGTCGGCGCCGTGGGATCAATGAACATTCACCACGACGCCGCCCGGCCGCCCTAGCTTACGCCAGGGCTCCCGCGCCAACGGAGGGGCGAGTCGGTTGTCCTCCGACCCGCCCCCCAGACGAGTGAGGCCGTGCAATGCAGACTCCGGAGTCCCTGTCCAGAGCCCGCTGGTCTCACTAGGGGACCAAGGTCCACCCTGCTTCAAGGGCCGCGTTTGAAGGGTTTTGAGCGGGGGCCGCAGAACCTGGGGTTTGGGCCACAACCGCTGGTGTGGTGCTAGCACCAACATCGGTGCTCGGCTGACCTTGGGGTTTCCCCTTTGGCCTACCATTCACCGTAGGGCGCTGTGTGTTTGTATTTGCTTGTGGGGCACTTTTGGGTTTCCCCTCCAGTACCGCCGGTTTTACGTTTTGGGTATTGGTATTTAAAAGATGATCATTCAAATCCATGTTATTATGTTCATAAAATTCACTCTCCTGACTTCCCACCCACCACGGAGCCCGCACCTTCGGGGATGTCCCATTCGGGACACCAGGATTGTCAGGAGAGTATAGGTGCAGGAGTTGGGAGCTCACTGCGCGACATCGGGGGCTCGAAATGTGCGGCTGGCTGACCTGATCAATGTCAGCCAGGTGTTCCGCACATACTCACCCCGTCAGCATGGCCGAGTCCGTCTCCCCCACACCTCGCCTGTGGCCCTCTGACGGGACACAATGCCATTTCCCTGTGTTGGCTAATCACAGGGTTACCGTTTAGCAGGAAATCAGGGCCAAAGGGGGCATATTGCTTGCCGGAGTCCCCACCCCGCTCGGGCTCAACCCCCCTGGATTCCTTCATCCCTGCGTACGGCGCTCAACTGCGTAGGCATTAACGCAGGAGGGTGTAGTTTAGACTGCCCACCACGTACCATGGTCCACCCCCAGAAACGCATGGCCGGGCCGTGTTGATCGCTACGCGCCCTCACTGACTATTCTCAGACTGAAGCCGAAGATTGTCATTGTTGGCCCCAGGGTGTACCGGCTACGTCCTTGGGCATTCTGTGGTAACATGTTACCACAGACTGCTCAAAGACTTCGCACGCGTGGAGGTGGAACAACTAACACACGCCTATATATTTTTATTTTTTTATTTTATTTTTATTTATTTATTTAACACACATATCAATGACATTACTAAAGCATACAGTATTGTAAAAACCATAGCTGGTTTGACTCAATACTGGTGAGCTCATATTCTATCCATACGCTTAATATTTATTTCACACACTTAATTCTAGCATATACCTAATTAGACCATATTGACATATAATACAACATGTGGGTATTTCATGAAAAAATTAAACTATTTAGTACATCCGAACCATTGACTTAAATTGTAAGTCAATGATCCGAACACAATAAAAATTCGTACAGTCATTAAGCATCGAGCCGTGCATTCCACACTCGCGAAACCGGTCGTTCACCATATACTTTACACGGGCCATTCCCATTTCGCCTTTACAAATTACGAGAACTAATTAATTACATTCTAAGTTTTCTAGTATATATTTTTTAAGTACATATTTAATGTTTTTTTCGGTTATGTTATTTTTAATTTCAGTAGGTAGATTATTTATGAGATTTGGGATTATATATTGTGAAGTTCGTTTACCGTACACATTTAAATATATATTATATAGTCTATCTAAAGAATAGTCTACAATTTTTTACGGTTAGTTACGACTGGTTTCATTTGTTTTGTGACTATTATATATGGTGGTTACAGGTTATATATAACAGTTTGCACAAATCTTTACACTGGTTATTTACAGTAAATTACACTCATAATAATTCTTTTTTCTACTTTTATATACAAATTTTACAACAACATTTTAATTAAGCAAACGCTAAACTAACTAAATAAATCCAAGTAATTATATCTTAATTTAAATCACTTCACTAGACAAAAGTTCGCTGCGTAAGTAAAGCATGGCAATCGA